>NC_068452.1:17790303-18121136 GCF_023373465.1 Oncorhynchus keta
AACCGTGTGTGTGTGTGTGTATACACGCCCTTCAACCGTGTGTGTGTGTGTATATACACGCCCTTCAACCGTGTGTGTGTGTATATACACGCCCTTCAACCGTGTGTGTATATACACGCCCTTCAACCGTGTGTGTATATACACGCCCTTCAACCGTGTGTGTATATACACGCCCTTCAACCGTGTGTGTATATACACACCCTTCAACCGTGTGTGTATATACACACCTTCAACCGTGTGTGTATATACACACCCTTGTGTGTGTGTGTATACACACCCTTCAACCGTGTGTGTGTATACACACCCTTGTGTGTGTGTGTATACACACCCTTCAACAGTGTGTGTGTATACACACCCTTCAACCGTGTGTGTGTATACACACCCTTCAACCGTGTGTGTGTATACACACCCTTCAACCGTGTGTGTGTATACACACCCTTCAACCGTGTGTGTGTATACACACCCTTGTGTGTGTGTATACACACCCTTCAACCGTGTGTGTATATACGCCCTTCAACTGTGTGTGTATATACGCCCTACAACAGTGTGTGTGTGTGTGTGTGTGTATATACACCCTACAACAGTGTGTGTGTGTGTGTGTACACCCTACAACAGTGTGTGTGTGTGTGTACACCCTACAACAGTGTGTGTGTGTGTGTATATACACCCTTCAACCGTGTGTGTATATACACCCTACAACCGTGTGTGTGTGTGTGTGTGTGTGTATATACACCCTTCAACCGTGTGTGTATATACACCCTTCAACCGTGTGTGTATATACGCCCTACAACAGTGTGTGTGTGTGTGTGTGTGTATATACACCCTACAACAGTGTGTGTGTGTGTGTGTGTGTATATACACCCTACAACAGTGTGTGTGTGTGTGTGTGTACACCCTACAACAGTGTGTGTGTGTGTACACACCCTACAACAGTGTGTGTGTGTGTGTACACCCTACAACAGTGTGTGTGTGTGTGTACACCCTACAACAGTGTGTGTGTGTGTGTACACCCTACAACAGTGTGTGTGTGTGTACACCCTACAACAGTGTGTGTGTGTGTGTGTGTACACCCTACAACAGTGTGTGTGTGTGTGTGTACACCCTACAACAGTGTGTGTGTGTGTGTGTGTACACCCTACAACAGTGTGTGTGTGTGTGTGTGTGTACACCCTACAACAGTGTGTGTGTGTGTACACCCTACAACAGTGTGTGTGTGTGTACACCCTACAACAGTGTGTGTGTGTGTGTGTGTGTACACCCTACAACAGTGTGTGTGTGTGTGTGTACACCCTACAACAGTGTGTGTGTGTGTGTATACACGCCCTACAACAGTGTGTGTGTGTGTGTGTGTGTGTGTGTGTGTGTATACACACCCTACAACAGTGTGTGTGTGTGTGTGTGTGTATACACACCCTTACAACAGTGTGTGTGTGTGTGTGTGTGTATACACACCCTTCAACAGTGTGTGTGTGTGTGTGTGTATACACACCCTACAACAGTGTGTGTGTGTGTGTGTGTGTATACACACCCTACAACAGTGTGTGTGTGTGTGTGTATACACACCCTACAACAGTGTGTGTGTGTGTGTGTGTGTGTGTGTGTGTGTGTGTGTGTGTGTTCACACCTACAACAGTGTGTGTGTGTGTGTGTGTGTGTGTGTGTGTGTGTGTGTGTGTGTGTATATACACCCTACAACAGTGTGTGTGTGTGTGTGTATCAACAACAGTGTGTGTGTGTGTGTGTGTGTGTATATACACACCCTTCAACAGTGTGTGTGTGTGTATATACACACCCTACAACAGTGTGTGTGTGTGTGTATATACACACCCTTCAACAGTGTGTGTGTGTGTGTGTATACACACCCTTCAACAGTGTGTGTGTGTGTGTATATACACGCCCTTCAACCGTGTGTGTATATACACGCCCTTCAACCGTGTGTGTATATACACGCCCTTCAACCGTGTGTGTATATACACACCCTTCAACCGTGTGTGTATATACACACCCTTCAACCGTGTGTGTATATACACACCCTTCAACCGTGTGTGTATATACACACCCTTCAACCGTGTGTGTATATACACACCCTTCAACCGTGTGTGTATACACACACCCTTCAACCGTGTGTGTATACACACACCCTTCAACCGTGTGTGTATACACACACCCTTCAACCGTGTGTGTATACACACACCCTTCAACCGTGTGTGTATACACACACCCTTCAACCGTGTGTGTATACACACACCCTTCAACCGTGTGTGTATACACACACCCTTCAACCGCGTGTGTATACACACACCCTTCAACCGCGTGTGTATACACACACCCTTCAACCGCGTGTGTATACACACACCCTTCAACCGCGTGTGTATACACACACCCTTCAACCGCGTGTGTATACACACACCCTTCAACCGCGTGTGTATACACACACCCTTCAACCGCGTGTGTATACACACCCTTCAACCGCGTGTGTATACACACCCTTCAACCGCGTGTGTATACACACCCTTCAACCGCGTGTGTATACACACCCTTCAACCGCGTGTGTATACACACCCTTCAACCGCGTGTGTATACACACCCTTCAACCGCGTGTGTATACACACCCTTCAACCGCGTGTGTATACACACCCTTCAACCGCGTGTGTATACACACCCTTCAACCGCGTGTGTATACACACCCTTCAACCGCGTGTGTATATACACCCTTCAACCGCGTGTGTATATACACCCTTCAACCGCGTGTGTATATACACCCTTCAACCGCGTGTGTATATACACCCTTCAACCGCGTGTGTATATACACCCTTCAACCGCGTGTGTATATACACCCTTCAACCGCGTGTGTATATACACCCTTCAACCGCGTGTGTATATACACCCTTCAACCGCGTGTGTATATACACCCTTCAACCGCGTGTGTATATACACCCTTCAACCGTGTGTGTATATACACCCTTCAACCGTGTGTGTATATACACCCTTCAACCGCGTGTGTGTGTATGTACACCCTACATCCGCGTGTGTGTATGTACACCCTACATCCGCGTGTGTGTGTGTGTGTGTATAGAAAATGTGCATTCACGTGTGTGTGCTCTCCGTCAGACAACACTAGCAGAGCAGCATATGGAGCGTATCTGTGGTCTGGAGTCAGCTCTGAGGCAGAGGGAGGGGTCCCTGCAGAAACTCAGTGCTCAGCTGCACAGCAAGAACATTCATTACCTACAGCTACACACCAGTCTGGACGTGCCTCGTGGTGAGTGTGTGTGTGTGTGTGTATGTTTGAGTGAGTGCGGGTGTGTATGTTTCTCACTGTGCCTGGATGTGTGCTACAGAGCGGAACGGGCGGGGTCCGACCCTGCAGAGCTCTCGTAGTCTGGACGCCGTGTCCGACCTGAAGCTGCAGCGGTTGGAGGCGGAGCTAGAAGGGGCGCGGCAGCAGGCCCAGGGTGCGTGTCAGAGAGAGAAGGAGATGAAGGAGGAGCTACAGAGGCTGCAGGCAGAGATCAGACAGCTGCAGCAGAATGTACAGAGACAGGTCAGATAGTGACACACAGGAGGCTGGTGGGACCTTACTAGGGGAGGACTGTCTCATGGTAATGGCTGGAGCGGAGACAGTGGAATGGTATCAAATGCAAACACATGGTTTCCATGTGTTTGATGCCATTACATTTGCTCCGTTTCAGTCCATTATTATGAGCCATCCTCCCCTCAGAAGCCTCCACTGACACACACGTCTGTCTCTGTCCAGCAGGAGGTGACCACACCCTGTGAGCACTGTGACATGGAATGGATAAAGAAGGCAGGAGATGAACAGTGAGCGACAGCTGCCCCATCTAATACTCCGGCCATGTAGCTATTGTCAATAGAATAACCAAGTCGATGACCCAAAATGGAACACTATTCCCTATTTAGTGCACTACTTTTGACCAGGGCCCCATAGGGTGTGGTGGCCTATTTATGGAATAGGGTGCCATTTTGGACACAGTCCTAACATTGAGAGATTATCAACTATTGTCCCTCCTTTGCAGGGTGAACCTGGCGTTGGCCTACACTGAGCTGACAGAGGAGCTGGTACGTGTGCGAGGTCTGGCTGTCAAACAGACTGAGATCCTCAGGAAGGCATCCCACGAGCAGATGGGTCAGTAGAAAACACAAAAATTGTTCTCCATATTGATGTTGAATGGAGTATAATTGCAAAAATGCCCAATGAGGGTGCCAATAAGGACACTAATGTAATAAGAATAATAATAATAATAATAAATGCGATTTAGCGGATGCGTTTACCCAAAGTGACTTAGTCAAGTGTGCATACGTTTTACGTACCGGTGGTCCCGGGAATTGAACCCACTATCCTGGTGTTGCAAGCACCATACTCTATCAGTTGGGCTACAGAGGTAGCAATGGATGACAATAACCATCCCTTTCTCTCTCCTCCAGTCCTGAGACACTCCCCAGCCCCACAGCGTCGCTCCCCGGCCTCCCAACGCCCCTCCCCAGACCGCCTCCACTCCTCTCCTCCCCTCTCACCTTCCTCACCCCCTTCTGGCCCTGCATCCTACTCCCCAACTGGCCTCTCTTACTCCCCCAACGGCCCAGCCTCCTACTCCTGCCGGCCAACCAGCCAACGGCTGCGTGCCCGCTTCCAGGGGCGCCGCAGCTACTCAGAGGTGGCCGACTCGTCTGCCCACCAGAGGCCCCCCCCCAGGCTGCTCCGTGACCCAGTCTCCACACTGCCCAAGCCCAAGAACATGGGGGAGTCTGGGGCTTATTCCCGCCCGCCCAGGATTTCCCTGGTGGGGCTTCCCCGGCCGGCCTCGGCCCGTGGAGCTGTAGGTGCTGGTGGAGGGGGGGGAGGTGGTGCCAGCAGCCTAAGCAGTAGCCCCCACCACCATGCCCTGGAGCTGGGCTTCCCTCTAGCTGCAGAGGTACACACCATATTTGTATATACACTACCATTCAAAAGCTTGGGGTCACTTAGAAATGTCCTTGTTTTTTAATGAAAAGCATTTTTTGTCCATTGAAATATAAAATACAGAATAAACGTAAATTACTATTGTAGCTGGAAAGTGCAGATTTTTTTATGGAATACCTATGTAGGCGTACAGAAGCCCATTATCAGCAACCATCACTCCTGTGTTCCAATTACATTTACATTTAAGTCATTTAGCAGACGCTCTTATCCAGTGTTAGTCTTAAAATAAAATGATAAACTTGGATTAGCGAATTGATCATTAGAAAACCCTTTTGCAATTATGTTAGCACAGCTAAAACTGTTAATAATTGCATAAGGGTTTTCTAATGATCAATTAGGCTTTTGAAATTATAAACTTGGATGAGCTAACAATATGCCATTGGAACACAGGAGTGAGGAATGCTGACAATCGACCTATGTAGATATTCCATTACAAATCTGCCGTTTCCAGCTACAATAGTCATTTACAACGTCTACAATGTATTTCTGATCAATTTGATGTTATTTTAAAATGGACAAAAGTGCTTTTCTTTCAAAAACAAGGAAATGTCTAAGTGATCCTGAACTTTTGAACGGTAGTGTATTTATTTTAAGATAAATGTATAAAATAAGGTTAACCGCACCACCACCACCCGTTTTAATTACAGTTTTCTTAGGGAGTAACATTGGAAAACATTAAAATAACATGTTACTCCCTAATCCATCCAGGGGCGTCACTTCTGTCATCTGAAGGATCCCCCGGCCCCCACCCCACAGGTCACCCCACCCCAATCGTCTGACGATGAGGAGTGGAGGTGCCCATCCCCGGTCTCCAGTCCTCCCAGGACACTGGGGGCCATGGGGGTAAGCCCACGGGAACCCCCTCCCTGCCCTTCCTTCTTGGCCCTAAAGGACCCGGCTCCCCTCGCCTGCCACCTGCCAGGGTACCTGAACGCAGACCACGCCCAGTCCTGGCCCTCCATCAATGTGAGTTGTTGCTGCTCGAGTTCAGAGCTCAGTAGTGTATCCCAATAGCAGTAATAAGAGCTTCCTTACGTGACATGCAAATAGAAAACAGGTTATTTTAGTCATTACAATGAGTACATTTAGTGTTTACCTTCGAGTTGAGCTGTTTACGCAGTTTTGTGATTGGCTGCCTGCAGTTGTGGATGGAGACGGAGGAGAACGACGCCCGGAGCTGCCCTCTGTGTCAGCTGACCTTCCCCACTGGTTACCCCGATGACGCCCTCATCAAACACATCGACACGCACCTGGAGAACAGCAAGATCTAAACCCCCCCCCCCAAGACACAGATCAACTTACCCTGCCAAATTCTAACCTAAACCATTATCAGGAAAATCCATTGCAGGTCCCCTTTGCAATATGACACTCTAGGGCAGACTGCATCCACTGAATCATCCATCTAAATTTAGATGTGATACTAGTCGTTTTCTAAACTGGAAAGTTTCCTAACCTCTGTATTTGACCATGTTAGTTTAGGGCTATAACAAGGGCCAGTGCTGTTTCTGAATGCTCCCCCCCTCTCCCATGTTATCAGGTATGGTCTTTGACATGGTTACCTCACACGGTTTTTAAAACCCATCAATAATGGGTCACAGCCCAACTACATGCTTTTATCACGAAGTTTACACTGTCAAACCAGAATGAACTCGTCACCCAGAGACTTTAAGGGCATATTCATAACAGAGGTACACAGCACTTTTTACAATTGAGTTCTAATGGACCTTGAAATAGTTTTCGTGGAGATTCAAGAACAATCTTCAAAACATCTCACGTGTCTCTGTAAAATGTAATGAAATAACATGAAGTTAAGGGTGACAGAGGGGTTGGTGATAATAGCTACAAATAGTTGAGCTATGGCAGTGTGTCGAAGGGCCCTAAAACAGTGATAGGATGGCCCACTATAGGTACCTCGTAAGAAACTCCTTTATATATATTGACATTCAGGGATTTATGATATTGTACCACAGTGATTAAAACTAGGGCAAATAACAGTCTGAAGATGTTCTGGTTTGTAGGCGCTGTACAGTGATTCCAGGCTGTTGTTCTCCGTGGATGATTTGTGAATCTCAGAATACGAACACTTTATATGCAGTCATCTCCGGTACTTGCCTACAGGTTGTCAACACAATTCACAGCAACACATTTAAAACCCACCGGACAGGAATTTGACAGATAGTCAACACATTACCAGAACATCAGCTGATTTCTCAACTCAGCCAATTTGGAAATTTGCACAGCAATCAATACGATCCAAAGACACTGGATGGGGATCTACCATCAGTACATTGTCTTTTGGTACTTATCAATCAGTTGAGGGACAAGTGTCGCGCAAGAGTGACGCCACCCGTGGAAAGACAATGCCATTAGTATAGATTTTTTATTTTACCTTTATTTAACCAGGCAAGTCAGTTAAGAACACATTCTTATTTTCAATGACGGCCTGGGAGCAGTGGGTTAACTGCCTGTTCAGGGGCAGAACGACAGATTTGTACCTTGTCAGCTCGGGAGTTTGAACTCGCAACCTTCCGGTTACTAGTCCAACGCTCTAACCACTGTAGGATCCTGGAGGATCTGCCGCCTCTCCTCCAGTCCTAGATACCATAGAAGGTAACACTCAACAAGCAATCAACCACAATAAAAACACTTTTTAAAAAACTGCTGGATCGCTTCTAGAGGAAGACCAAGAGACTCTGCCAATGAGACGGAACAGTACTGAGATACAGGAGTGGAATCAGAGATGAAGGAATGACATTTGAAAAGGGACATGAACCCATGTGTTCACATTGAAATCCAAGACACTACAGTATTCCTTTTCCAAATATCCCCCCCCCCCTTCCCCTTCTGTAGAATCATGGAGGCTTTAGTTCTCTCTTTATAGTCATCTTTCGGGATTTCTGTAACGCAAATAATATAAAAAACTGAATTTAAAAAATGGTATACCTGGTTGAACCTTAGCTTAACTCAGCCTTCAATGACTGGTCTGTTAAACAGCAACTGGTTGGACTGAGTTCCACATCTGGTTCCACATTCAATTCATTATAGATGCAAGTAAACTCATAGGGGAATATGTTGAATATCGATCTATAGGCATTTTACATTCCCTGCATTGGGCAATAGTAAAATAGATTGTTCCAGTTAAACAACTGCTTACAATAGCTGTGATACTCAGTTTCAAAGACGCACATTTTTTGTTTTTAGTTTATTATTTATTTGATAATAGATTAGAAAACAATTCATTTTGGACGATTCCCGCTATAGCCCTCCCATTGTTTTTACACTGAAATGTAACAACGGTTCTCTTTTCCGCAAAACCCACTGTTGAAACGTCCATAAAAAGGACTTCATAGTATCAACCTAAATCAAGGTTGAAAAGATAACCCTCAAAAGCATTAAAGCATCAATGGAAAAAAAAAACCGACCCCAGTTCTTTAAAACGGGCGAGGAAGGAAGACGGATGGGAGGCATTCAGTGACACATACCAACGTGTCATTTAAAACAAGATGTAAAGTACAACTCGACATGTTTACCTAAATATACAAAAACACAGTAAGACCATCGAGAGTGCAAGAGGTAGCCCTTCTTACCCATAAAACCACATTAATCCAAAGCAGTCTTAAAAACAATCCCCTGCCCTGGTTATTTCCCCTTTGTAGGAGTGAGCATTTGATATCACAAACTGATTTAAATAAATCTGCATATATACGTCAATAAGTGCTTAAATACATAGACAAAAGCGTCATGCATCTCTATAACATGCACGGTAACATTATTCAAAATCCTATGTTGGATCTCCGACCACTAAATGCGGTAAACTTGGCAGTTAAAAATGCACGAACCAATTTCAAAAATCGGGTTATTTTCAAGGCAGTTTACATTTGCGGACACCAGAGCGGTTACTGGGGGTGTGGAGGATCGGCATCCAATGTGGGAACATCAGACTTGAAGGAAAAGATCCAAAGTAGTCCTCATCTACTCCACGTTGACATTTCCTCTCTCCAATGGCAGACAGTCACCCTGGAATGAATCATCCATGCAGCCAAAACTCCCTTATCCTCTTAGTGGAACTTTTAGTATCTGCGTTCAGTAGTCTCATTGGGCCGTAATAGTCTATGATGAAGCCAAAATGACACGAGGCTCTGCCAGGTCTACTCAACACCACAGATCCAAGTTCTTGGTGTTGGCGAAGCCTGGCTGATCACGGATCTTCCAGTAGGTTCCGTTGCTCAGCCAGCTCTCATTCCCTGCCGCATCCAGCTCTTTCCTGAAGGAGGGAAGAGTATATTTACTTTCTAGTGTGAGGTAACCTTTAAAAAAAGGGGCATCAAGAGGCCTTCAAGGAAGCACAAACACTGCATGAATGTACAATGTCACATCAGCGGTCACCAACTCAAGTCCTGGAAAAGCTACCGGTGCAGGCTTTTACTCCAACCCTGCCCTAACACACGATTCAGTTAATCATAAAGACCCTGGGATAGCGGTGTCGGTTACCATTGCCTTGCCATTTCGACAATAAATGCTCTTTGATCCCGTAAGGCAGGAAGGGACGGTTGGCGAGACTCACCTGAAGAAACGAGGCACGTGCTCCTCTCCCTTCTTGGCCAGCTCTTTTCGTCGCCCCCTCTGTTTCTGCTCGACTTCCTCCTTCTTACTGTCAGCCCCGGCTACATCTCCCTCCTCCAGGATCCTACGGGGAAAGAAAAGTGGAGAGATAAAGCGCTTCAGCTGCATGAATGAACCTAAGGTGTTAGCCGGGTCAAATGTATGTACCGTGCCTTCGCACACAGCCACATCGGATGTGGCATCGCATCAATGCACAACAGAGCTCCCCTCAGTGGGGTCACTGAACGATACCATCTACATGACCTACTGAACAGGACCCAGAGTTCTTCCTGGTTATATGGCATTCATGACGTATTCCTGGCCCTACTTCCAACGCATTTGACAAATCGAATTATGTGCACATGGCCAAACATCCTCTGTATGCATTACTGAGCAGGCTGGGTGGTGGTCTCACCTCTGGTCCGGCCTATAGCGGGTGTCTGAGGGAGGCAGGACCTTCTTCAGCTCAGGGGTCAGCTCATTGAGCTCCCTGGCGTAGCGACTGAAGCCGTAGTACTGGAAGTGGTCATCAGCCTGAGGGTCTGGAGATGGGAGAAGCAGGGTACTGTGTGAGGCGATACATAGTGCTGGTACTATATAGAGTGGATTACGGACTCAGGGATTGAGGGAAAACATCCATAGTCTTGCACAGAGGATCAAGATTGAAGACAGAATTCACAGAAATAGTATGGGATTAGGGAAAATATAATAGGCACAATGGTGTGGATGACTATAGGATAAACTATAATATCAACATTGGATTAGAGATTATCGTACATAGCAGATAAGGGATTAATCAGATAATAGCAGTACTCACTGGGCTTCCAGATGCATTTTGGATTAGGCAGGGTGTCACAGAAGATGCCCTCGTGCCACAGCCCACCGAACCGGTGGACCACCTCTCCCGCTTGGTTCAGAACCTGGCCCTGCACCTCATTCTTACTCGTCTCTGAGGTCCAGTAGCGGGACTGAGGGAGAGAGCAATGTCAATTTAGTAGGTACTACCATATGTAAAGCTTTGGAAATGTCAAATGTCTAGACCCCATTTAAACTGTTGACCATTTCTTTGATTCATTATGGGTCCCATTATGGGGTTATTCTTCAATTGAGCTTTATGTTCTATGGGCACCAGGCAGGGGTCTCACCTTGACGAAGGAGATCTTGCAGGTGCAGATGTCACTCTTGGTGTTTCTGATGGTCACCTCTCCGTAGTGCTCCAGCCACCTCTGCTGACTCAGGACGTTGTGGACGCAGGTCACCGCCTTGTTCCACACATAGTGATCCCCATATCTAGAGGGCGGAGCGCGAGAGCGAGAGAGACATGGGTTTAGTACAACTAGATTGAGACACGCACTCTTGAAATTCATGGACACCTGAGCCGGTTTTCAATACTATGAACCTTTCATTGAATAACATAGTAAATGATACTTTCAAGCACGTTACAGCTAACAAGTAGAGCATTTGGCGAACGCCTTTTCAAATCTTAAAATCAGCTCAATCAAAACACTGTCCTTGAGATGGTACTTTGAACAACGGAGCAATACATTCAAAATTATGATGTGAAAGTAGGGTTTTACGTTCCTCCCTCCTTTATTTGGTCAAATAAATATGACGGAATTGGCATAAACGCTCACTTTGGCAACTTGACATTCACTGGACCAGAGGAGATGATCTCCAAAGACTTTCCCCAGAACTTGTTCTTCCATTGCTGGTCTTGCCAGAAGGTGAAGTTCTCAGACTCTGCGTGCACGGCGGAGCAGGGCGGGTGGTGGCTGACCTGGGAACAGAAAGGAAGCGTTAAATAACTAACTGTCTTCAGTGGAAGACACCCTGGATCAGCTCTAGAGGTTACTTGCCTTGCAGATGGTATCTAGGATGATTCTGGGTCAGGGTGATTCAAATCCTACCTGCTCAGCGACGTAGCGGAAGCCGCGCTCCTTGCAGTGGCTCTCGTACGTCTCTCCCAGGACGGGGTTGAAGGGCTTGTAGCGGTTTCGCCAGGTAGCCCAGGCGTAGCCAGAGATGGAGAAAACGCCAATGTACAGCTTCATGAAAAATAAGATATTGGAAAACAGATGAGTAACACCACACCCATCAACAATATCAAATTGGCACCTGAAGCAAACTGCTACCCCCCAAAATACTTACTATACATAAGAACCACAATATACAGTTTTACATACCAAATCTGCAATTCACATTGACCTCATTCGTTGTTTTCCCCGATTCTCTAATGCACACACTCACACAGCAGACTTTCACATACGCTGCTACTACTACTCTGTTTATTATCTATCCTGATTGCCTAGTCACTTTTACCCCTACCTACATGTACATACTGCATTACCTCTACCTCATACCCATGCACATTGACTCTACTGGTACTCCTTATATAGAGCCTCGTTATTGTTATTTTATTGTGTTGCCATTATCTTTATTTATTCTAGTCTTTTTAAACTCTGCATTGTTGGGAATGGGCTCGTGAATAAGCCTTTCGTGGTAAACTGGTTGTATTCGGCACGTGACCAATAACATTTGATTTGAGAAAGTGTAGACCTTGAGACCAATATAATTTTTTCAGATTTCAACTAAGCAAATCTACAGGGGTATAAATTCACAGCACCGACGCTGGTATCGCAGCACAAACCTATACTTGAGCTGCTTCGTTGTAAGGTCAGGCATGTGTCGGGCTACCTTACCATCCTCTCGAATGGGTCCTCTGTGCGGTTGGCAATGTCCAGAAGCTCAGAGTACTCCAGCTCTTCGCTCACTCTCTGCAGCAGGTTCAGAGGTTCGTTGAGGCCACAGGGCATGGACACACGTGACAGGTCCTTGCCAATGTTGTTGTACAGGATGGTCATGATGCCAATGTGGCTGTTGTCGACACAGTTGGCGGGCAGGACGGTGCGGCGGCCTGTGTTGGTGGGCACGGTGCTGACCATGTCCGGGGCTCTGGACACACTGGTGCGGTAGTTCAGGGTGGCAGAGGCTGCCAGGGGGAGAGGGCATATGAAGAAAGATTAGATGGAATTCTATATACATTTTCTATTGAATCTCGTGTTTTTTTTATGATTACACCCAGCACTTAGGACTTGAACGCTTGAATATACACTGCTCAAAAAAATAAAGGGAACACTAAAATAACACATCCTAGATCTGAATGAATGAAATATTCTTATTAAATACTATTTTCTTTACATAGTTGAATGTGCTAACAAAAAAATGATCAATGGAAATCAAATTTATCAACCCATGGACGTCTGGATTTGGAGTCACCCTCAAAATTGAAGTAGAAAACAACACTAGAGGCTGATCCAACATTGATGTAATCCCAGTGGGCATGCAACAGTCTGTGGTGCAACGCGTTGGTGGATGGAGCGAGACATGATGTCCCAGATGTGCTCAATTGGATTCTGGTCTGGGGAACGGGCGGGCCAGTCCATAGCATCAATGCCTTCCTCTTGCAGGAACTGCTGACACACTCCAGCCCCATGAGGTCTAGCATTGTCTGGCATTAGAAGGAACCCAGGGCCAACCGCACCAGCATATGGTCTCAAGGGGACTGAGGATCCCATCTCGGTACCTAATGGCAGTCAGGCTACCTCTGGCGAGCACATGGAGGGCTGTGCGCCCCCAAAGAAATGCCACCCCACACCATGACTGACCCACCGCCAAACCGGTCATGTTGGAGGATGTTGCAGGCAGCAGAACGTTCTCCACGGCGTCTCCAGACTGTCACATGCTCAGTGTGAACCTGCTTTAATCTGTGAAGAGCACAGGGCGCCAGTGGCAAATTTGCCAATCTTGGTGCTCTCTGGCAAATGCCAAACGTCCTGCACGGTATTGGGCTGTAAGCACAACCCCCACCTGTGGACATCGGGCCCTCATATACCACCCTCATGGAATCTGTTTCTGACCGTTTGAGCAGACATGCACATGGCCTGCTGGAAGTCATTTTGCAGGGCTCTAGCAGTGCTCCTCCTTGCACAAAGGCGGAGGTAGCGGTCCTGCTGCTGGGTTGTGGCCCTCCTACGGCCTCCTCCACGTCTCCTGATGTACTGGCCTGTCTCCTGGTAGCGCCTCCATGCTCTGGACACTACGCTGAAACACAGCAAACCTTCTTGCCACAGCTCGCATTGATGTTCCATCCTGGATGAGCTGCACTACCTGAGCCACCTGTGTGGGTTGTAGACTCCGTCTCATGCTACCACTAGAGTGAAAGCATCGCCAGCATTCAAAAGTGACCAAAACATCAGCCAGGAAGCATGGGAACCACACCTTTTTTGGGGGTGTCTTGCTAATTGCCTATAATTTCCAACCATTGTCTATTCCATTTGCACAACAGCATGTGAAATTGATTGACAATACGTGTTGCTTCCTAAGTGGACAGTTTGATTTCACAGAAGTGTGATTGACTTGGCGTTACATTGTGTTGTTTAAGTGTTCCCTTTATTTTTTGAGCAGTGTATAGTTAAATAAAATAGACATGGTTCACAAGATTCAGCCCTTTAAAGGGAGAGTTCAGGATTTTCTCCAGGGCCAGATGAACTTGTGGATACACTTTATGTCTCCGCGTTCAGTTTGAAGGAAGTTGCCAAATAGCATTAGCTAGCATGCTAGCTGTTCATGTAGACTTTGTCATTGCGCTAACGCTAGTTAGTATTGGCTTGCAAAACTACAGGCAGCTCTTGTGGTGTGGGGTGAATTTCCCTGGCATGGTTTGGGGCCACTCAACCCCTTAGAGGGAAAGGTAACAGCCAGTAAATACACAGCCATTCTGAGTGCTCACCTTCAACCTATTGTGAAGCATTTATATGCTGAGAGGAGTGGCCTCTTCCAAGATGACAAATGCCCCCACCCACAAGGTACAAGGTTTGATGAGCATTAAAAACTGGCCATCTCAGTCATCAGATCTCAACCTAATTGAACAGCCTGGACTCAAGACTAGACATAACATAGTAAAAGTAAATCCAGGACACTCAAATTAGTATGATTTGGTTACATAAAGACCAACGGTTACTTAAGGCAAAAACAAAAAGTAGGGTGGTGGGTGAGGTTGGATGGGTGGGCATTTAATGCAAATGTCTAGCAACTCAAAAGGTTGCGAGTTCGAATCTCAGACAACTTCGGCATTTTAGCACTTCCCCTAACCCCTAAACTTAACCCCAAGCCTAGCTAACGTTAGCCGCCTGGCTAGAATGCGTAACATCTATTTAGCAAATTCGTAACATATAATACAAATTGTAACTTGTGATGGAGTCCACAAATACAAAGCATACGAAATGGAGTGTCTTGGATTTACATACAGAATAATACGAAATGCTCTGAGACCAGGTTGAATCGAACACTTATGGTAGATTCTGGAGCAGCACTTGAGCCAGCATATTCTAACACTGAAAATGGTGTCGCAACCCTCCAAGAGAGTTCCAGACGCTTGTAGTTGTAGAATCTATTCCACGGCGCATTGAAGCAGTCCTGCCGGCTCAGGGTGACCCCAGCGCCCTATTAGGACCTATGTTGCCGTTTCCTTTACTTTGGCAGTTAACTTCATACTGGACGCAGAGACATAAAAACGCTATACAAGAGTTTATCGTGGATAGATACACGGTAAACAAAATACATTTTTATGCCAGAGTGGACAATGTCTCTTGTTTTGACTTGCAGACACAGCAACCATTAGAGGACCACAATGGAAACAAATCTTTAGACTTTGTGCATTTAATCCTCAGCAATTTTTGGTACATTAATTTGTTGCCTAGTGTGGTTTCTTTATGCATTTTAAATAGTCAAATCAAGGTTTCTTTGACCAAAATGCTGAACCATCCCTTTAAAAAGTCTGAAGGCCCAAAGCTGTCAAGGAAAGGGGGATGGTGAGAGGCAAAATTAAGTAAAGACAATGACAGTGGAGGCTCGATTTCTCCATATTCCAAATTAGAGTTTGATGTTGGATCGACGTGGAAGGTATGAAGTTTAAATAATGAAATGTCTACAGAGATTAGACAATAATGCATTTGTTAAAACTGTCACCAGTCCCACAAAACCAAAGAGACACCTCAGGAGGACAAAGAGGAGAGTGATGATCAAATCGTGGTAATAGAATGAGTAGACTCCTGGGACGTTTGCAGGGTCCAATCAGCATGCTTGCATGTACAACATTGAAAATGTGCCGTTTTCAAATAAATGATGTGGATCGATTTAATTCATTGATGCACATGGGACTTCCAATATGGCCGCAATTCACCAGCACTCTGATGATACTTCAGTTTGATCATTCCCAAAATACCTTTTGTTTGCAGTTGATCCGGGGACACTCCCTCTGCAGGCAAAGTAGAAGATGTATTCAGAAAACATAATAAAATGCCATTTGTACACAGATTATATACACACACACACACTCCCCCAACGTTGGTGTCAGACGAGTTTATGAGTACAACTACCTAGCTGGGCAATATGGACAAAAATCCACATCACGATAAAATTACTGAATTATCAGGGTAACGATCCCTTGAAAAACAAGTTAACATTAATGTGGACCAGTTTCTTTTTTTTACATTACCCTTAAAACTATTACTTTGAATGTGGGGCCATCAATTGTTCTGTTAACAATAGCGCACATTTAACGGACTTATTTCATCAGTAAATCAGCAGTCTATCAGTAAAAACATCCTCACGATAAACGGTCGGTATCAATCATTTTCGGTTTATCGTCCCAGCTTCACTAGATACTGCTGAATTTAAAACAAAATCAAATGCATATTGCTATTTACTTTAAGACACACTCAAAAATGGACCACCTAGACCGAAATGCACCCAAGGTACAATGGGACTGCTCAAATAACAATATTATAGAACACATCTTCAGAGTTTCCGTTCTATTCATTCTACTTCTATGGCCACAGTTGAATAGTTTTACACAGTGGCCGCTCACCATGGACCTCGTCTGGCTCAGAGTTACTGGTGGTGGTGACGTCACTTAGCCCGGATTCATCAGACTCCTCATCGCCGTTTTCGGAGTTCTCACAGACGATGACATCTCTGGCGTCATAGTACTCGGCCATGGAGTCAGCCAGGGAGGGGGTGCGCTGCACAGAGCAACCCTTGGAGGGCGTCTTCTCAGCATGCTGAGGGGGGAGAGGAAGGGAAGATAAGAGTAGCCGAAGGAGGTAGAGCAAGATTATAGTTAACAGGAAGCATACACTCAGAAAACAAGTGGCAGCCTGCCTCTTCCTGAGTGGGGGTTGGCGGCTGAATACACACCTGGTCCTGACGCACAGTGCTGTAGGACTCCTTGGAGCCCCCCGTGGATCCAGAGGAAAGGGACAGGGAATGAACTTTGGTTTGGCAAGACTGCACCTCCAGCTGGATACACGCAAACATTGACTTATTAGTGTACGGTAGAGAATTGTATGAAAAGCAAGCACAATATTAAGCTCATTTCCCATTTCTTAAATCTCCCATTATTTATCAACCTTGGCCCACATGCAGGTAAGTTGGACAAAATGTACAGTATGAACATATGGAAGTTTTCCCTCTCCGATTTCCTCAGAACTCTTTCAGCTTTGTCAGATCCAGCCAGGACAAAACAATTGCTGCAGCTTTCAACCAAAACAAACTATCCTACTTCTGTTTTCATAGTAATTAGTGAAGTTCAATGACATCTGGTAACTCGGATCAAATAGATTTGTTTGTGGGAGGTTTTAGTTGTTTCACCAAGATAAATCTAACAATTTCCCTCTGTGTGAACAAGTGTCTTTACATTTGAAAAGGTATTTTGTTCTTGTATCCAGGCAGGCTCAAAACAGGGGAAAAGGGAGGAACGATTCTGCCCCCGATGGGCAGTACCTAGACGTCCCAACCCCAAACAGCCCAAACCAGTCTTGCCTGGTTTCACACACTTGAACAACAGCAGGCTGAGACTGAAGTATATTTTGGAAGGAGAAAGCGAGAGAATAGGTGTGGTCCTTAGAAACCTCTGCTGTGTGTGTGTGTTTTAAACAGAGACCAGTGTTATTGACTAAATGTGAATCGGGCCTTTCGATTGGTCGCTAGGTCTCTTCCTGTTCTTGTTACTTCCAAAAAAAAAAAAAAAAATCTAGGCCTCTCCTTTGGAGCCATTAACAATGGTTTGTGTTGTCAGTGTACGGCAGGATGTCAGTTTCAGCACGTGTACTGTACATGCGAGTGTGTGTCCAGGGCGGGCCTCTTACCTCAGACAGTGTGCTACACAGGGTGGCCAGTTGATTGGAGGTGGATGAGCGTAGGTCGGGACCGGTCCAAGCCAGCCGGACCCGCTCACGCTCCAGCGCGAGCACCTCGTGGATGGATTTGAGAGACGCATGAACTGAGAAGGTTATGGCAGATCAATGTCATTTTCATTCGATTTCCTGTTGCATTCATCCATACCAACACACATCCCTAAATAACTACGTCATCACTGGATTGCAGTCCTTTTTTCTTCTAATGACGCAGAACCAGCTTCACTATAACAGTTCTACACGTGGCATTTCCTACGTGGAACTTTATTAAACACCCAAATCGAATGAGCCCCAAAACCCTTGTAACACCCCTCTCTTACCCTTTTGGGACACAGCACAAATGTCCTGCTGGATCTTCTTGGCTTCAGGGGAGGTTATGAGAGGATTGGAGAGCTGCGAGTACACATAGTCTGGGATGGACGGCACCGAGGAGGCTTCCACACTCAGGTGGTTGGACGATGTGCTCAGGTGGCTGGAGGTAAACTGAGAGAGGAGAGGGGGGGGTAGGAGAAGAGAAAGTATGTGTGTGTAGAGAGCCATTTCTCCATAGTGCGCAGCCCTATGGGATGTCCTGCTGAAAGGTGAATTCCTCTCCCACTGTCTGGCATATAGCAGACTGAAGCAGGTTTTCCTCCAAGTTGCAGCCCTGTGTTTAGCTCCATCCCATTTATTTTTATCCTGAAATTCCCCATATCTTGATGACAAGCATACCCATACCATGATGCAGCCGCCACCATGCTTGAAAATAAAGAGACAGAGTTACTCAGTCATGTGTTGTATGACCCAAACACAAGGCTTTGCATTTAGGCCAAAAAGTATGTTCCTTTGCAGTGTTTTCTTTTACCCCAGGATTACTTTAGTGTTTTGGAATAATTTTAATCTGTATATTTATTAGTATTACTATTTACAATGTCATTCAGGTAATCATCGTAGTCAATACAATGTTGACTCATCCTCAGTTCTCTCCCATCACAGCCATAGAACTACATAAAAATCACCAATGGCCTCCTGGAGACACCCCTGAGCAGTTTCCTTGCTGTTCAGAAAGACGACCATCTTTGATGAGTCTAGGTGGTATTAGTTATGTGATTAGGGGGGGGGGGGCTAGTGGTTAGAGCGTTGGGCCAGTAACCGAAAGGTTGCTAGATCGAATCCCCGAGCTAACAAGGTAAAAAAATCTGCGGTACTGCCCCTGAACAAGGCAGTTAAACCACTGTTCCTAGGCCGTCATAGTAAATAGGAATTGGTTCTTAACTGCCTTTCCTAGTTAAATAAATAATAAATTGTCAAACTACATTTTACTCCTGAACTAATTTAGGCTTGCAGATGAATACTTCAACAACTATATATTTTAGCCATGACATTTATGTTGGATAATTTTATCTTTGACAGAATATTTTGTGTACAATGACAACAAAAAAAAAAAACAAAAAAAAATACACCCACTGTATAAGACATGAGAACTTACCATGCCACAGGTTTCGACTCCGGAATGGGTGCGAGAATGACCAAATATCTTGTTCGTAGTCTTCCTCTCCTTCTTGGCCTTGGGGATATTAAGTGTCAGATTCTGAAAGACAAGTTGAATAGATATGCTCAGAATAAAGACGAGCCAGCCACTAAATTAATATTTCAATGTCAAATAAATGACCATTTTATTTGATCACATGCGCCGAATACAACAGGTAGGGCTTACAGTGAAATGCTTACCTAAAGCATTGTTGGTTAAGGGCTAAAAAATTTAAAATATTTTTTAAAAGCTCAGTAAAAAATATAAAATAAAGGTTACATAACTAAACAGCAGAAGTAAAATATCAATAGTGAGGCTATATACAGGGGGTACCGGTTAGTCGAGGTAATATGTACATGTATGTAGAGTTAAAAGGACTATGCATAGATAATAAACAGAGTAGCAGCAGCGTAAAAGAGGGGTCCGCGTGCTCACCTCAGAAATACAGGTGTTTTTTTTAATAGAGTACTGATCATATACGGTTGTGGAGTAGTGGTTAGGGGCGGTGACCTTACCTGCAAGTTGATTCGTCGCTCTAGGTCACTGTTGGAGATGGGTTTCTGGCCACTCTCCAGCCAATTGAGCCTCTGAATGAGCTGGGCCAACTCAGTCAAGTCGGCCTGAGAACGAGCTAGCTCTGTGGGGGTCAAGGGTCAGAGAAGGTTATTAAGAAAGGTTTGGAGCGGAGGCTTAGCTCTGAAAGTAATATTGGATATTCATTTAAATGCGGAATTGTAAAGTGATAGCCTTTATTCCCTAGCCTCACCATGGCAATACCTTACCTTGGGAGCAGGTATCGGACTGGTGGGTCTGCTGGAGCCATGCTGCCACCTTGCCGTTGACCCCTGGGGCTGCTGTGGGCAAAACCTCCATCTCCGCCTGGTAGACAGAGGCAGAGCTGGCATAGTGAGGGTACTGGAAACCACATGATTTGGGGACAGAGGGAAAGAGAGAAGAGAAGTCAAGTGTTAGAGAATTTTTATAAAGTCCTCTTGTTCTATTCAGAATATCACTTCATCTATTTTGGTGGGACGAGCATATATGTGGTTGTAGCACTGCGAGTAGCAGACCGCACTGACCACACTGCGAGAAGTAGACCGCACTGCATCATGCCCGTTTCTCTGTTCACTCACCATGCCTGGCATTGCAATTTGGTTTCTCTGGGCTAGACTGGCCATGGCTGGCAACAACGTGCTGTTGCCCATGGTGAGGGCATGGAGGACTCCGTGGTGGACACCCAGGGCCTCGTTCTTCTTGAAGACACGATGGGCACACAGCTTGGTCAGCCATATGTAGAACAAGTCATTGCTCTTGGTCTAACAGGAGAGTGAATTTGACATTAATGGGGATATAGATGGATAAGAAACAGATGTGAAAAGGAAACCTGCGCAGTTCTTGACAGAAACCGGTGCGCATGGCACCGACTACCATACCCCATTCAAAGGCACTTAAATATTTTATCTTGCTCATTCACCCTCTAAATGGCACACATACACAATCCATGTCTCAATTGTCCCAAGACTTAAATATCCTTATTTAACCTGTCTCCTACCATTCCTCTAAACTGATTGAAGTGGATTTAACATCAATAAGGGATCATAGCTTTCACTTAGATTCACCTGGTCAGTCTGTCATGAAAAGAGCAGGTGCTCTTAATGTTTTGTATACTCAGTGTACCTTGAGGTGGTATAAATAGTCTCCATTGTCCAGATCGATGCGCTTGGACTTCTTGTTGATGGACATGACAGCGAGGCTAACATCCAGGGAGCCGTGGAGCTTTCCTCTCTGGATCTGACGAGTGGAACATTACAATGGATGAAAACCCCGCACTATTGTCCAATATGTATATAAAACAAGAACTCCGTAACCTGTAATGTTTACAATATGGCGCCGGACGATTTCAGAAAGATTGCCCTCATTACTTGAATTTGTGTTTTTAGTAGTGTGGATACATACATCCTGCTGTGTCTTTGAGTACTTGAGGATTCCTTTTTCCAACAGGAAGTACCTCTGAAAGAAAAGACCGAACCACATCAGACAGGGGTGTATTCATATGTGCACACCAGTAGCAAAACATTCTGCAACATAAAAAAATATATATATATATAAAAAAATAAACACTTTGCAATGAAAACAAGTTTAGTTTGGGAAACCCTGGATTAGTCCCTTCTAGCTGAGTATCTGCCATTTCCTTCCGTTTGGTTCCTAGTGAATACACCGCAGGAAGTCAGAAGTGATGGTGAAACACAACTAATTGGCTTTGACAACTGCGCTTCAGTTCGCTTGCCAAGTATAGTCTTCACATTACCTTGTGCCAGCCCTTCATAGGGTACTTCCTCCTCTTCATCAAAAAGCCCTCACAGATACCAGGGACGCTCATGTCCAGCCCTGACCCGATCCCCGAACTCATGTCCATATGGTCTTCCAACACCTCCCAGTGGCTGGAGTACTATGAGGGGGGGGATAGGTTTTCATATGTTGCATGGTCCATCAAGAACTTCACACTCAGTGGGTTTCATCCATAGACATATTCATGATGGTTATATACATCATTGCTTGCATTATGGTGTAGAGAGGAGACCCAATCATATACAAAAGACATGCACACCCCAAACACACTAAGATCATTTTCATCAAGAGGAACGACTTGGAAACTACCTGGCGGGTGTTGCGCGATGACCCAGCGCTGCCGTTCCGCGAGTGGCCAACCTTGGATACTCCAGCGGGAGACTTGTCCAAACTGCTCATCACTGATTGGCTGCTGTTGAGTGAGGGTGGACACACCCGAGGGTCCATCATTGCGATTGGTCGCTAAAAGTAAGTCTGCTTTTCGGAACGGTTCCCTCTGAGGAGGAAACACAGCTCTGTGGAGACAAAGTTACAGTAAAGTGAGGCGACATAAAAAAAACATGACGACATTTTACTGGTTTCACATTTGGCAACTTCATAAGCTTTAACTGTCCCATTTTTCAACCATGAGAAATCAGTCTTCAATTCAAGTGGTCAGGAACACACGTGTGCTGCCCCTGCTGCAGTTGGCCCTTGGATCATGAGTAAAGGAGAAGAATGAGAGACAACCTTCACCCAATCCACCCCTCAACTTCATGGATGACTTGGCCTGATAAAAGACCATGGTGGACAAACCGGTAGTAGACAAGGTCCAGGAATACTGACCAAAGAATATGACGACACAACATCAACAATGATTCAAAGATACTGACAATTAAAATTGTTAGTGGTATTTTCAAAAAAACACTAATGTTTTTAATTTCAGTAAAACAATATTTTCCCCAAAAAGTTTAAATTAGAGACCAAACCTGCAGCAGTGTGTGGGATTATCAAAATGAGAAAACAGACAATCTACAGTAAAAAAAAAACCCAAAAAAACAAAGGTTTATAAAAATAAATTTAAAAAACACTACTGGTCAAAAGTTTATTTACTATTTTCTACATTGTAGAATAATAGTGAAGGCATCATAACTATGAAATAACACATATGGAATCATAGAGTAATGAAAAATGTATTGAAGGAGTTCCCACATATGCTGAGCAATTGTTTGGCTGCTTTTCCTTAACTCTGTGGACAAATTTCCACCAGTCTAATGTCCATCGCTTGTGTTTACTGGCTAAAGCAAGTCTCTTCTTATTGGTGTCCTTTGGTAGTGGTTTCTTTGCAGCAATTTGACAATGAAGGCCTGATTCACACAGTGTCCTCTGAAAAGTTGATGTTGAGATGTCTGTTACTTGAACTCTGAAGCATTTATTTGGGCTGCAATTTCTGAGGCTGGTAACTAATTAACTTATCCTATGCAGCAGAGGTAACTCTGGGTCTTCCCTGTGGCGGTCCTCATGAGAGACAGTTTCATCATAGCGCTTGGTTTTTGCGACAGTACTTGAAAAAACTTTCAAAGTTCTTGAAATGTTCCATATTGACTGACATTCATGTCTTAAAGTAATGCCATTTCTCTTTGCTTATTTGAGCTGTTCTTGTCATAATATGGACTTGGTCTTTTACCAAATAGGCCTATCTTCTGTATACCCCCCCCTACCTTGTCACAACACAATGGATTGGCTCAAACGCATTAAGGAATGAAATTCCACAACATAAGGCACGCCTGTTAATTAAAATACATTCCAGGTGACTACCTCATGAAGCTGGTTGAGAGAAAGACAATAATGTGCCAAGTTGTCAGATATAAAATATATTTTGATACTACATGATTCCATGTGTGTTATGTCATAGTTTTGACGTCTTCACTATTATTCTACAATGTAGCAAATAGTCAAAATAAAGAAAAAACCATTGAATGAGTAGGTGTCCTAAAACTTCTGACCGGTAGTGTACATGCATAAAATATAAACACAAGACGTAACGTGTTGGTCCCATGTTTCATGAGCTGCAATAAAAGATACCAGAAATGTCATACGCACAAACATATTATTTCTCTTAAATTGTGCACAAATTAGTTTACATCCCCGTTAGTGAGCATGTCTCCTTTGTCAAGATAATCCATCCACCTGACAGGTGTGGCATACCAAGAAGCTGATTCAACGGCATGATCATTACAAAGGTGCACCTTGTGCTGGGGACAATAAAAGGCCACTAAAATGTGCAGTTTTTTTTCACAATGCCACAGATGCCTCAAGTTTAGAGAGTGTACAATTGGCATGCTTATTGCAGGAATGTCCACCAGAGCTGTTGCCAGAGATTGAATGTTAATTTCTCTACCATAATCCTCCTCCAACGTTGCTTAAGAGAATTTGGCAGTACGTCTAACCGGCCTCACAGCCACACGTGTATGGCATTGGGTGGGTGAGCGGTCTGCTGATGTCAATGTTGTGAATAGAGTGCCCCGTGGTGGCGGTGGGAGCGCTAAATAGCGTTTCAATCAGTGACGTCACTTGCCTCCGAGACCTTGAAGTAGTGGTTCCCCTTGCTCTGCAAGGGCCGTGGCTTTTGTGGAGCGATGGGTAACGATGCTTCGTGGGTGACTGTTGATGTGTGCAGAGGGTCCCAATTGCCTTTTATCGGTTAGCAATTTGAATGCACAAAAATACCGTGATGAGAACCTGAGGCCCATTTTTAAGGTCTCTGTGACCAACAGATGCATATCTGATTTTCTGTCATGTGAAATCCATACCATACCCAGATGAAGACAGCTCCGCTGTCGTGAAACGTTGGTAATTACATTTTTGCATCGGAGCTCCTAGAGTGTGCGGCTCTTTTATCTTCATGTTATCTACTCCGCTAGCCAGCACGTCGCCTGCTGGATTGCAGTCCTTTGTGTGCGTTTCTTTTTCTTCTAGATGTGAAATCCATAGATCAGGGCCTAATGAATTTATTGACCGATGTCCTCATATGAACTGTAACGCAGTAAAATCATTGAAATTGTTGCATTTATATTTATTCGGCACACACACACACAACAATAAACAAAAACATACATAGACAAGACAGACAACATTTACATAGTGCCTTCAGAAAATATTCATACCTCTCGACTTATTCCATATTTTGCTGTGTTACAGCCTAAACTCAATTGATTAAATACATTTCTCTCACCCATCTACACACAATACCCCATAATGACAAACTGGTTGAATACTTTAAAAAAAGCTGAATTGTCTTCATTTTTAACAGATTTGTAAAAAAAAAAAAAAAAAAGGTCTAAAAACACAATTCCACTTTAACGTTAGGTGTGTCAGCAAGTGACAAAAAAAATCTAAATGCAACACATTTGAAATTCAGGCTGCAACAGTATGTAGAAAAAGTTAATGGGTGTGAATACTTCGACAAACATAAGCAACACCACACTTGCTCAGACCCATATGTTCCCACCGTATCCACACCCAATGTCTGTAACGCTTGTATGACTCTGCCCAACGTGACTTCAAATTATTTGTCTGTAGTCAGATTGTTTTCTCTCCAGTATTTAAATAAAGCACACGATGCCTCCATTCTCTTAACGTTGGGGTATCATTTGACTCCCTGTATTTAAGTAATAGCTTCTTCTTTTTTTTTGTCTAACCCATTGAGAACGTCGCCACACACTCATATGCCATGTCTTGAAATGTGCAGATAGACGGATTAAAGTAAACTTATATTGTAAAACTTCTGACAGACAGCATCCCAACGCCACCCATAAGTGACTTTACAGCCCTCGCAGAAGACACGAACAAAGACGTGTCATTGTTAGTTTTACACTTAAGACATGGCTGTCGTTGTGCTGAAGAATGTGAATTCTCTCTCTTGTACAATCAATTCTATACATTAGTTTACTGGATATTTCATACATTTGTTATCTATAATTGTGTTAATTTCCCAACACTCTCCATCTTGTGCTAATATCAGTTATTTAAGACTTGGTTCTAATACTTTACAACAACAAAAAAGTCTACATGATTGTCAGTCGGATAGGCTCTCTGCACGGTTGTGTATATCTTACCCATCATATATGGTCGACTTTTTCCCTGACTCAAATAGGATTCCCACAACATTGCTCTGATGTCCAAAAACATTCAGATTGAAATTGTGTGTGAGAAAACTTAAGTTGCATACACTGTATTTGAAAATGCCTACGTTGGTCAGTCTAAAATTGCGCTTTAATTAAACCATTTTAAACCATTTCACCACATGTTACAAGTAAAAGCCCTGGCTGGCGAGTTGATACAATTTCAAATCTGGAAGGTTAAAACCACCTTCAGATTTAGGGACATGTAAATCTTTTCGTATTTCATTCTAGGAGTTTTATTTGTCCATATGAAGTCTTACGGCAGAGTACACTTTTTTTAAAGAACGTCTTTGGTGGGGTAATTGGTATTAGCAAAAATAAATATAAAAAAAGCCATGCCATTCTAAAATAGATTCTACCTGTAAGATTTGGGGAGATTGCTCAATTTAATTAGATCTGCTTTCATGTTGTCAAGTAATGGGATAAAGTTAACTTTATATACTTGTCACTTAAGCATCCCGAGTATTACATTCTTTTTATTTTCAAGATGAGTTATTTTCCCCCTATTGCCATTTCCTTTTTTCCCCACATGCATTTTATATCCTGAGATTTTAGAGTACTCCGAAGTGTTGAATTATCAATATTAGTCAGGTAAAATCAGGAGATTGTCAGCAAATAAGCTAATGTTTATATTCATGTTTACCAATACCTGTTTGGGTCCTCCCTAATTCTTTCTGTAAGCGGTTCAATTGCCAGAGCAAACAGGATGGGGGGAAAAGAGGACATCCATGTCTCATGCCCCTTTCTGAAGCCATTTATTCAGATATTTACATAATATTTTTATGAAATTTATTATTTTTGACAGAATATTTTTGACAGAAATAAATGTATTATTTCAGCTGGAAAGATGCTTCCAAAGTTTTGAACAGAAAAGGCCACTCAAGACAAAAAGCTTTTGGCATCAGCCATTATTTGTAAGTTTACATCTTGTTTTTTTGTGTATTATACTGAAACATGGTCTTGTATTTGTTTGTAAGTGTCTATTTTTAATAAACCCTGTTTGATTAATATGTCAGCAAACGCAGGCACGAGATTCTGAACCTACACATCCATGCATAACCGACCAAAATATGAAAGACAAGTATTGTAATTTTTTATTCCGTAAAGTGAGTGCGCAAGAAGTGAAAGAATTATTGTTATCTATCAACAATGACAAGCAACCCAAGTCTGACAACTTGGAAGGAAAATTACAGAGGATGATAGCGGACAATATTGCCACTCCTATTTCTGCAATCTAAGCCAACAGGAAAGCGTGTGCCCTCAGGGCTTTGGAGGGAAGAAAAAATAATTCCATCAAATAGCCAACCAATCAGCCTGTTACCAACCCTAAGTAAACTTTTGGGAACAAAATGTTGTTTGACCAGATACAATGTTGTTTCACAGTAAACAAATTAACAGATTTTCAGAATGCTTATAGGGAAGGGCATTCAACATGTATGGCACTTACACAAATGACTGATTGGCTGAAAGAAATGTGTATAAAGATTGTAGGAGCTGTTTTGTTAGACTTTAGTGCAGCTTTTGATATCACTAATGGACAATGGAAGCCTCTCCCACATACTCCAGGTAGAGTCAGGCATTCCCCAGGGCAGCTGCCTTGGCCCCTTATTTCAATCTTTACTAATGACCTGTGACTGGCTCGGCGTGTCTTTGTATGCTAATGACTCAATACCAAACACATCAGCTACCACAACAAGTGAAATCACTGCAACACTTAAAGAGCTGCCGTCAGTTTCAAAATGGGTGGAAACAAATAAGTTAGTCCTAAATATTTCAAAAACTAAAAGCATTGTATTTGGGACAACTTGTTCACTAAACCTCAACTAAATTGTGTAATGAATAATGTGGAAATTTAGAAAGCTGAGGAGACTAAACTGCTTGGAGTAACCCTGTATTCTACACTATAAATGGTCAAAGCAACAATAGCTAAGATTGGGAGAGATCTGTACATAATAAAGCCTAGCTCTGACTTGTTAACAATGCTATCAACAAGGCAGGTCTTACAGCACCTCGTTTTTTTTGGGCCTGGACTACTGTCCAGTCATATGGTCAGGTGCCACAAAGAGGGACTTTAGAAAATTACACTTAGCCCAGAACAGAGCAGCACGGCTGGCCCATTGAGAGCAAAAATGTATTATATGCATGTCAAATCTCTCCTGGCTCAAAGGTGCATTTGTGAGAAGCATTGACATGTTGAATGTTCGTTTAAACTACTAGCACACAGTTCAGACACCCATGCATACACCATAAGACATGCCCAACTGAGGTCTCTTCACAGTCACTAAGTATAGAACAGACTATGGGAGGTGCACAGGACTACATGGAGCTCTATTCCACATCAAGTAACTCATGCAAGCAGTAAAATCAGGTTTGCAAAAAACCTATAAAAATTCGCCTTACAGAACAGCGGGACAGACACATGCACAGGATAACATACGTACTATACTAGCAATTCTCAAACTCTGTCCTCGGCACCCCTAGGGGCGCCTGTTTTGATTTTTGCCCCAACACTACACAACTGATTCAAATGATTGCAGCTTGATTATTAGTTCATTATTTAAAAAATGAAAATTAAAATAAAATAAAAAAATCAGCTGTATAGTGCTAGGGCAGAAAAACATGAACCACTTGGGTACCTGAGGACAGAGTTAGGGAAACCCTGCCCTGCTCGCGCACACACACACACACACACACACACACACACACACACACACACACACACACAGTGTTGTAGATATGTGGTAGAGTAGCAGCATGTGTTTCAAAACACTTGATGTGTTTTGAAATGCCTTCACAGCAGATAATGGGGATCCATAATAAATAGAAATGTCTCATGTCTGGTAAGACTTGTGCCATTCTGTTGCTTATGGGTTTTGTTCTTATTTTGTTGCAATATATGACTGCATGGGTCTGTAATCTGCAGGGGACTCGACAGATTTTCCTGGTTTTAATATAACTGAAATAACTAGTTAGTTACATGGAACTCGGAAGCACTGAATCGAGTGACTGGTGTTGTCATTTGGAGTAAAACTTTCAATTTTTTGTGATTTAAAAAAAAATCTGCTGACAGTTTTTAAAGTTATAACTGGTTTGGTGCGTACTCATTTCGTGAGAGCTGCAAGTGTTTACCAGGTTTATTTACCATTAGGCTTTATTTAGTAGGCTTTATTTGAGTTTAATCTGTAGCTGTTGGCTCTCTTCAAAAAGTAAAATATAATATTCCTCCTTAAATTCTTTATCTTGTAAAGATGTATGGGCTTTTTCTAAGAGAGTGATTTATTTATCTTTAATTTGAATTTCTAACTCAGATTTAACTTTTTCTGAGTATGAGATTATCATTCCCCTAATGTACGCCTTAAAAGCATCCCAAATAATATTAGAGGGTCAGAGTTTCTCATCTTTGTCTACACGTGTAATAGTAAAGGACTTTATTTTCTTGTTTACATATTTAATCAATTAAACGTAAAGTATATAATATATCACAACATAGGCCCGTTACTGTTCTCTTGGATACTTGTGTTGGATGGTATAAAGGAACTACTATCTGGTTACCAAGCAAGGTTGTGCTGCACATCAAAGATGGGAGCCAAGACGGAAAGTAGGTTGCACACCCCAATACCATACATACAGGACAGCCACGCGTCATCTTCATATCGCTGTTATTTTGAGTGACAACCAAATGAGATGCCTCGATCCAGGCTGGACATCAATAATGAAACTGTAACAAGTGATCGCCTTTGCGCTTTTTTTTGTGTGTGTGTGTGTGTTTTTGTGTGTGTGTGTGTGTGTGGGGTGTGTGTGGGGGGGAATGCAGTTGATGACCGCATGTTTAAGGGCAACATTCACATGAAAGTAAAATGACCAACATTGAAGCCATGCATCCAATAAACAGATCAGTACTTAGAAATTATTTCCTTGTTTAGGAGTCGTCCTCTGAAGTTCAGATACTAAACGATGGAAGACGTTCCCTGGATGATTTTGTATTCAACACCACCTGGCTGGGACCTCAGTGACAGTAGGCCTGGTGATAATGTATATGGTTCTAGCGATAGAACCTAGGATAAGATCCTCTTTGTCACTTCGACTTGATTTTGGCAGCTATATTAGATGTAGTATTCGTTTTAGTCTTAAAATACATTTTTGGTTTCAGTCACATTAGTAATTTAATCCCGCATTAGTTTTAGTTATCAGTCGACAAACTCGAAGAAAAAAAAATTGAGTATAGTTTTAGTCAGTCATAGGTCACATAATAGGTCAGAGCATTTAACATTTTTAAATTTACCAAACGATTTATATTTACCTCTAACTTCCATCATGTGCACATTCAGATTGCCTTTTCCAACTTGTCATACTATCCCCTCGTATACCTTAGCTGGCAACATTGCTATTGTGGCATATTATACCTTGCATTGGTTACAATTACCATATAGGCTATAAAGCCTTGGCTACAGGTTAAATCATTTACAGCTCGGATTTTCTCACCATAATAACCGTTCAAAGGAGAGAGGAGTGAAGTGACCTCCCAGGAACAGTCTGTGTGGGAGAGCCATCTTTTCTCAAGCAGCCAACACAACAGAAAGACATTACAGGCAAAGAGGTAATGAGAGGATTGCATTAAATATTCTGATAAACCATGCATGCTGATAATTGGGCAAAACAGATGAAAAGGAGCTTCATGTCAAATTGAATGTCCATTAATTCCATGTGGAATTTTCGTTTTTGATCACTGATTTTTGTATTTTTTATTTAGGGCATCTGGTCTTGTTATCATCAATAGTTTTTGTCAGGAAAAATAGGTTGTTGACGAGTATCATTCCTGGTAGTTACTGTTGACAAAATTGACTGAGGGGGTATCATCGAGTACAAAAAAAACAGAAAAACTCCAATATCCCTCAGATTAGATTTAGCTGAGGCAGCCATTGTGATTACAGTAGCTCCATCAATTGGTGACACACCAAATTTCCAGGTAACTGACAATATTTTCTCATTCTATAGGGAGTAATACGAGTTGCTGTTGCTGATTATTTACAATAATATTTACAAATATGGCATGAAAAATGTAGCACATACTGTAATTTACAGTCAGTCAACTGAAACTGCACTCACGCCCTCCTGGGTGGCGTCGAAATCATTTTAAAATATACTGAAATACACCCATCAAACAACTGCATTCCTGAATCTATCAGACCAAATGACTTGAGGCTTATGTCATCATGATACAGGTCAGCTTTATGCTAAGTCATATCTAGTCTGGAAGATGGAGAACGTTACAGGGACTGACACATACAATAACCATGTGGAATATGTCGTTCAACCTGAAAACAAAAAGGAGACAAAGTCACATATTTTGAACAAGATGTCAACTACGTTTCTCAGGCCTTTAAAAAAAAAATAGTCGAACTTGAAAATGTAACGTCTGGATAAACGGGAACTTCCTGCCGGCATTGATAAAGATCGAGACAGCTGCATAATATTACGGTTTGAATTAGCGAATTTGTAGCTATTGACACATACGCGACACCAACAAAACATGAGCTTGTTCTGGATGTTTGATTCATTTGGATCAGGATCAAATGGGACTATACAGCTCTGTGTACTCTATAACAACCATAGCAACCACCAAGGAACTCCTAACAACTAAGCCTAAAACAACTACAAACACAATCCAGCCGCTGTAGCTTACTCCTGATTGCAGGCCAGAGTGGCAATCACAACATCTGAGTGTTGGTTGGAAGACGAAGGCCTAATATTAGAATGACCTCTGAAGGAGATTATTAGAATACCTAGGAGAAACTGCCAGAAGAGGTAAAGAACATTTACGAGGGGGAAAGATGGCGCCGGGTGCCGGAGGCGTAGGGTGAACGGACAGGTTCCTGTGCTCTGACAGGAATGTGCCTGAGCTGCATCACCACACGGGTCCCAGGCAGGGCCCCTGACACTGCTGCTGCTACTGGGACAGCCGGATGTTCCACCTTCTAGACTAGGCAGTTCCAGTGCCATGGATATAGGCCAACTGAGTTCAAGGTTTAGAAATCCTCCATGAGGGATACAGTGAAAGTGTCCTGGTGTGAGGAGGGATGGTTTTGGGGAGGGGGGATTTCCAATGTAAACTATGTTGGAACTGCAAGTTCTAAGCCTGATCCAAGATGATTCCATCATGGCTGACATTCTGCAGGACTGTGGGACATACTGGTAGCATTGGTCGAATCACATTCGACAGGCCCACATGCACACCATATTCACTCCCATTTCTACAACTTGGGTTTATCATAACCAGAAACAGAGGTAGACACATGGCACAACCTAAGCTTTTAAGCTTCAGTAAGGCTGGGATACAACACTCCTAAATGCTCATCCTGGCTGGCCATCTGTAAACCTTAGACATTGATCATTACCCATATCATATGTACTGTTGTGTGTTCAGAAGTCATATGTTCAGAAGTCTTCATGAGAATAAGCAGTGATGTAAAGTACTTAAGTTATAAAAATACTTTAAAGTACTAAAGTCAGTTTTTGGAGTATCTGTACCTTATATTTTTTTGTCTTATTTAACTTCATTCCTAAAGAAAATGTACTTTTTACTCCATACTTTTTCCTGACCTAAAGTACTAGTTACAATTTGAATGCTTACCAGTAAAAGATCCAATTCACACTTGTCAAGAGAACGTCCCTGGTCCTCCCTACTGCCTCTGATCTGGTGGACTCACTAAACATAAACGCTTCCTTTGTAAATGATGTCTGAGTGTTGGGGTGTGCGCATGGCTGTCAAAAAGGACAATTGTGCCATCTGGTTTGCTAAATAAGGTATTTTATGTATAGCATTCACTTTTACTCAAGTATGACAATTGAGTACTTTTTCCACCACTGTACTTGAGCACATTTAAAATCTGATTATTTTGGACTTGTCCAAAGTAGTATTTTTACTGGGTTACTTTCAATTGAGTCATTTTATATTAAGGCATCTTTACTTTCGCTCAAGTATGAAAATTGAAAACTTTTTCCACCTCTGAGAATAAGCAACAATGTATAGCAAGAACAACAAACATTGTATCACAAGATCTTCACTGTATCCCACTCGTTGACTAAAAACGAGTTTGGTCCCTGGATTTGAGCACACTCGTGTCAACACGCAAACGCTTCAAAGCCATAGATGGCTAATAATGTCACGACCAGGGGGTCAATTACTGCTCAGAAAAGGTAGGACTAATTACAGTACTGGTTGTGACTTTTGTGCCTTCGGAAAAGTTTGGCATCAAATGTTCAGAAAGCTGAAAAAGCCAGCCAGGTCTCCTGTGATTACAAATCAGTATTCTACGTTTACCCATGTCCGAGGACGTCGGGAGACGACGTTGAAACCGTCCAATAGGGGCAACAGTGAGTGGTGGGGTTGGCGGATGGGCATCTGCCTCTGGTTTCAAAGGTTGCAAGTTCGAACCCAGCAATGGAAAGTTGTATGAGATTTTTGTTTTAAGCCTACCCCAAACCTTAACCATTAGGAGTTAATGCCTACACTTTGACTTTTGCAACAACTTCGAAATTGGATGTTTAAGAAACATGGATGAAAGGCTAATTCTGATGTGGGACTGTGAGAGCTAATTGCAGCAGGCAGCAGTCCTATGATGGAACATTTGAAGTTCCAGGTGTACAAAACATGAGTTTTGTTTTACTTTAAAACATAGACCTAAACAATGTAAAGCAAATGAAACTAAAACACTAGAAATCCGATCTGTAATTGATCAAACATAACGTACCGCAATGGAAGCAAAACAAACAATTACTAACAATTCTCGCAAATCAAACATTCGTTTCAACCAATTGAATTTACTTGCATCATGTTCATTTATTCCCGATTGTCAATAAAATAAGAACGAAAAACTCACCTGACAACCGTAGATAATCCAAGTAGGTGGCCAGCATGAAACGAGACTGATTTTCACATCCCGAAATCTCAAGCAAACTTCCAATTTGCTTCCGCCCATTTGTCGAAACCCGAGTGTCTCAGGGGAAAAAGGTGTGCCCGATCCATATGCCGCGTTCAAAACAACTGTAAACTCGGAACTCGGAAATGTCCTATTTCAGTGCATTCAAGACAACTCGGACTCGGGAAAAACGAGTTTAGACTTGGACAAATATTTTGAAGGGTCATCCAACTCGGAATTCCAAGATGGAAACTCGGGCATTTTTCTAGAGCTCCGAACAAAGGTCTTGATTTGACCTCGTGTTTTTCCCTACTTCCCAGTTGCCAAACATACATTAGTTATCAACCCTTACCTCTCCAAACGTGTCAGAGAAAGATGACATGAAATCAATGTCATTTTTACATCAAAGTTGTGCCGCTAGTGCACACATGATTTGATTGACTTTGCATTGATTAGTCAGTACGATTAGCAAATTATTAGGCTTTTGGCTTGTTCATTTTATGAATTGTAGGTTATATTAGATTTTATTGTAGGTTATATAGATTTTTCAATTTTTATTTTCTATTGTGTTATTGACTGTATGTTTGTTTATGTGTAACTCCGTGTTGTTGTTTTTGTCGCACTGCTTTGCTTTTCTTGGCCAGGTCGCAGTTGTAAATGAGAACTTGTTCTCAACTGGCCTAACTGGTTAAATAAAAGTGAAATAAAAATAAATGACAAATATTCACTAGTAATGTGTTTTAAATTAAAATTGTTTACCAGAATATGCCTAATAAACCACATGTTTACAAAATGAAGTCACACAGGTTTAAAAAAAAAAACGTTTGTAAAAAGTTAGCATTTGTTTGGTGTTGAAAACGTTAACATTTGTTTGGTGTTGTTTTTTTTGGGGGGGGAATAAACCACCTTACTTTTCCTCATAAACAAAAAGACACTCCAATGTGGTATTAAATCAAGTGATAGCTACACACAAGATGCACTGTTAAAATAGGATGCCTGTGCCTTGCTAAACTGGTATGACCGACACCTCAATCATAGGCCAGTCACTGCCACCAAGCGCAGGGCCTAGAATGGGCCAATGAGAGTTGCCCTGGCAATGTGAAAGAATGTGAGGTATTCTCTCTCTCGGCTGTTGACAGGAGTATCGACATTTAGGATCAGGCTCTGCTGCTTTGAGAAATTCTAGAGGAAGTGCATCTCAACTCAGGCACAAACATGTACCTAGTGCTGCTGAGCATGTGGTCGCATGTGTTGGCTACCTTTGAGTCATTGAGCAGACACTCTTATCCAGAGCGAGTTGTCATAGTGATGATGCATGCATTTTCATCCGTACTTGTCCCAGGTGAGAATCAAACCCACTACTACCCTGGCGCAGCAAGTGCTATGCTCTATCAACTGAGCAACACGGGACTACACACAGGCTTTACACACTTGTGGGGGAAAAAATGTATGCATATAAATCTAACTACACACAGATGTACAACTCAATGCCGTACACCGATTATGCGGAAACAAACACTCGGAGCACATTCGCAGAAATTCCCACGCGTGAGTACAGTAGCCAATCTAACAATGCAGGTGAGATAAAAGTCCACCCGAGTTAAACTTTTCAGAATAGGTGATATTAGAAATTGTGTGCATGTATTAAACGTATTTACAGTAATGTTTTGTTGTGAGAGAAATCTGATATTGCCTTACGGTTGAAGTCTGTCTTTAAGAGTCCACAATCCTAAGGCAAATCAGGTTCTTAAACATCAAGGGTGGAGCATGAGAATAAAAGACGAGGATAAGAGGCAACAAAAACATTTTATTTTCCGTTTCCAGCTTCACAAGAAAGGCACAACGTGGAATAGACGTTGACATTGACGTCTGTTTACAGTGGGACGGAGCTTCTGAATCTGAAGAGGCCTGAGCCTGTGTAATGTTACTGGATTGTATTGACTGTGTTGGCTAGCGCGCGCGAGTAAACTAGCATATATGACCAGTGGTTGTTACTGTAAAAATGCTCAATAATAGGCTAGAATTATCATGGAATGTGATATGATAGGCATACCTTTTTTTTGTATAGCAGTTGCATTTTGTTTTCTCGGAGCTTATGATTGAGGTGTCGTCATAACGATACGTTTTCAGGGTTCAACCCATCCACTCACCTATGACCCGACCTTGGGTAGGTGGCCTTACAGATAACGACTTGACCTACAGCATGCATTTTCTACATCCTGACCTAAAAACCGTTGAACGTCCAACTTATATACACACACACACACGCGTGTCAAGTACTTTACGTGACGACACATCCATTCGGTAACCTCCATACCATAACGTGTTAGTGGAAGGAGGAGGTGAGATGCTTCACAAGTGTTTGGTATCACCTTAAGGCCCGATTCCTGATGAATAGCTACTGCATAGTTACTGAAGAAAGACAAAGCCTAATAGACATATCTGTAGAGTTCAGTTGTTAACATGTGTCTTACATCTCTGTCAACTGACAGCATTTTTCTACACCTCAACGAAAGGTAAAATGACTGGTAGTTGGGTCAGTCATTTGATGTAAATTGTCCACCGGAAGAGTTTGCTTACAGTAAACTGACTCAATTAATGTGGTATCTCTACAGCTTGATGTTTTGAACAGCACATGTGAATGGTGCAAAGTGGGACTATTTGCCACATACCATATTTGCAGGAAGTTTGTGAAGGACCTATGCTCCCCAAAGAGCAAAATCAAGTCTTTTTGGGGTACAAGTTTCTTTTTGATAAGAGAGTGTACCTGTGCCACCCTCCAGATCGTATAGGGGATAGTCGGGTAAGTTCAGCCATTTTTAACATTCAGCATCACTACGTCAAGGAAAATATAGTATTATTTCTAACAAAGATATCTACATGTATTTCAGGATGTTGTGTGTCCTTGGAAATAATCCGAATGAATTTAAACAGAACCGTTTTGAAAATATAGCTTGTCCAAATAAAGTTGTCTCTTGGCACATCTTCCCTCGGTATGGAGTAAATTGGTCTTAAGGACAGGGTAAGTTGAGCCGCCTTTGGGTAAGTGGGTGACGGTGTCCTGTGACAGTGGGTGATGATGCTGGTAGGTCAAAGTTTAAATCAAGGAAAGCTTATTTCTCTCAAATTTCGTGCACAAATTTGTTTACATCCCTGTTATTGAGCATTTCTCATTTGCCAAGATAATCCATCCACCTGACAGGTGTGGCATATCAAGAAGCTGATTAAACAGCATGATCATTACACAGTTGCACCGGGGACAATAAAAGGCCACTCTAAAATGTGCAGTTTTGTCACAATGCCACAAGTTTTTTATTTTATTTTTAATTTTACCCCTTTTTCTCCCCAATTTTGTGGTATCCAATTGTTGTAGTAGCTACTATCTTGTCTCATCGCTACAACTCCCGTACGGGCTCGGGAGAGACGAAGGTTGAAAGTCATGCGTCCTCCGATACACAACCCAACCAAGCCGCACTGCTTCTTAACACAGTGCGCATCCAACCCGGAAGCCAGCCGCACCAATGTGTTGGAGGAAACACCGTGCACCCGGCCACCTTGGTTAGCGTGCACTGCGCCCAGCCCGCCACAGGAGTCGCTGGTGCGCGATGAGACAAGGACACCCCTACCGACCAAGCCCTCCCTAACCCGGGCGACGCTAGGCCAATTGTGCGTCGCCCCACGGACCTCCCAGTCGCGGCCGGTTACGACAGAGCCTGGGCGCGAACCCAGGGACTCTGATGGCACAGCTGGCGCTGCAGTACAGCGCCCTTAACCACTGCGCCACCCGGGAGGCCCCCTGATGTCTCAAGTTTTGAGGGAGCGTGCAATTGGCATGCTGACTGCATGAATGTCCACCAGAGCTGATGCCAGAGAACTGAATGTTAATTTCTCTACCATAAGAAACCCAGTGTCGTGCCGATGTTGTTTTAGAGAATTTGGTGGTATGTCCAACTGGCCTCACAACCGCGGACCACATGTCCAGGGAGCGTTTGGGAGAGCGATTTGATGATTTGTAAACAGTTCGCCCCATGGTGGGGTTATGGTATGGGCAGGCATAAGCTACGAAAAATGGACACAACTGCATTTTATCGATGGCAATTTGAATACACAGAGATACCGTGATGCAATCCTGAGACCCATTGTCGTGCCATTCATCCGCCACCATCACATAATGTTTCAACATGATAATGTAGGGCTTCATGTCACAAGGATCTGAACACAATTCCTGGAAACTGAAAATGTCCCAGTTCTTCCATGGCCTGCATACTCACGAGATATATCAACCATTGAGCATGTTTGGGATGCTCTGGATCAACGTGTCATTAAAGAAGTGTGGGACAACATTCCACAGGCCACAATCGACAGCATGATCAACTCTATGCGAAGGAGATGTGTCACACTGCATGACAAACAGATGTATATCTGTATTCCCAGTCATGTGAAATCCGTAGATTAGGGCCTAAATCATTTATTTAAATTGACTAATTTCCTTATATGAACTGTAACTCAGTAAAGTCTTTGAAATTGTTGCATGTTGCGTTTATATTTTTGTTCGGTATACTGTAGATCTCTGTTCAATATAACTTACCCTTCCATTTCTTGACTGTTGTTTGATGTGCCAATTCTTAATAAGCAAGTTCTCTGCATTTGAGGCTACTAAACCCATTAAACTGGTGCACAAGATTCTTGATATGTTTAGCAAGCTCAGACTCCATGTCATCAGATAAGACCTTGTGTGCCTCTGGTCCTCTATCATAGCCTCTTTCACACAGGCACACGTTCGTTTTCCTTCTTGTCAATGCGCCTCTTCGGTGTCATTCAGTCAATTTTTTCATCCCTTGTTGCTCCTCGAATGAACTTCTCCCCATATCTCTGTCTGTTTCTCTTTCTTTCTTTCCTTCTCTCTCTCTTTATCTCTCTGTTTCTCTCTCTCTCTTCAAAGGAGTTTTGCGTATTGCTCTGATTTCTTTGGCTTTGTCACTGCCCCCTGGTGGTCGTCGATTGCCATAGCAGACTTGTCAAACGTTGGATCATAGCCAAGTAAGTGCATTGATTCACGACATTATATTTAATATACAGGATATCCCAGTCCCGTATAATCCCTAATATAATTTACAAATACAATGTTGATCATAGTAGGACTATCTGCACACCTGATAAGCCCAGATATGCAGGTCCAAAGGACAGTATAAGCATCAACATGGCATGTATTATTTTTGTATAACTGGCAGGTAGTATACGTTTTGTGTAGTGTTTCATGTTCATGAAGGGGTCATGGGAATGAACCGTTTGGGATCCACTGCCATAATAGACCTAGCAGGGTTGGGGTGAATTCCATTTTGACACCAGTCAATTCAGGAAGTACACTGAAGTTCAAATTCAAAATCTCTTCAATGCTTTTCAATGAGGAAAATTTGGAATTGGAATTTGGCTTACTTTCTGAATTGACTGGAAATCAAATGGAATTTACCCCAACCCTGCTGCCTAGATCGAATGTACCAACTTTGAGATAAACATTGGGCTTGTTCCCACTAGAGGGCATCCTCCTAGAGGGCAATGGAATGAGTCCACAGTAACACAAGAAAGAGCCTTAAGCATTTCAATAAAATAAGACATATATTTTATTTATAAAACAAGTCTGTATTTATTTTACAAAATTACTCAGAATGTACAGCACCATTTCAATGAAAGTGATTTTTGTCATTAAGTGTAGAAAGTGGAAATGAAATTAAATGAAATGTACTTTTTCAGTCTTTGTAGAGGAGGGATCTCATGAGTAGTTTTAGCGAATATGGTGGATAAGTGAAGATAATTCACTCAGGCCGTTTACCATCGAAAATAAATAGTCCGTTCCAGTCTACTTAACTGGGTGTGTCGACTATAGCCACCAATGCAATAGCAGCTGGGTCTGGTCCACTTACTTCATTGAACCAAAAAAAAAAACAGCAAGTGGGGTGTCTCACTTCCTCTTCCATCTCTGGTTTTAGTTTGGCTTCAGTGTCTGCCAATATCTTCAAAAGACTGTTGTATAAACACTGAAGCAACACTGGAGAAAAGCAGAGGAGTTATGTTGGAGCCTTGCAGTCAATCTATGAAGCAGTTCTTCACTTTTACATTAGAAAGTGCAACTAGAAGAAAAACTGAAACGTTTGTCTAGTTTGAGGTTAAATTCTGAAGGGATAGAGAGGCCTACCTGTATTTTTAAAAAGCTTTAAAGAAAGAAAAAAAAAACAGGACAATATATACTCAGGTTTTAAAACTCAGGTTAGTTTTAGAACAATTGATTTTTGAGGTGACATGTCCACGAATGACACGTGACATAGTATTTTGCTATGGAAACCAGTCAACCTCCAACAGCCAGTAACCGTGCCCTCTAGGTCATAAAGCTGTTATGCAAACAACAACGTCTGTTTCATACGTTACCTATTTGCTTTTGAACAGACAAGAAACTTAGCAACACCAATAAAGTACACATTCTGTACCGTACAATGACTGTACAGTGTAATATGCATGACCTGAAACTCCTCATGTCCCTAGGACCTGTTGAATATTTAAAATCGGAGATGACTAATAGCACCTTATTAAAGGTAGTCTGTTTATGTATTCGTGGCCTAGGTAGGATGCAGACAGACAGGGGAGAATCAGGTGTCCCATTCTTCCACCACTCCACTGATTATAGATGGAAGGGACAGAGAGAGTGTGATACTGAGATGCCTACAAAGACTCTCAGTCAGTCCCAGATTTCTAGGGAACGAAAGAACAGAGATATCTGACTGGATTGACACAAAATGTCATGGCCCAATGGGATGCACTGCCTTTCATCTCTGTGCGTGTTCCTGGGTGTGATAGAGGGGCCGTGTGAAATGGTGAGACCAATGTATGTGTTTGAGGGAGAGGCAAAGAAAGTCTTCTGTGTTTGAGTCTGCACGAATTCGTTTGATAGAGAAAGACATGACGTTTTGGTGTGTTTGCGTGGTGTGTACGCAAACTCATTTCCCAGAGCTCAGAGGTTCTTGTCGCTAGGCTTGTGACCAGGGAACAGATCGGGCGTTTCTGCTAACGTGGCCCTGATCTTCTTCTTCTCTTTAAAACGTCCCGAGTGGGACACTTTGACATGGCGTCCCTTGGTGGCCGTCTTATCCACTATCCTCTCCAGACGGGCGTTCAATTGGCTGTCCTCTGTGTCGCCCTCTACTGGCCCGGGGGCTCCACTGTGGGGTGTGGTATTGCTGCCGTGCTCCGCTGGGATCTCGTACAGAACCTTGGGCTCTGACTTCTTCTTACGTAGGAAGGTCAGCTTCCACCAGCCAGGCGACGGGTCAGCCATGACCACACACAAACACAGAGAGGAGGGAGAGTGTGATGGAAGAATGGAGGGGCCTTGGGTTGATGTAGGGAGAGAAAGAGCGAGAGAAGTTTAGTAATATGTTAGTTAACAACTGTAGCTTTACAGCTCCACAATGTTTACAGTGAAGATGGATCAGACATGAGTCATGAACTCTCAGAGAGAAGAGTGAGGGAGGGAGAGTTACGTTAAATCCCCCTATGACTCTCTTCCCATTCAAACTCCTGCCACACCTCTTACCCTAAGCCCTAACCACAGTAACCTGACTCTGTGTGAGATAGATCTGTGTCAGGAGGAATGGACTGAGCCCTCCTGAATATTTCAGGGGAACTCAATAGGCACCATATGGTGGAGGGATGACAGGGCACCGCTAGAGATTGGGTTACTCCTAGTGTGTGTTGGCCAAGCTAAATGTGTTGGCTGCTAATAGCGCCTCATATTTCAGCCAAACCCTTTCTAGGATGAGATGACACTCACGGGTTGCCCAATCTCTCGTACTGAGGTGTTGCTCTTTGAATTGCAAGCGCCGCGCTACCATGGCCACGACTTCTGCCGCTACTACTGCCATTATCAATCCCTCTACCATTGTTGCCACCACCATCACAATAAATATGACTAGTACCGCTACTCCTACAACAACGACTACTGCTAACGCAAACCTGAGTGTGGGGTTAGTTCCATTCGGATGCAGTCATTTCCGGGAATTCATTTACTTATCTTTCTAGCTGAAATTCCCCTGGCCTGGGTTCAAAAGCAACCACTCATTAAAGTAATTCATTCAACCGCGAGTTTCTGTTTAGTGTTTCACTTTCAATGACCGTTTCCCCTGTCAGGACTAGAGAGAGATGTACCCAGGTGAAAAGCTTTTTAAATTCCAGGTAAACCGTTCTGCAAACAAATATTAAAGGGTCATTCCAAAAATCGCGTGTTCTGTAGTGTGTCGGTGCAGTTTAAGTGCTCCTGCTCTGACTGTAACAGTCGTGGGAGAGTTTGGCTGTTCATTGTGTAATACAGGCAGAGCAGGTTGTATTGTCTGTCCTGTGGGTTTCTACACAGGTAAATCTGCCCACATAAGCAAACATGTGCTGATTTACCAGCACACGTACATCATTTACGTACATCATTTACCAGATGAACTATGTGATGTGCAGGCAAAGGCGAACACAGGCATGCAGGCGGAGGGAACCCACATGTAGCAAACGTAAAAATAGACACGTGAACACACGCACACTGCTCTGCCCTCGCTGCACACAGATAAAGCCTCGGCTTTGTGCCACTTCCCCCCCCAGAAGAAGGGTCGCCAAGCAACGCCGTGGAAATTTCCATAGAATATGCTAATGTACGTTTGGTGATCTGTTTAGGTGCTGGTGACCTTTAACCCGATAGCTGAGGGTTGGGTTTCGGTTTGTGGATGAGCAAACAGAAGCCAAGACTGCTTTTGTGTTGGCCAAGCGGCTACACTTGGCCAGCATGTTAATGTTTGAGTTCCTTTGACTGGTTTCCTGCCAGGGTGAAACGTTCAGAGGGCAAAGCTAGTCTGGGCATCATTTCATCTGCCTCAGCATTAATAGTCTGTCTAAGATATGTCTGGTCTAATATCTGGCTTTTACGTGCGATCATTTCTTGGTTTTACAGTATATTTTTTTACTTGTCAATTGTTATTCACCCTAACATATTTGTCACGCTAAATTGTTTATCTGGGTTTACTAATACATGTGTCAGTCACCTGACTCTGTAGTACTGCCCTATTTGTGATTGGTTGTCTTGCAGTCAAAGTGCAACCCATTTTATGACCCTTCTACAGCGGGTTTCCTTATTAGTTCTAGTGCCCGTTCTATTGCCCGTTCTAGTGCCCGTTCTAGTGCCCGTTCTATTGCCCGTTCTAGTGCCCGTTCTATTGCCCGTTCTAGTGCCCGTTCTAATACCCGTTCTATTGCCCGTTCTAGTGCCCGTTCTAGTGCCCGTTCTAGTGCCCGTTCTAGTGCCCGTTCTAGTGCCCGTTCTATTGCCCGTTCTATTGCCCGTTCTAGTGCCCGTTCTATTGCCCGTTCTATTGCCCGTTCTAGTGCCCGTTCTATTGCCCGTTCTATTGCCCGTTCTAGTGCCCGTTCTAGTGCCCGTTCTATTGCCCGTTCTATTGCCCGTTCTAGTGCCCGTTCTAGTGCCCGTTCTAGTGCCCGTTCTAGTGCCCGTTCTATTGCCCGTTCTAGTGCCCGTTCTAGTGCCCATTCTCGTGCCCGTTCTATTGCCCGTTCTATTGCCTATTCTAGTGCCCGTTCTACTGCCCGTTCTAGTGCCCATTGGAATGCCAGTCAGTCAGTGACGTTCAACATAGCTCATTCTCAGGTCATCCGCCCTGTCTGTCTCTCCGTCATTCCGTCCACCTCTTGTCCTTTAGCCATCAGTAACCTAGATTTCCCGTTTCACAGCCTCCTTCAGAGCAGAACATCTGTCAAGTAGCTTTACCGTTTCCTGGACTAGTCGCTGGCACAGCCGGTTGTCCAGGTCAGCTGACAAGGTAACTTCCAAGTAAAGCTCCAAGTGCTGAGTCCGTTTACACGGCGTCATGTGGAACTCCACAAGGAAACTTGAGATCTCAATTTTAGAGAGTCATTCATTTTACGGCCGTGGCTGTGTTGCGTGACTATTTGGGATGGCCAAAGGCCATCCCTTCAAGGTCATAAGGATAATGTCCATGTTGCTCGTCCAGAAACTCAGTTAAGCCAGCAAAATCACCACGCTGTTATTCTTTCCGGAAAGAAAGTGTATCGCCGGTGCGTCACAGGCAGTAAGAGCCCAGATATCTAGTGAGACCATATCCCTGTACACTCTGTAGTAACCCTTCCAGTCCTGTGGAAGGTCTACGCTACGGCAAACATCCACCTGTGTGTGCAGACTCTGGGCTCAACGCCACTGACGGGCAAGTCACCTTTGGCGATAACCGTCTGCAATTAAAGCCGATAGCTCCATTTCCCCACGCTAACTTTTGGACTCTTTATCTGGGAATTCACACATCAAATATTTTTACCAAATGTGGAGCACGGTCAAATATGAGGGGAAACTCCCTTGCAGTCAATCTGTCAAACTATTGCATTATGCAGGCTTTGACGCAACAGTGGCCAATATGCCGGCCATTAGGGCTGGGGTCATTCCCTCGAAGGATATACGTTTTGGTATATGTTAAATTGGTGCCGTGACTATAAGATCATACAGCTGGTAATTATTAGCGAAGAGTAGGATGTCAAGGCGAGTTACGCAAATGAAAGTGTCACGTTGGTATTTTACAGCTGACGTAGCCAGCGAGAGCATTGTATTGAATCCATACAAATGTAGACACATTGACATACGGTCACCAAGGAACAGTGCAATCAGTTAGGTGCAGTGTGTGCTAACAGCTTAGTGTTTACCCAGTGTGTGTGTGTGTGTGTGTGTGTGTGTGTGTGTGTGTGTGTGTGTGTGTGTGTGTGTGTGTGTGTGTGTGTGGTTAAAAGGCTCAGTGTTCAAAGGTCCTTATTGCTAACTGGTACGAGGGGCCCAAGGAAGCCCGTTCTGTCTGAAGTCCACTCTCGGTCAGTTTAAGAGGTATTCATCTGGTTTGGGTATGTTACGGGAAGAGGGTAGTAAGCCCGATATTTGACGTTGTGAAGTAAGATACAACTAGCGCTTACATTTTGATCGTCAATATTTCATCATTTACAATCTTGCGATCTGGCAAAATGTTGCTAATTATACATTGTCAAGGCACAGTTTAGGGTGTGTGTGTGTGTGTGTGTGTGTGTGAGAGAGAGAGAGCGAGAGAGTGAGTGTGTGTTTGTGTGTCCACAAGAATAGTAAACAAACAAAAATTTGACCAACTGGGGACATTTTGTTGGTCCCCACAAGCTCAAATGCTGGGTTAAAGTTAGATTTAGGGTTAGGATTAGGATTAGGAGCTAGATTTAGTTTTAGGGTTAGGAGCTAGGGTTAGAGTAAGGGTTAAGGTTAGGGTTACGGTAATGGTACGGTTAGCATTAGGTTAAGGGTTAGGGATAACAGGATTTTGAATGGGACTGAATTGTGTATCCCCACAAGGTTAGTTGTACAAGGCTGTGTGTGCATGCAATAACCTCACCTGTATATATGTAGAGATCTGGAGACGACCTTCCTCCCAAAGCTGAATAGTTTATGGGACAAACCCTGCTAGGAAAGCCAAATATATCGACTCAAATATCAGATCATTGCCACTCCAATATCCACTCCAGAATCCTCTTCCACTCTCATCCTTTTACTGCTGTCCTTCCCTTCGTCTTCTTCGTCCTCCCCTGTACAGCCTATTCTCTCTCTCTCTGTCTCTCTCTCTCTCTGTCTCTCTCTGATAGTCAGGTGTAGAGCTACAGGTGCAACCTTCGTCCCTCCTCCTTTCACACAGATACACACTCAGCTGAGTGGAGCACTACAGACCCCGCCCACTGGGACTTGAGTAAACACAACCGGGGCGACAGCGAGGTGAGGGAAGAGCGTAGATCGAACGCTCAATAGATCCGCTCGACTTATTACGCGTTCTGCCAAATCACTCTTGACGGCACTTTCGCTGTGGCTGCCATGCAAATGCACTGTTGGTTCAGTCAGGCAGGAGGCTTGCAACTCTGTAAAGCCTGGCAGAGGTCAGAGAGGATGAACATGACTTTACGGTTATAGATCTGCGCGCCAGTAGATATCATGTTGTATTCGTGTTGGTTTCCATCACGCCCGGCGTTAGGGTTTTGACTCGCTCCCTCAGAAGTAGGACGTTGGTTAGTATGTAACCAAACGGCTTTAGCCCTGGGATGCATGAAGAAATTCCCATCTCTGTGGCTTCGGTTTTTATTGACACCGTTGTTTGGTGTCAGCGTGTCGTTTTAGAAGCTCTTGGATACATAAACCACATGTGTACCAATATTATACTCCTGAATATGCAATGACACCGATTCAGACACACACAAACACCTACAATGACGGGGCCCCCCCCCCAAAAAATCTATTTTGTATATTTATTCAAAGGGTAAGACAGCAGAGGTCTCGTACAACCCTCTTCAGCCCACTGCCAATATCCGGGCTCAGGGAAAGCGGAACCGACGCAGACACAAACGTCAACCACCCGATAAAACAATCTCCAAGGCCGCTTGTGATAAAGGCTTGAAACTGACCGATCGCACGTTTCAGTTGAAAACATCCTTAAGACACAAAATGGCCGTAAAAAAAACATAGAGGCCTTATTTAACCCAGCTCATCTCTCCCTGTCGATGGGTCCTGTCCCCATAAGTCTAGATAGCGCGGTTCCTTGTGTCCAGCTCCAAAGTAGTCAACCATCTGCCTGCTAACCTATAATCATGTGATAAGTGTCTCTCGAAGGGCGATATGGACAAATTACCACAATCAAGGCGTGCCTTTTGGGGGAAAGGGTTTGTTGTTTCATACACATGTTTCGCCAGTTTCCCTGAAGCAACATGGGACAGTGGGCAAGTACAGTTTTTCTGACTTCCTACATCATGTCGGCCACAACTTATTATTTTTGATTTTTTTTGTGAATTTTACCCCTTTTTCTCCCCAATTTCGTGGTATCCAATTGTTTTAGTAGCTACTATCTTGTCTCATCTCTACAACTCCCGTACGGGCTCGGGAGAGACGAAGGTTGAAAGTCATGCGTCCTCCGAAACACAACCCAGCCAGCCGTACTGCTTCTTAACACAGCGCGCATCCAACCCGGAAGCCAGCCGCACCAATGTGTCGGAGGCTACACCGTGCACCTGGCAAACTTGGTTAGCTCGCACTGCGCCCGGCCCCCCACAGGAGTCACTGGTGCGCGATGAGACAAGGACATCCCTACCGACCAAGCCCTCCCTAACCCGGACGACGCTAGGCCAATTGTGCGTCGCCCCACGGACCTCCCGGTCGCGGCCGGTTACGGCAGAGCCTGGCCGCAAACCCAGGGACTCTGATGCCACAGCTGGCGCTGCAGTACAGCGCCCTTAACCACTGCGCCACCCGGGAGGCCCATGTCGGCCACAACTTTAACAAACACAGATATGAACCCCATTGTCCTGTATCATAATATCATGTTATGACTATCTGAGCTCTACAATAATGTTACTTCATATAGCGCTATGAGCAATTTAAAAGATCAGATTGAAGAGGGAGGAAATTGCCTGAGCAGCGCCCCTTGTCCTATCAATCTCTGCCACGGTCACGTCATGCAAAACGTCCAACAATGCCATCCTTAGATCTCAAGCACATCTCAGCTTCATATCAGTTTGCATGTTCTGGGCAGAAGCGGTCATGTGAGATTTGATCTGGTGATGAGCTCTGAGTTGGAATAAGAGCCACTGCTTTATGGTGAGACCAATGGGCAAGCTTGACAGCACAGTACAGTGAATAAAGCATTATAGTTCAGGGCGGCTTATAAACCTTATTTAAAAGGCTCAGGCCATTTGTATCAGCACAGCACATGCACCCTTCCCTCCCTTTGTCTGATCTCATCCCTCCCTTTGTCTGATCTCATCTCTCTCTTTCTCTCTCTTTCTCTCTCTCTCTCTCTCTCTCTCTCTCTCTCTCTCTCTCTCTCTCTCTCTCTCTCTCTCTCTCTCTCTCTCTCCTTTTCTGGGACAGGCTGGGTGTGTGTCTCAGCATGAGTGTTTTATTGGCAGATGCCTGGCAGATGCCTGAACAACAGACACAATTGAGAAAAGGGTCACACCATCCAACGCCCAACAGCGCTCTCTTTTACCAGCACTGCACAAGAGGACGCATGGCTCGACACATACTGTTCCTTCTGACCTCTGACCCCCGAATGAGTGTTTCAGTACTTCAAACACGTAGGTGTGGAGAAGGAGAACGGGCCAAAGGGATCATGTGTGTGTTAGTATGTGATAGAGAGGGACAGAGATGAGGAGAATGGTTATCTATGCATAGTCACTTTCCCCCTTACAAATTACCTCAGTATATAGCCACGCTGTGGTTATTTTTAATCTGTTACTTTTTATTTTATTTTATAGTGGGGCTTGCTGTACCACGACTGAAATTACTGATGTCAGGAGGAGGAGGTTGAATATTTTTGTCTTTAGCTTATTTAGCAAATATTTTCTTAACTCTTGTTGAACTGCGTTGTTGGTTAAGGGCTTGCAAGTAAGCATTTCCCGGTAAGGTCTACACCAAAATTTGATTTGATCTGAACTTCTAGGTGACAGGGACCTTAGACAGACAGCAGCACGTGGCCCTACAAATGGGTCCTTGTTTCTGACGGTTGATCGCAGAAAGCACAGAACATTTCTGCTCTGGTCTGCACCTGGGTGGGGAAAAATGGGAGCGAACTTTACCTCTTACGACTGGGTCCTGGTTAATCACATTGATTTGGTTTACTTGGTGGATAACAACAACAAAAAAGTAGACACCAAATCATTCACTTGGGAGAAGATCTGATTTAATATCATTTGTCATCAACAGTACTGTTACCTGACATCGATGGCAATTTGACACGACTGTTTGCTGAGACTGGAAAATATAGTAAAGTGCCCACGCAATGAAACGCTCATTCAAAGCAGGCACCCCGTGCAGAACTGTAACGACGTAGATAAGCAAATATACGTCCCGGCATCAATCACAACTGGCTCGCAGATAACGGAAACCCGTGTCACGAGCCAAATAGAAGATTCTTCCCTGTCAAACTGATTCTACGTACAGCATAATCCACCTGCCAATCTGCTAGAGGAACTGGCACTGTCACATCGTACTGTAAAGGCATGTCGATACAATATGCACTGTGTTTTACCCAGATGTCATTCTTGTCGTTTTGTGTGTGTGTGTGCTTTACACAGATGTCATTCTTGTCGTTTTGTGTGTGTGTGTGCTTTACCCAGATGTCATTCTTGTCGTTTTGTGTGTGTGTGCTTTACCCAGATGTCATTCTTGTCGTTTTGTGTGTGTGTGTGCTTTACCCAGATGTCATTCTTGTCGTTTTGTGTGTGTGTGCTTTACCCAGATGTCATTCTTGTCGTTTTGTGTGTGTGTGCTTTACCCAGATGTCATTCTTGTCGTTTTGTGTGTGTGTGTGCTTTACCCAGATGTCATTCTTGTCATTTTGTGTGTGTGTGCTTTACCCAGATGTCATTCTTGTCGTTTTGTGTGTGTGTGTGTGTCTGTAGTGTTTTGATTTTTGATATGTTGTTGGTTATGCATCTATTGTGTTGTTAGGTGTTGTCTGCCAATAATTAGCCAGTGGGTATAAATTGTTTATTGAGTTGAAGTGGTTTTTGCAACTGCACCTCCTTGTGGACAGGGACTAGAAAAGCACATACACCCAATGACAAGAGACATGCAAGGATTCCACCCCCCCCCCCCCCCCAAAAAAAAGCTGTGTGACCTCTCAAAAAAAATAACTGTGATAGCCTCTCTTTATAATCTACCACTGATGCCAGACGAGGCATTTGGGTCAAATATTTCCATAAAACAATAGAGACCATCAAATATCATGTCACCTGGTGTAGTAGTCACATTGTCCAGCAGAGGGCACCCGCCAGCATTGTACATGACATCACTGGGCACTGCTGGGCTCTCTGCCATCAAATACAGGGCTGGCACTCTGCCAGTAACTTCACTCGTGCTGTCCTGCTGGTGGCAGACCTCTAAAGCAATTAGGCCACCGTAGTCTCTGGCACCAGGAAACCTCCATGGCACCTCGGTGCTGCTCTCCCATGTGGCACGTTGGCTGTGGGTCCACTGGGTCAGTCTAGCGCAGCTAGACAACTCTGGGTCCTGCTCCAAGTCCTGGGGAGTGTCTTACAGACTTACAGACTACAGTCCACTGGTTGCTACTGGGAATTGTTGTACCACGACGCCACTGAAATGACTGATGTCGGGAGAAGAACCAGGTTGAATATGTTGGGGTGTTTAAAAAAAAACTTACTGTTGTCGACACACATGAGATGGTTGAAGTTGTAAGGGAGTCCTAAGTAACACTAAGTAACACTGCCACCCTGTGGTCTCACCCTATCATTGCAGGGAAAATGATCAGATGGGGACAACGGTTTGAACGTTTTTTGTGCACCGTCTTTGTTTGCGGTAGTATGGTGATAGGACACCAGGTGGCAGTAGAGCATATTGACACTCGTTTACACTCAAAACCTCGTGATTTCATAAAAACAATTGAGAATGTTCTGTATATTTTAGGATTCAGACACACAGTTTATAAATACAGTGTTCTACTCAATCAGAGGAAAGAGCAGTGAAGAACAATGAGTTGGTCATTGGGAGAATAATGAAGAGGGAGAGTGGAGGAGAGGGACAGTGATGTTTATTTATTTTCCCTTTTGTACTTTAACTATTTGCACATAGTTACAGCACTGTATATAGCCACAATATGACATTTGAAATGTCTCTATTCCTTTTGAACCTTTGTGTGTTTAATGTTCATTTTTTATTATTTATTTCAGTTTTGTTTGTAATCTATTTCACTTGCTTTGGCAATGAATTGGAATGTTTCCCATTCCAATAAATCCCTTTGAATTGAGAGAGAGAGAGAGAGAGAGAGAGAGAGAGAGAGAGAGAGAGAGAGAGAGAGAGAGAGAGAGAGAGAGAGAGAGAGAGAGAGAGAGAGAGAGAGAGAGAGAGAGAGAGAGAGAGAGAGAGAGAGAGAGAGAGAGAGAGAGAGAGAGAGAGAGAGAGAGAGAGAGAGAGAGAGAGAGAGAGAGAGAGAGAGAGCGAGAGATAGAGGTGCTCTGTAAATGTGATTCTGAAGGAGGGCTGTCCCCTTAAGCACAAGGTAGCCCCCCTTCCCTCTCCTCTCCTCTCTCGCTCTCATTCCCCTCTCTCCTCTCGCGTGCGACTCCATTTTAATTTCACAGCAGAGAGAGCTTAACTCATGGCGGTGGGGACCCCCAGCCACACTCTCTCTCTCTCTCTCTCTCTCTCTCTCTCTCTCTCTGTCTCTGTCTGTCTCTCTCTCTCTCAGGACACTCAAAGCACCGTTACATCCTCCTGCTGCCCTCCATCCCTCTATCCCTGCTTCCCTCTCTTCATGCCCACCCCATCACTCCAGTCGCTCGTTACTGAGGGCGGCGGAGGAGGCACAGTGAGTGATGGGAGCCATCCATTAGAACCCCACCACCAGCCTCAGTCCTACACATACACACACCTGACCCACAAAAAGACACACACACGCATACACACACACCTGACCCACAAATACACACCCACCCACCCCCAAACACACACGCATACACACACACCTGACCCACAAATACACACCAACCCACCCCCAAACACACACGCATACACACACACACACACACACACACACACACACACACACACACACACACACACACACACACACACACCTGACTCACAAATACACACCCACCCACCCCCAAACACGCATGCATGCATGCACACACACCTGACTCACAAATACACACCCACCCACCCCCAAACACACATGCATGCATGCACACACAACAACCACCTCGAACATGCAAACACTCTCACCCTCTTCCCTCACCCCGGCCATGTTTTCAAAATGCATGGGTGTAACAGATTAGCTGTAAACCCGTGCTTTAATGGCCACTTCCTCTCCAGTCAGGTCCACTATGCACCAGCGTTACCGGTTTACAATGGGAGCGGGGGATGGAGCGTGCCGGGGTGGGGGGTAACATGTTTGACACAACCATTCATGGCATCCTTTATTGATTGGCAGTGGCATATTTTCTATTTTATTGCTGTTCTTAGTTAACTTCAACACTTCCAGGCCCTGCCCAGCGGATCACCCATTCAGTCATACTGTAGAATGGTCCTTCTTTTCCATGTAGCTAAATAGCCACTTCCTATTTCAAATTGTGGGTATCAGTGCCGCAATAGCTCATGACGACGATGATGATGATGACGACGATGATGTTCCTACGTTAACGCCGTTCGTGGTCAAACTGGGATGATAGACATGTGCGTCTAACTCTGACGACCGTGTGAATGTTGGCCAGGAACACAGAGCGACGGTAGTGACAACAGCGATGACATTGGAATTGGCAAGATAGTGGATGACACGAGTTGAAAGCATAAAAGTACGAACCATATCGAGTCCCATGAGTTTTTTTTCTTTTTCCCTCCTACGTCTAATAGGTGAGTTAACCGGCACTTCCTCTGCGTTGATGGACAGATAGGCCAAACATTTGGTTTCAGAATCCAATCTGAGCCTGCTAGAGCTGCTGCTTAATATACAGAGCACTGTCACCACTCTCCGCTAGTGTCAACATCCCATCGCATCTTGACAACTGGGATTGTTTCCAAGATCAACTGACATGGAATGGAAAAGTTCAATTCGGTTCAGCAAAATATGTCCAATTGATAAAACAAGAGAGTGACACGGTAGCACTCGCACGCACGCACACGCACACACACACACACACATACATACTCGCAGAAACACGCCTCTCAAAAGTAAAAACGCCTTCTTTTTAAATAAAATCTCCTCCCACCAACCCTCCCCCTCTACCTTACCTCCTATGTCTCCCTCCCGTTCCCTCCCTCTCGTTCCCTCCCTCCCTCCCATTCCCTCCCTCCCTCCCATTCCCTCCCTCCCTCCCGTTCCCTCTCTCTCTCCCTCCCATTCCCTCCCTCCCGTTCCCTCCCTCCCGTTCCCTCTCTCTCTCCCTCCCATTCCCTCCCTCCCGTTCCCTCCCTCCCATTCTCTCCCTCCCTCCCATTCCCTCCCTCCCGTTCCCTCCCTCCCATTCCCTCCCTCCCCTTCCCTCCCTCCCCTTCCCTCCCTCCCGTTCCCTCCCTCCATTCCCACCCTCCCTCCCATTCCCTCTCTCCCTCCCATTCCCTCCCTCCCGTTCCCTCCCTCCCATTCCCTCCCTCCCGTTCCCTCCCTCCCGTTCCCTCCCTCCCGTTCCCTCCCTCCCATTCCCTCCCCCCTCCCAGTTCCCTCCCTCCCATTCCCTCCCTCCCATTCCCATTCCCTCCCTCCCATTCCCTCCCTCCCTGCCATTCCCTCCCTCCCGTTCCCTCCCTCCCATTCCCTCCCTCCCTCCCATTCCCTCCCTCCCGTGGCTCCATATTTCTCCATTACTGCGATTTTTAAACACCTCTTGTACTCCTATTAAAAAAAAGTTCTGCACTATTTACCACGTCGGCTATCAATCACTGTCCTCACCGCTACCCCTTCCCCGCCTCCACGTCCCCTCCTTCCCCCCCAGTCCCTCCAGCCCAAAGACAAGCGCTGCGCGGATCCATTTGTCAAATCGGCTCCGGGAGCTACGCTTGACTGTGTCCGAGGAGGACAACCTGTCTCCGCCGCTACCGGGATGAAGGAAGGCGCTATGCAAATCAGCGGCTAATCTACGGCGGAAAACACAAGCGCGGCCCGGAGCCCGAGTTCCATTACTCCTCTTTAGCCTCCTGATTATGATTAAACTGATGGCTGCCGATCGGCATTAACTCTCTCCCTTCCACTTCGTGGTATGTTAGAAGAGTAAATAGACTAAGACTAAAAGCCGGGTCTGTAGGTTTAGGGATAGATGATGGGGTCTTGGTGTAGGGAACAGCACCAACGTTTTTGTAGCCCCATAGAGCGAAGGATGATTGGGTTGATGACCATTTGAAATGTAATTAGATGGTGTCTATCTGTCCCTTCATTCCCAATCCTGTAGATGTTTGGTATTGCATACGGGGACCTAAAGAACAGATTGAGTGAGATACGGAGTCTTTACGGTCCATACCTAAACTACATTTGACTTGTGGAAGCATCTGAGAAATGTTTCTTTTAGGGTGAACTGTCTCGCAATGATTGGTACTTATCCCAGTTTTGGACCACACCAATCTAGTAGTCTCCTACACTTTTAGTGATGCTAGGGACTAACCTTTTTCCAGCTCAGGTATATTAATGAATACATGCACCGTTAACACACACCAATTTTATTCTGACGAGGCCCGGGCTGTCTCGAGAGCAGGGGACATGACGTATCCTGCACACACTCAGAATTAATGAAGGCTCTTTAGTATGCTGCTACACTCGACTACAGCAACTCTACTATGGGATCTGTGGATTGCAAGAGGCTTGACAAAATGGTTGTTTTTATGCATTTTGTGTTGTCCGTATCAAATGCTTTGGTAAGCGTGCAATCAGTTTCATGGCACTTTTACACACACACACACACACACACACACACACACACACACACACACACGTCAGCATTTTCACACCCCTTCCTCTTGCAGAGCACAGATAAACGCTTACTCTCATCCGCCAAGAGAAATGCAATCGCAAAAATGACAGATTTACACACCTTCAAGACAAAGATAAACACACACACACACGTTCACACAAATACACGTACACACAAACACACACACACAAAGGCAACATTACATGCATGTTTACTTCCCCATAAATGACAAGAAACACGATGCCGTTTTATAACATACTGTACAAGCTGAAGATACACACATAAATACACACACACACACACACAAACACACTGCATAAGAGGCACACACATGTAAATCATGTCTGGATCCTTTGGCAGCTTGTCTTTGTAGTTCTATGTAAATTGGGTCTTAACAAAGGGAATGATAATGAATTCACTGCATGGTATCGAACACCATTTCCATAATAATACTCTGGACACATTTTGAGGGGCCTCAATGCCGGCATTTTCTGAGCTGTTGGCTTTGAGTGAGTCTGCAAAGCCTACATTTGTCGATTTTAAAACAGTTCTTTTACATATAACTGAATATAATAAAACGTGTCTTTTTAATGTTTTATGGACATATAATGTGCTACATTACATGTCCAAAAGCACAGTATATTGACAATATTACCACGGTAGTATTATGTGTGTGTGTGTGTGTGTGTGTGTGTGTGTGTGTGTGCGTGAAAATGTACAATTATCCATGACCAGATTAATACACAGAGATAAATATGAAGCATTAGAGAGGGAAATAATGGCATCCATTTGTCCTCCACTTCATCTTTCAGCCAGGAACGTTGAATAATATGGTTGTGGAGTGGCATGGGTTAACGCACCACCGGAGTTATCAGTGGTAAGTGGCGATGGATCTTTCGGCGCTACGAAAACACGGCATCCGTCATTTCTATTAAAAACCCCGTGTCTCAAGCTGTTAAAACAATATCATACCTCGTCCACAGCTAAGAGACGGATAGGGTCTGTCCCAGCAGATCAAATATGATGTAGATAGCCAATCTGCTGACATTATTCAACGTGTTACCATGCTTCCCTCTACCGAAGTATCCATTTTAGAGGCCTTTACAGTGCCTGCTTGCTATTTCTTTTCTTTTTTTTTTCGTCTCTAAGATGGGATGCCTCCCATCCATCTGTATGTAGACTATCTTGGCTATGGTGTTGATATTTTACATAAATTAAAACATAACTAGATGAAAGCTCCTCGTGACAAATAATTGCGTAGGCGGCGGTTTTTAAATGAAACATTTCTGAATGTGATTCTTTTTCCTTTTTTTCCCCTTCAAATGTAAATGTATGAATTGGGTAATATTTGATTGACTTGATTCCACGTTTTCACGAACTAAAAAGAACAAATACTCGACATCAAGCTGGTAGTACAGCAGTATTCAAACGACTGTTCCCAAAGTTTTTTTTTTTTTTTTAATGATGAAAATACACAGAAATACACTACATGCTATAATATACAGATGTTCTAGTCTACGGGAGAGAGCCTAGTAAAACATCCTCTTCTAGATGGATCTAGTCTGGGGAAGACAGGCTTGGTGTTTCACTTGGATGGTTCTGGTTCTTACCGGTAGTTGTATTGTGTCAACCTGTAACTGGGCCCGGGCTACAACAACTGTATTAATTACTAGCTAATTATAAAACAACACCCACTGACAGTGGCCTTACAGGAGAGGCGCTTCAATCTGACAACCGTGGAGCTGCACTAACTTAGTCTACGTCTTTCACAGCATGAGAGAGAGAGAGATGGAGGAGAGAAAGAGAGAGATCAGCGTTTTTCAAGAGTACTCTCACACCAAAATACACACACACACACACACACACACACACACACACACACACACACACACTCACACACTGTGTAATATCATAGCTTTGCCTCATTCATCCAAGTCTGCACACTCCTAGTTGTGTTGACATTAACCCCACCGGTAATAAATGGGCTTGCCAGGCGGCTGGGCCGTGTGTTTAACATCACACACTGTGGCTGGACAAGACGTTATACGTGGGCCGACCCATCTGCGTGTGTGTTTGTTTGTGAGTGTGCTTGTGTGTGAATGCATGCGGGTGTGCATGCGAGTGAGGGGTTCGTGTGTGCGCGAGCATGTGTCTGTGCAGCTGTCACATGGAATCCATTACACCTGGAACGTTGATTACAGACAGGAAGTGTCTGTGGCCCCTGACCCCTCCCCCACCTCCCTCATTGGTCCTAGTCCCCTGAGATCCCAACAGGCCTTGCTGCTCTATAAAGAGACCTATAAAGGATAGGAGGCTGGAGAGTGTGTGTGTGTGTGTGTGGTGTGTGTGTGTGTGTGTGTCACACCCTGACACTGTACTGCGGGGTCCAGTGGAGATTTTGAGACATACCAACACCGTCAAACAGATACCTCTTATGTAGTGAGAAGACAAAGGTGAGGGATTGTATTCTGTATGAATGTCGGGACATGTGTTACATACTCTAATTAGACACAGCATATAGATGGATATTGTATGTACCGGTATATACCTATGTGCACATCGCCCTTCACTCTCCCCATAAAGCCCATTCATACAATAGGACTCACAAACCCATAAAGGTCTTGGAGTAGGAGCCATGATGTGCTTGCCAACCGGCCACCTATTCCCTTTGTAGTGCACTACTTTTGACCAGGTGCTGGTCAAAAGTAGTGCACTATTAAGTGGATAGGATGCCATTTGCCCCCCTGTAAACTGGGTGTAATGTACCGGTCATGTATGTATGTCTGCATACCTGTCTACTGTGCTCGGCAACAACGGATCATCACTCCCAGAAATCTTACTTTATGTTCAGACGTTTATGACGGTGTCTGTATGTTCAGACCGTGGATAGGGGGGGGGGGCACCCTATTGCAACTTCACTACTTTTGAACAGGGCCCATAGAGGTCTGGTCAAAAGTAGTGCACTTTATAGGGAATAGGGTGCCATTTGGGACGCGGGCATCGGAGAGAGAGAGAGAAAGATAGGCAAGCTGTGTTAGTGTGGAGCTGCTCCTTAACACCTAAACCACTGGCGCAAAGAGAGGAGAGGAGAGGAGAGGGGTGGAGCCTAGGTATGAGGAGTTAGAGAGAGTTGACCAATCACATTCATTACACAAAGAGAGAGTTATCCAATCACGAGAGAGAGAGAGAGAGAGAGAGAGAGAGAGAGAGAGAGAGAGAGAGAGAGAGAGAGAGAGAGAGAGAGTTGACCAATCACATTCATTACACAAAGAGAGAGTTATCCAATCACATTAATGAGAGAGAGAGAGAGAGAGAGAGAGAGAGACATGTTGTCCAATCAGGATTGAGATTGTCAGTGTGATTGACAGGAACAACTTTGTCATCAGTGTAGGATGTGGGAAAAAGACATTACTCAGTAAATGGCAGTAGGGGTTTTGGCGCCAAGCCTTGCTATGGGCACTGATACATATGTCTGTGTGGAGTTAGTGTGATCATGAAGGGAGTTGTCTAGCCTAATAAAAAAACACCTAAGGAAGTTAAATGAAGTTTCCGGTCAGGAGTAAAGTTGAGTAATGCAGCGCCAATGTGCTTCATGACACACAAACTACACAGTACATACATAAGAGTACACTATAACAGAAATCATTTAACACGTACACGCACACGCCCACACACACACACATACACACACACACACACACACACCAGCAGATGTCGCTCCCCGACCCTGCCCCCCCTTCATTCTCTCGTGGCCTGCGGGACTTTCTGTACAAACAACAGGGGTCAGCCGGCGACCCTCAGTACAGAACCCAGGCAGGGTCAAAGGTCAGGTTCCCAGCCTGCTGTTGCCATGGCGAGCGCATCTGGAGAAGGAGGTGGCAGCCCCTCGCTCCCCTCTCTTCCCCTCTCCTCTCCTGCTCTCTCTCTTTACGTTGCCATGGCAAACGTCCAGTTTCTTTGCATTGTCCCGAGGCCCATTTTAGAGGAACATCAGCTCTAACACAGGGGAACTGTGTGTAACAGTAATGATTTGACAGTTATGGATCACATTTATATTTCCCCTTACAGCTGTGGGTCTCACAACATGTTGTGCTACTGTTTGTAGAGGTAACTTGTAACTGGAACTTTTCACATGGTTTTTATTCACAGTCCTATTTCAGACGAGCTTATCTGGTAATTCACAGAGGCGTTATATGGAAAGATATGGAACTGTGTACTCAGTTGAGGCAATCTAAAACCATTGGGACCTCAACTAACACACGTCTTGCCATTGTGTTATTTACTGTAAATGGAAAAGTGACACCTAATCAACCGGCCCAGCTGATTAACGGTTCAAACATAGAAACACATAAATGCCATATATAAGATAGGAGAGGAATACATGAATAGAGATTGTCCTCGTTAGTGGTAATGACGACCATAGCTCTGCCTGCATGGACACATCAGTGATTCGACGGCACAGAAGAGTATTTATATGAGGATTTATAGAAGGCGGACGCACTCAGATTCAAGCCACTCATCTGACACGTCTTGGTTACGTCCCAAATGGCAGCCAATTCTCTTTATAGTGCACTACTTTTTTTGCACTGCTGTTCAAAAGTAGTGCACTATTTAGAGATTAGGGTGCCATTTTGGACATACCCCTCAAATCTGTGTTAGGGTATTTTGTCAACATGAACTAGTACTGTGTGAACCAGTACTGTAAGAATGAGTACTGGAGGAACCAGTACTGTATGAACCAGTACTATATGAAACAGTACTGTATGAACCAGCACTATATGAACCAGTACTGTGTGAACCAGTGCTATATGAATCAGTGCTGTGTGAACCAGTACTGTGTGAACCAGTACTATATGAACCAGTGCTGTGTGAACCAGTACTATATGAACCAGTGCTGTGTGAACCAGTACTATATGAACCAGTACTATATGAACCAGTGCTGTGTGAACCAGTCCTATATGAACCAGTGCTGTGTGAACCAGTACTATATGAACCAGTGCTGTGTGAACCAGTACTATATGAACCAGTACTATATGAACTAGTGCTGTGTGAACCAGTACGGTGTGAACCAGTACTATATGAACCAGTGCTGTGTGAGCCAGTACTATATGAACCAGTACTATATGAACCAGTGCTGTGTGAACCAGTACAATATGAACCAGTACTATATGAACCAGTACTATATGAACCAGTACCATATGAACCAGTGCTGTGTGAACAAGTACTCATGGCGGCTCTGGGTCTGTGAGTATCCATAGCAACGGCGTCGCTTGGGCTGTTCTGCTCAATGAAGAGACATGAGAGAGCAGTTAGCTGTTAGCTCCTTCTCGTCACTCTAAACTCCGACAAAACTCAAGAAACATGGTTCTTTTCTGTGAAATATTCTTTCCTGTTTTATATTTGACCAGGTTGAAGCACGTCTGACACCATGTTGTCATCTTCGTCAGATATGACTGTACAATGCAGGAGAGCTCAGCTTCAAAATGTTAGTGATCAATTTAGTGATACCCAAGCCCTTCCTGTACCCTTGTTATTGATGAAAAACAGGCCCTACCCAGCCCTAACCTGTTGTATAATGTCGGGGCCCGTCAGACTCTGGTCGGGTGGCAGAGGTCTAAGTGATAGACACGTAACCGTGGCCTCTGGCTGGCTGTCACCCAGCTACCAGAGGTGCCAGCACCTGGTGACATCTACCAGGCACTGTGGCAACAGCACCAGGGACAGGACAGGACAGGAAAAGAAGAGGACAGGAAAGGATAGAAGGATAAAATAGATGACACGCCCCGGTGTCCCTCCCTGTCACCCTGTAGCCAAGCTGTCTGGACCCCTCCCCCACCCCCTCCTCCGACAACGCAAACAGAGGGTCCTTGTGCGTCAATCTCCGAGGGGGTCAATTTACCAGTGCCTTTGGGGGTGACATTACGCTAGGGGTCAGAGGTCATGGGAGTGGGAGACAGTGGCACCACAGAGCCGTGAATGACTGGGTGGGCCTGTTTTTACCAGATAAAGTCTGGCTTTTGTTCATCATATGCTGGAACAGAACACGGACTTATCTCTAACATGATCCATAAAGGACAGTTCCAGAGTCAATCAAGCCCAATAGAGAATAAGTAATAGGATTGCTGTGTGAGGTCCCCGTTCAATCAAAACTGCTTAGGCAAGAAGGATTTCAACGGTATAGGCCAATTTATTATACAAGAAATTCAACGAAACACAAACACACAGGCCCAAAAACAAAGATGTAGACCACAGAAACATTCAGCATCGTCAGTATCTCAAGCTGGTTCGTTGGCTGAAGAAGAAAAGAGATACAAAACATGCTGCTCCATACAGTCGGCGCTCCATTTACATTCAACCTTTAGGTGTAGAAGTCCACGTGGCTTTACAGTTCAAAAGGCACTCGCACATCTGCGTTCTCTCTGTTGCGGGCGCATGGCAACAGTTGAATAACACGAGGAGGGAAAAAGAAGAAATCTGCTGTTGCTATAGTCCACATGGTTTTAAAATGACCGGAATGAATAGAGGTGTCCAAATGTTATTCATTCATGTTATTAACAATGAGTTATTCATTAATTCCACACGAGTGATAACAATCGAGTGCTAAATGATATATTATGGTGCTACATTTAATTAATCCCAAAGAAACAAAAGAGCAATAAGATGCCATTTATAACAAATAACGACTTTAGCTGGATTCCAATGTGTCAACAATATTTGGTAGTGTTTGTCTTCATGTAACATGAAGGCAGGTAGCCCAGTGGTTAGAGAGCGTTGGGCCAGTAACCAAAAGGTTGCTTGATCGAATCCCCGAGCTGATGAGGTAAAAATCTGTCGGCAGGAGCCCACTGTTCCTAGGCCGTCATTGTAAATAATAATACTGACTTTCCTAGTTAAATAATAAAAACAACAAGATTTGTGTTTCATACTTTTTTTAAAATTCAGGGGCAAAAATGTCTCATTAGGAATATCCTCGTATAGGATTTGCTCTTCAATAATAAATAAACATGTCAACACACACACACACACACACTCTCAAACCCCACTTGTTCTGGATCAAGGGTAATCTTACTGATTTGCTCCTCGTTTAGAACCCAGATATCCACCTCATTCTCTCTGAGCTGAGTACTATATGAACCAATACTGTATGAACCAATACTGTATGAACCAATACTGTATGAACCAGTACTATATGAACCAATACTGTATGAACCAGTACTATATGAACCAATACTGTATGAACCAGTACTACATGAACCAGTACTATGTGAACCAGTACTGTAGGAACCAGTACTATATGAAACAATACTATATGAACCAGTACTGTATGAACCAGTACTATATGAACCAATACTGTATGAACCAGTACTATATGAACCAATACTGTATGAACCAGGAATATATGAACAGTATTATGCAGTACTATATGAACCAGTACTATGTGAACCAGTACTGTACGAACCAGTACAATATGAAACAGTATTGTACGAACCAGTACAATATGAAACAGTACTGTATGAGCCAGTACAATATGAAACAGTACTATACGAACCATTACTATATGAACCAGTACTGTGTGAACCAGTACTATATGAACCAGTACTGTGTGAACCAGTACTGTGTGAACCAGTACTGTGTGAACCAGTACTATATGAACCAGTACTGTGTGAACCAGTACTATATGAACCAGTACTGTGTGAACCAGTACTATATGAACCAGTACTATATGAACCAGTACTATATGAACCAGTACTGTGTGAACCACCATGTGCATAATATAATGAGGTTGTTGGCGGTAGGCCAGTGTTTCACAGAGCAGCATCTGGTTTCATAAACAGGGAAGCAGGCATGAAGGGGGGAGGGGGGGGACTAGGGGGTAAGGAGGGGGGACGTTAAGGGGTGAGGAGGGCTTCGGCTGTAAATGCATTGTCATGGATGAGCTGACAGGTAGGAAAGGGGTTAGCGAAGGTGTAGGGTGGACGGGAGGGAGAGAGAGTTTGATGAGAGGAGAGGGCAGCATGATGGAGGTCGATGTCAGATCTGTAATTTCGCTAGAAGCTTGTCAGTGACAAACGTTGTAGCGCTTTCACTGTGTTTAGCGTGTGAGAGAGAAGGAGAGAGAGAGTGACTGCTTTTGTTATAATTGGGTGTGTGCGTGTGTTTGTGTGTGTGTGGCGTGTGTATCACTGTGTGTGAGCGTGCATGCGTGTGTGTTAGCATGTGTGTGTGTCAGTCTGCCTGACTCTGCTGTAATTGCTGTAACCTAACCTTAGATAAATAGCACTCCTGTAGTGGCCCTATCAGATGGCAGCGTGGCCTTGTGAGACCCCAAAATCCTCTGGTGTGTCTGTGAGTGAGAGCCGTCACTAACCCAGAGAGAGGAGATGAGCCAGCTGTTCACCCCAGCCCAGCCCAGCCCACACCTGCGCACACACACACACACACACACACACACACACACACACACACACACACACACACACACACACACACATACACGGACAGACATCAAACATACAAGGACATACACAATGATCATAGATGGGATAAAGAAACAGGTATTTAGTTTGCCAGCCAAATGAACCTCTGCTGTAGATAGTGGCAGCAAAGGTTCGTACTTTGTACACATTTACAGAACACAGATATATATCCACAGACATACAAAATCACTCTCTCAGATGCACTCCTCAAACAACCCAACATCTTTGAATTCAGAGCTGTCCTCAGTCGCCCACTTTTCCCAGCAAGCTCTCTTCTTCATACCAGAAAAACTCTTCTTCCCTTGAGTCAATCAGGCCGGTAATGTATGGCCCGTTTATATATGGTTCTAACATGCGTCCTTTTTTTCCTGATCTTGTGCATTTATACTTACAAGATCGGATCACAATCATTTAAAGATCTGATCACAATCAGTTCACAATGCCCCTTTTAATCATCTACACCTGTCTGAAAATGTGAGCACAATCAGAACGTGGACATGATCCGTGCACAGGGCTTCTGTGTCGCCGTAGGCCTCTGATGACGGGATCCCCCGTGCCAGCAGGACAGAGAAATATCTGTTTTTAAATGTCTCTCTCTTTCTCTGCTCAGGCCTCTGAGGTCAGACCCTGTAGTCATAAAGCATGGCGCTCTCTCAGAGGAAGGCCGTCTCTTACAGAGATGTGCAGTATCAGGTGGCGTTCCCTTTTCTCTCGCTGTTCTCCCGGCCCTTTGTCACGTCACAGATCTATGGCATTCCAAATCTCACATTCGGATGAGTCAGATGGACGCACGTTCCCGAAAAAATGTCACATCCTTTGGAAGTTTGCGTGGTTAGGCTGTTGACCCTGTATGTGTGACGGTTAGATACTGAAGGAACAGTGGTATGTAAAGGCCTACTTCAAGACGGCACATAATGACAGCCATGTTACATGAGCTACAATGCTTCCCTCTTTTCGCTCTGGGGGAGATATGTAGCCACTTGGGCAAAGAGTGAGAGTGCTGAAGGTTGTGGTAGCAGGCTCTCTACTGTCCTTATGTGAAGTTAAAATCAAGTACTTGGGTGGCCTATTCAATCAAAACCCCGAGGCGGGGAGTTTTCTCCAGTCATCTGCCTCTCTTCCTGTCTTAAGATGGCTCTCTCTTTCCTTCCCCTCTTGTCCACCAGGGAGTCTACGTCAGTGCTGTTCTCAGCTCTTCCCTTTGACCTATAACCCCTGTTCCTCCATTGCCCTGGTCCCATCTCATTTCCTCCTTATCCGTCGCCGTGTACGTTCCTCCTCTCACTCCCTCTGTTTTTGTCCCTCCCCCATCCTCTTCCTGTCTTCCCTCCTCTTTTTTCTCCCCGCCCTCTCACTCTTTCGTTCTCTGCATCACCCCACCTCTCTCTGTCGGATTGGTCTCCTCCCCTAGTGTGTGTGTGTGTGCGCGTGTGCAGGATCGCTTGCAGGCCCGTAGGGGATTGCCGTGGAAGACGAGCAGGAAGCCAGTAGGGATTCTGACATCAGCCAAGCACAGGAGGAGACCAAACAGAGAGAAAGAGAGAGGGAGAGGTAGAGTAATTTACAGAACGATACACACACGCTGACAGAATCTTGTAGTCAGCTGGAGGCTAGAGAGGGTCAGCGTGGCAGGACTACGGAGGAGTGGAGGGTGTTTGAGGGCGTCCCATCCCTCCCAAGGGGCACGCACAATAGGGGAGTTTCTTCCGCGCCTTTCGGTGGCAAGGGGCCCCCTCCCTCACCCCTGGGCCCGGGCCCCTCTGGTGTAGTTAAGTGAGCCCTGAGTGAGATTGATGGGGGTCAAGATCCCTCCCCCCCATACCCCAGGGCAGTGCCCAGCCCTCCTCCCCTCCTTTTCCACCCCCTTTTAAAACACGCTTGGGCCAGTCCAGCTGCTCTCGTTCCTCTCACTCTCACTCCTCTCTCTGTATATCCTACTCTCCCCTCTTCCATCTCTTTTGTGACCCTTCCCTCCTTTTCTTTTCCCACTCTGTCTCTGGATTCTCTCTGATTGGGTTTGTGTTAACTGCCTCTTTGCTGGAAGACCATAAATTACACCGGTGGGAGGAAATGGGGTCCTCCGGCATCCTCCCTTTCTCTCGGTTTCCCTCCTCTTTCTACAGATACTGGGGCTGGAAGGGTGAGGGACGGGGAGAGAAAATAGACCGAATGAGTGAAGTCAATGAACACATTTCCTCCTCTTGAGCCGTCTTTGTTGAGCTGAACTAATGATCAAATGAAAGGGGTGTTTGTTGAGGAAATAAGGTTTTGAACCCAAAAACATACTCATCCCCCAAAAAAATCTGTGAATTTGTCTCTTTTGAATATGAGCCACTGTGTTTTTTGATGGAGTACACATGGGATTCCCAATACACCCACCTATCTCTTTCTTTCTCTATACCAATCTATCTCTCCTCCCTCCCTCTCACACACACACACACACACACACACACACACACACACACACACACACACACACACACACACACAGAAGCCCCCTTTCTCTCTCGGCCCAGAGGTTGTTGTTTATCTTCAGCTGAGATGAAACCATCGGTCCATTCCTCTCAGTGCAGGAGGACATTTGTCTTGCCTGGCAGCCCTGCTCGCCTGACCCCTCCTTTGGTCATCTCCACTGACCAGCCATGGAGCATTCCCATCTTCCCCTCCCCTATGTCCCATAAGTCCCCCCCCCCGCCCCTCCTCCCCTCTGCACCCCCCTACCCACCGCATCCACACACCCCAGCCAGCAGAGGACTCAACAGTAAACAAGCTTTTCTGTGTCCATCTTGGGCAGGGCTCCTTCAGGGACCATTGTTATAGAGCATGCTGGTCTAAGGAAAACCCCAACTCTCTTCTTCTTGAAAGCTCTCTCAGCCCTGCCAGCCATTCTAATATGATACCTTGTTGCATAGCCTCATGGGACATGTAGTCAATGACCAACATTATTCAGGTTCTCTGTGTGAGTCTCCAACATGAAGAGGTGGCCTTCTTACTGATATCGCCTGTAAGACATTCTTAAGTGAATGCATTTATGGTGTGCTTGTGAAAGCCCTAAAGGCAATATGCTAATGTGTTGTCGATAGCTTTAAAAAGTGTATGTGATTAAAATGACATGCAATGATAAGCACATGAATGCTTTCTAAAAAAAAGTGTAAAAGAAACGCCGTTAGGAATCAAAAGCTCAAATCTGAATCAACGTTTGTTCCTTGAAGGTATTTTACCAGAGGATGAGAACACCATGCCACATGATTTGGCTTGAATGAAAAGCCCAACACAAAAAGGCACACAACGTCAACAACAGCTGAAGCCTCTGCCTGACATGGTGTTTCTAATGGCCCTTACTTTCTTCTCTCTGAATTGTCTCATTGTCTCTCACTTGCCTTTCTATGGTTTCTTACTTTCCTTCTTTCTCGCTCTCCCTCTAATAGTCTCTATATCCATCTCTCTGTCTCTCATATTCCATCTCCCTGTCTCTCATATTCCATCTCTCTGTCTCTCATATTCCATCTCTCTGTCTCTCATATTCCATCTCTCTGTCTCTCATATTCCATCTCCCTGTCTCTTATATTCCATCTCTCTGTCTCTCATATTCCATCTCTCTGTCTCTCATATTCCATCTCTCTGTCTCTCATATTCCATCTCCCTGTCTCTCATATTCCATCTCTCTGTCTCTCATATTCCATCTCTCTGTCTCTCATATTCCATCTCCCTGTCTCTCATATTCCATCTCCCTGTCTCTCATATTCCATCTCTCTGTCTCTCATATTCCATCTCTCTGTCTCTCATATTCCATCTCTCTGTCTCTCATATTCCATCTCCCTGTCTCTTATATTCCATCTCTCTGTCTCTCATATTCCATCTCTCTGTCTCTCATATTCCATCTCTCTGTCTCTCATATTCCATCTCTCTGTCTCTCATATTCCATCTCCCTGTCTCTCTATATCCATCTCTCTGTCTCTCATATTCCATCTCTCTGTCTCTCATATTCCATCTCTCTGTCTCTCATATTCCATCTCCCTGTCTCTCATATTCCATCTCTCTGTCTCTCATATTCCATCTCTCTGTCTCTCATATTCCATCTCCCTGTCTCTCATATTCCATCTCCCTGTCTCTCATATTCCATCTCCCTGTCTCTCATATTCCATCTCTGTCTCTCATATTCCATCTCTCTGTCTCTCGTATTCCATCTCCCTGTCTCTCATATTCCATCTCTCTATCTCTCATATTCCATCTCTCTGTCTCTCATATTCCATCTCTCTGTCTCTCATATTCCATCTCCTGTCTCTCATATTCCATCTCTGTCTCTCATATTCCATCTCTCTGTCTCTCATATTCCATCTCTCTGTCTCTCATATTCCATCCCTGTCTCTTATATTCCATCTCTCTGTCTCTCATATTCCATCTCTCTGTCTCTCATATTCCATCTCTCTGTCTCTCATATTACATCTCTCTGTCTCTCATATTCCATCTCCCTGTCTCTCTATATCCATCTCTGTCTCTCATATTCCATATTCCTCTCTGTCTCTCATATTCCATCTCCCTGTCTCTCATATTCCATCTCTCTGTCTCTCATATTCCATCTCTCTGTCTCTCATATTCCATCTCTCTGTCTCTCATATTCCATCTCCCTGTCTCTCTTATTCCATCTCTCTGTCTCTCATATTCCATCTCTCTGTCTCTTATATTCCATCTCCCTGTCTCTCATATTCCATCTCCCTGTCTCTCATATTCCATCTCCCTGTCTCTCATATTCCATCTCCCTGTCTCTCATATTCCATCTCCCTGTCTCTCATATTCCATCTCTCTGTCTCTCATATTCCATCTCTCTGTCTCTCATATTCCATCTCTCTGTCTCTCATATTCCATCTCTCTGTCTCTCATATTCCATCTCTCTGTCTCTCATATTCCATCTCTCTGTCTCTCGTATTCCATCTCCCTGTCTCTCATATTCCATCTCTCTATCTCTCATATTCCATCTCTCTGTCTCTCATATTCCATCTCCCTGTCTCTCATATTCCATCTCCTGTCTCTCATATTCCATCTCTGTCTCTCATATTCCATCTCTCTGTCTCTCATATTCCATCTCCCTGTCTCTCATGTTCCATCTCCTGTCTCTCATATTCCATGGCCCCTGTCTCTCATATTCCATCTCTCTGTCTCTCATATTCCATCTCTCTGTCTCTCATATTCCATCTCTCTGTCTCTCATATTCCATCTCTGTCTCTCATATTCCATCTCTCTGTCTCTCATATTCCATCTCTCTGTCTCTCATATTCCATCTCTCTGTCTCTCATATTCCATCTCTGTCTCTCATATTCCATCTCTCTGTCTCTCATATTCCATCTCTCTGTCTCTCATATTCCATCTCTCTGTCTCTCATATTCCATCTCTCTGTCTCTCATATTCCATCTCTCTGTCTCTCATATTCCATCTCTCCATCCATACTGCTGTCTCTCATATTGTCTCTCTGTCTCTCATATTCCATCTCTCTGTCTCTCATATTCCATCTCTCTGTCTCTCATATTCCATCTCTTTGTCTTTCATATTCCATACTGCTGTCTCTCATATTCCATCTCTCTGTCTCTCATATTCCATACTGCTGTCTCTCATATTCCATCTCTCTGTCTCTCATATTCCATCTCTCTGTCTCTCATATTCCATCTCTGTCTCTCATATTCCATCTCTCTGTCTCTCATATTCCATCTCTCTGTCTCTCATATTCCATCTCTCTGTCTCTCATATTCCATCTCTCTGTCTCTCATATTCCATACTGCTGTCTCTCATATTCCATCTCTCTGTCTCTCATATTCCATACTGCTGTCTCTCATATTCCATCTCCCTGTCTCTCATGTTCCATCTCCCTGTCTCTCATATTCCATCTCCCTGTCTCTCTATATCCATCTCTCTGTCTCTCATATTCCATCTCTCTGTCTCTCATATTCCATCTCTCTGTCTCTCATATTCCATACTGCTGTCTCTCATATTCCATCTCCCTGTCTCTCATGTTCCATCTCCCTGTCTCTCATATTCCATCTCTCTGTCTCTCATATTCCATCTCTCTGTCTCTCATATTCCATCTCTCTGTCTCTCATATTCCATCTCTCTGTCTCTCATATTCCATCTCTCTGTCTCTCATATTCCATCTCTCTGTCTCTCATATTCCATCTCTCTGTCTCTCATATTCCATCTCTTTGTCTCTCATATTCCATACTGCTGTCTCTCATATTCCATCTCTCTGTCTCTCATATTCCATACTGCTGTCTCTCATATTCCATCTCTCTGTCTCTCACATTCCATCTCTCTGTCTTTAATATTCCATACCACTGTCTATCCTCAAGATCATCTTCCTATCTCTCTATTTCCCCTCTCTCTCCCCTCCTTCTCAACATTTTAACCCCTCCCTCCCTCAATCCTTCTCTTTCTCTCCCTCCCTACCTCGTTCTCTCCGCAGGAGCAGCACTGTAGCAGAGAGATAATGGCCGCCGGCTCCTCAATCTTGCGAGTGTAATGTGTTTCTGACGTGGGATTGTGCCGCCCGCCCCAGGGGAAAGCATGGAGACGACACCATGATCGAGTGTCAGGTGCTGCTGGCAAATATCTCTGAGTGTGCACTGTGCAGAGTGCGTGCGCGCGTGAGTGTGTGTGTGTGTGTACAGTGTATGTGTGTGTGTGCCGTGCTGGAGGACTGCTGTGAATCGCTCCCCATATCAGGAAGTTACATAACGATGTCTATTTCCTTAGCCAGTATCCTTGACAGGTGGGACCACCAAAGTGTTTTTCCCCCTTGCAAAAAATAGCCTCTCTTTTAACCCAAGAATTCCTTCAGAAATGGATTGGAGCGACTCTATTCAAACGTGAGAAAGTGATGGCCCTAAGCTCCCACTGTTATGACCAAGGAATCGCCATGCCATGCTGTCCTCTTCAGTTACTGCGGTGTGACATGTGGTTTGATTGTACTGTATGAGTCTAGTGGGCTGCGTGTGCTGCAGGAGAACACTCGCTGGCCACACAACTCGACGTGCCGAGGAGTTCGATTTGGTCCTGCCCTGCAAACTCCCCGCCTCGGGGTTTTGATTGAATAGGCCACCCAAGTACTTGATTTGAACTTCACATAAGGACAGTAGAGAGCCTGCTACCACATCCTTCAGCACTCTCACTCTTTGCCCAAGTGGCTACATATCTCCCCCAGAGCAAAAAGAGGGAAGCATTGTAGCTCATGTAACATGGCTGTCATTATGTGAAGTAGGCCTTTACATACCACTGTTCCTTCAGTATCTAACCGTCACACATACAGGGTCAACAGCCTAACCACGCAAACTTCCAAAGGATGTGACATTTTTTCAGGAACGTGCGTCCGTCTGACTCATCCGAATGTGAGATTTGGAATGCCATAGATCTGTGACGTGACAAAGGGCCGGGAGAACAGCGAGAGAAAAGGGAACGCCACCTGATACTGCACATCTCTGTAAGAGACGGCCTTCCTCTGAGAGAGCGCCATGCTTTATGACTACAGGGTCTGACCTCAGAGGCCTGAGCAGAGAAAGAGAGAGACATTTAAAAACAGATATTTCTCTGTCCTGCTGGCACGGGGGATCCCGTCATCAGAGGCCTACGGCGACACAGAAGCCCTGTGCACGGATCATGTCCACATTCTGATTGTGCTCACATTTTCAGACAGGTGTAGATGATTAAAAGGGGCATTGTGAACTGATTGTGATCAGATCTTTAAATGATTGTGATCAGATCTTGTAAGTATAAACGCACAAGATCAGGAAAAAAAGGACGCATGTTAGAACCATATATAAACGGGGTTACTGAGGCCATACATTACCGGCCTGATTGACTCAAGGGAAGAATAGTTTTTTTTTCTGGTATGAAGAAGAGAGCTTGCTGGGAAAAGTGGGCGACTGAGGACAGCTCTGAATTCAAAGATGTTGGGTTGTTTGAAGAGTGCATCTGAGAGAGTGATTTTGTATGTCTGTGGATATATATCTGTGTTCTGTAAATGTGTACAAAGTACGAACCTTTGCTGCCACTATCTACAGCAGAGGTTCATTTGGCTGGCAAACTAAATACCTGTTTCTTTATCCCATCTATGATCATTGTGTATGTCCTTGTATGTTTGATGTGTGTGTGTGTGTGTGTGTGTGGGTGGGTGGATGGATGGATGGATGGGAGTGTTCTAATGAGACAGGGGGTTAATTAATTTGGGGTAATTGATTATTACCATGTAGCTATTAAAACTGTGCCGGCGGTGTGTGACTCACTTGAACAACAACGGCAGTGTGCTTCTAGCCGCTAGTATAGCAGTGGTTCCCAAACGGAGGGTTCGGCAGGGGGAGGGGGCAAACACTCAGCCTGGCTTTTCAACTTACTCTTGAAAGTCATAATAGTAGAATGCACAAAGGGCAGTTTCGAAATTGGGTAGTGCATCATCAGTTCCTCTTGTCATGTCAGTCATTGCAGACCTTCGAGAGCTTTTTATGACTTGTCGGGAAATGTCCAGATCAACTAGCCCACGTCAGCTAACGTTTTTTTTTTAGACTATAGACAATGTTGTAATGTTTGAGTCACTCATATATCACATGAATACACATTAGACATGAGCTTTTCTCTGCACCCCATCACACCGTGTGTAGAATTGCGGGAGATAAGCTATAAACCTGCAAAACGTTGGAGTCCCTGATGAACAGCATCTTTCAATTAGGATCTTGATAGAAATCGAGAGCTGTGGTTGAGAGATTAGATGTTGTAGCTCTCGGGACGGTGGTTAGACCAGGTGGTATTGCTTTGAAGTGTCTGTCTTTCATCCTCAAGCAGCATAGTGGAGGGAGATAAAATAACACATTAAAACAGTGTATTTGCTGTGGTATGTTTTCTGAGTAACTGTGCTTAGTGTAGCCTAACTGTGTTTAGTGTAGCCTAACTGTGTTTAGTGTAGCCTAACTGTGAGCAAAGGTTTTATCTTCCACTAGCATATTATCAGCAACATAAACTCAGCAAAAAAAGAAGCTGTCTTTCAATGATAATTTCGTAAAAAATCCAAATAACTTCACAGATCTTCATTATAAAGGGTTTAAACACGGGTTTCCCATGCTTGTTCAATGAACCATAAACAATTAATGAACATGCACCTGTGGAACGGTCGTTAATTAATAACCTCTTTGGGCTAGGGGCCCTATTTTCACGTCTGGATGAAAAGCGTGCCCAAAGTAAACTACCTGTTACTCAGGCCCAGAAGCTGGATTTGGATAGAAAACACTCTAAAGTTTCTAAAACGGTTAAAATAATGTCTGTGAGTATAAGAGGACTTATTTGGCAGGCGAAACCCCAAGGACAAACCATCCAGGATTTTTTTTTTAAGTCACTGTGTTTTCAATTGGTTTTCTATGGGAAACTATATTTATGAGGAACCTGGCTGCAGTTCCTATGGCTTCCACTAGATGTCAACAGTCTTTAGAAATTGGTTGATGTTTTTATTTTGAGAAATTAAGAAGTACATCTGTTCTTTCTAAGTGTCAAGCCAAGTGGACTCTATTGTTTGTTGCGTGCGAGCTGGAGCGCACTTCACATTTTTTCCCCCACTATTGAACACAGTAAATTCCATCTTAAATTGTATTGATTATTTACGTTTTAGGATACCCAAGGTTGGATTAGGAACGTTGTTTGAAATGTTTGGACCAAGTTTACAGGTAAACTTACTAGATACTTTGTAGTCATGTTGGGCGAGTTGGAACCGGTGTATTTCTGAATCAAACGCGCCAAATAAATTGACATTTTGGGGATATAAAGAAGGAATTTATCAAACAAAGGACCATTTGTGATGTTTCTGGGACATTTTGGAGTGCCAACAGAAGAAAATCTTCAAAGGTACGGCATGAATTATATAGTTATTTCTGACTTTTGTGTCGCACCTGGCTTGTTGAAATATGATCTTCATGTGTTTGTTTGCGGGGTGCTGTCCTCAAATAATTGCATGGTCTGCTTTCGTCGTAAAACCTTTTTGAAATCTGACACTGTGGCTGGATTAACAAGAAGTTAGGCTTTATTTATTTTGCAATTGTGGCCAGGCCATTAAATTGTAATGTCCGTACTGTGAGACGCCTATGACAGTACTACAGGGAGACAGGACGGACAGCTGATCGTCCTCGCAGTGTCAGACCATGTGTAACAACACCTGCACAGGATCGGTACATCTGAACATTACACCTTCGGGACAGGTACGGGATGGCAACAACTACTGCCCGAGTTACACCAGGAACGCACAATCCCTCCATCAGTGCTCAGACTGTCCACAATAGGCTGAGAGAGGCTGGACTGAGGGCTTGAAGGCCTGTTGTAAGGCAGGTCCTCACCAGACATCACCGGCAACAACGTTGCCTATGGGCATAAACCCACCGCCATTGGACCAGACAGGACTGGCAAAAAGTGCTCTTCAGTGACGAGTTGCGGTTTTGTCTCACCGGAGCTGATGGTCGTATTCACGTTTATCGTTGAAGGAATGAGCGTTACACTGAGGCCTGTACTCTGGAGCGGGATCGATTTGGAGGTGGAGGGTCTGTCATGTTCTGGGGCGGTGTGTCACAGCATCATCGGACTGAGCTTGTTGTCATTGCAGACAATCTCAACGCTGTGTGTTACAGGCAAGACATCCTCCTCCCTCATGTGGTACCCTTCCTTCAGGCTCATCCTGACATGACCCTCCAGCATGACAATGCCACCAGCCATACTGCTCGTTCTGTGAGTGATTTCCTGCAAGACAGAAATGTCAGTGTTCTGCCATGGCCATCGAAGAGCCCGGATCTCAATCCCATTGAGCACGTCTGGGACCTGTTGGATCGGAGGGTGAGGACTAGGGCCAATCCCCCAGAAATGTCCGGGAACTTGCAGGTGGAAGAGTGGGGTAACATCTCACAGCAAGAACTGACAAATCTGGTGCAGTCCATGAGGAGGGGATGCACTGCAGAAGTTCATGCAGCTGGTGGCCACACCAGATACTGACTGTGACTTTTGACTTTGACCCCCCCCTCCTCCCCTTTGTTCAGGGACACATTTTTCCATTTATGTTAGTCACATGTCTGTGGAACTTGTTCAGTTTATGTCTCAGTTGTTGAATCTTGTTATGTTCATTCAAATATTTACACATGTTAAGTTTGCTGAGTTTATCTCTAGATTAAAAAAACATGAAGCATTTTAAACATGACTGATCATGTCCAATTTAGTAGCGAAATCATGGGAAGTTGTTTATATATTTCCTGAAACACTTCACGTTTTGGTTAGTTCAACCACTACACTTATAGCTTCCAATGTGCTCAGGCTATGACTTTCTGGTTCACTCAACTGGGGTATCAAATTATACCAGTTCTGAGACCCCACACTCACTTAAAGAGAAATAGAGACAGACATGGGGAAAGAAAAGGTCAAAAAGAGGGGAGAAACGTGTGCTTGGGTGGCAGGGAAACAGGAGGAGTACAAGGAGGTTGAAACACTAAAATCAATTTCCCCAACCTAACCAGATGACCCTAAACACTCTACAGCCCAGTAATGGTGGGGCCCTCCCATGCTAAATCTGATTTTCTAAGCAGAACCAACTCAATTTGTGGATCCATTTGGCCCACGGGGGAGGACCGGGCTGCGGGACCGAGGCTCCTTTTGCATATGTTCTAGTTCCCAAACCTAATCACAGTGATTCAGAGGGCCCTGGGAGACCCCCCTCCTCTCTCCCCTTTGACAGCTTTGATCAGGGAGGGGGGTCCAATCTAAGTAACGCTCACGGACAAGACAGGACTCTGATCACTCTGAGTCGGTGCAGTAGTGGTTATGTAATCTGAAAGGTGTTGGTTTTCAAGATAGATAACTGAGGAAAAATATGAGAATGAAGGAGAAAGGGGTTATCTCCCAGTCTCCTTTGCATTGAGTGTTATCCAGAGGGATTCACCTAGCCTTTGAAGTCTGTCTTTCATTTCCGTGCTGCTACCGGACTTGTGAGACTAGGGCTCACCAGGAAGTCCTGCCCCGTAATACCATAGTGACAGGGACACTATGCCTACAGTACAACCTCCTGAGACATTTCCGCAGAAATCTACTGTCATAACTAAGGCTCTGGGTATTTCCTGATCATGTGACATGACCAGAACCATAAAGTCACAGACGTTTTCCTTGTCTGGTCTGGTCATGTGGTCAGGAGAAACTCCTGCCCCTTAGTCATAGCATATGACACTAACACCACACTATGCTGACATAAATAAAGTCACACGATGACATTCACTGAGTGTACAAAACATTATGAGCAAGAATTGGTGCGGCGGGAGGCTGATCAAGAGACAAAGCGTGGTTAACGCTGAACAAAACCTTCTCGAAGCATTAGCCTTCAACGTGTCCATCAACGGTAGGCCTGTGGACTTGAAGCACAGCAGGTTAGCCACAAACTCACTCATGCTACACTCAGAGAAGCACAGGCAGCCAGGCACACACACGGATATAGACAATGATCACAGACACATATGCCCAGCAGAATGAAACAATGATTAGATACATCTATGTTGGATTGTGTTATGTCTATAAGCATGACTTCTTTCATTCGTGTGTGTGTGTGTGTGTGTGTGTGTGTGTGTGTGTGTGTGTGTGTGTGTGTGTGTGTGTGTGTGTGTGTGTGTGTGTGTGTGTGTGTGTGTGTGCGTGTGTGTGTCTAGGCCTCAGCAGTGGTCACTGATCCCATGTGAATGTGTGTTTGTATAGATACTGAGTGTACCGTAAGAAAACCGTGAGAACACTTGTTCTCTCCATGCCATACACTGACCAGGTGAATCCAGGTGAAAGTTATGATGCCTTATTGATGTCACTTGTTAAACACACGAAAGGGAGGCGACAGGTTAAAGAAGAATTTTTAAGCCTTGACACAATTGAGACATGGATTGTGTGTGTGCCATTCAGATGGTGAATGAGCAAGACAAAACATTTTTAAGTGCCTGTGAAAGTGGTACGGTAGTAGGTGCCAGGTGCAGCGGTTTGTGTCAAGAACTGCAAAACGCTGCTGGGGTTTTCACACTCAACAGTTTCCTGTGTGCATCAGGAATAGTACACCACCCAAATGGGCCGGGATCCCTGTGGAACGCTTTCAACACCTTGTAGAGTCCATGCCCCGATGAATTGAGGCTGTTCTGAGCGCAGAAAGGGGGGTAAATCAAAATAAAGAATGTGTTCCTAATATTTTGTATACATTGACAAATCCAGAAATCAGGGCAGATTATGACAGCTGGCATTACTTTTAAGAAAACTATACATATTGAATATTTGAAGCTTGTTGTGTTACAGTGTTATCTATGCGATTATAAATATGATACATGAGTTATTCTTTATTTTACTGTCCTCTAGTTGCCTGGTATTTATTTAGTATTGACTTGGTAAATGTAAATTGCCTAAGTAATTGTAATGAGATTGTCTTTTCATTCATCTTAATTGAAACAAGCACATGTACCATCTGGTTTCCAGGGGCGTTTTCATGTTGCATTCTTTAATTTTAGCTCTACGACAGGACTCCGTTTCAGTGACCCGGTGTACTCTGTGTAACCCAATGAGGTTGACGTAGGTAAGGGGTTTGAAACAGCAGGAATGGATGCAGGTTGGAAAACTGAGCAATATTGGTGATGGCAGATGAATACACTAACACCAAATGTGTCAGTGCCCACTGTGCCAAGACAAAGATTTGGACACACTAGTCACGTTTCCTGAACCTCGTATCCAAATATGTAATCTAGAGTAATTGGACAGGCTCAATACAAAACCTCTCACAATCCCTCCCTCCTCTTTCTCTCACTCTCCCTCTCGTCTTCCTTTCTCTGTCCCAGCAATGCAATAGGACAGGCAAATCCCTCTCTCTCTCCTTTCTCTCTCGCTCGATCTGCTTCTTCCTCGCTTATTGGTGAGTTGTACCTTTTTTTCCTCGTACACCATTGGACAAGTAGAAATCTCCTTCTCTCCCTCTCTGTCACGATGCTGCCCATGATAAGCACTGAGCCGGGGGTCTGTCCAATCATTGTCGGAGCCATCAATCAGGGCTGACAGGCCCAGACGACATGAAAAGGAGCGGCGGCGGCAGCCATTAACCGCCGCCCCCCCCCACCCCCCACCCCCCTGCATCCCCCCGGCCCCCTGCGCTTTGTTTTCCTTTCAGCGGACAAAAACAGACTGACAAGATGGAGGGCTGGACATTAATCAAACCACCCTGTGGAACAACCTCTTCCAAGCAGACAATAAATAAATTCCACTCCTCTCATTGGACAGCTGCTCTCATTTGGGCCCTAACCCTGCCTAGTTGCCTGCCGACGTACCCAGCCCACCTCCCTTTTTCCCTTTGCCTTCTCTCTCTCTTCCCTCACTACATTTTAAGGGTCCTCATCTGCTCGCTGCCACAATTCCCCACAGATCATGAGTGGGCAGGTGTTAGTGCTCTGTGAGGCAGACCCGGGCCGGGGCTGAGTCGAGCCCTGTCCCCTGGTTCAGAGTCAGACATCCCCCTCCTCTCCCCTCACACACACACACACAATCTACGATCGGCCATCTCGAGGGGCTGGGGTTGCCTTGGCAACCGGCCATGCTGTGGTGATCGGTGCGTTGTGTGTTTGGCTACTGGGGGCGATGGTAACCTCTTTTACCGCCTGGGCTCCAGACAGACATACAGACCGACGGACAGACAGACACGAGTCGTCCCCAAGAGGAGCGGCTACCATCAGAAAGAGCACTACCACTGCTCCTTGCGCCACGGCAAAGAGATGACACTCACATGGACATGTGTACATGCTTGAGTACAGACACATTCATTAGTACGTCTCCAAATACTTATGGATCGCAGCGGTTTTGTACGTGAAGACAAAAATGTGCGTCCAGTTTACACACACACATAGACACAAACGTCAATTCAAACGTCAATTCTTTGTTTCACACACACACACAGAGAGAGAGAGAGAGAGAGAGAGAGAGAGAGAGAGAGAGAGAGAGAGAGAGAGAGAGAGAGAGAGAGAGAGAGAGAGAGAGAGAGAGAGAGAGAGAGAGAGAGAGAGAGAGAGAGAGAGAGAGAGAGAGAGAGAGAGAGAGAGAGAGACCATTAAACAGAGCAGAGAAGCAGATCACTAGCCATTCAATCATGCAGACCAGACCCTTGTCTTAGGAGCCTTATCCTGTTCTGTTCCCGACCACTGTCCTATATCCTCATTGGGGACTTGAGGAAAATGACCCCATCTCAACATGTTCCTGCATCGCTGTGATGACTGTACGGCCCCGCGGTTGTTGTGACATCACAGGACTCTTTGTTTGTCTGCTGAGTGTCATGGGAACTGAATAAGGTAGAGGTGCTAGCGCAGATGAGTGGACAGCTACAGTGTTAAGCCACTTGTATCAGTGTTATTGGATTCCATACGGTCCTATTTCTGAGTACTGTAACACCTGTAAGCCTCTCTAGGCTCGGTCTATGGGACACATCACAGTTGAGGACATTTGGAAAGCACATGTTCCCTACACAGCCTTGCCAACTGACTGGCCACATACATTCATTGGAATAAAGCTGATTTGAAGAAATATTGCTCATAGCTTATAGCATTCTTGAGCAGAGAACAACTTAAAATCCCAACTGTAACACTTATACATGAACATTAGAGACACAAATGAATTTCCAGAGCTACAAACCTAAAAAATACTTGTTTGGAAGAAATGTATTGTTGCCAAACTCCTCACAACAAAGACAAATCATTCTTCTGTCAATTAGACAGTCTATTTTCCCCCCGAATCATTTTTCTACGGGTTGACAGAGATGGGAGATGAATATAAAGTAAACGCGGCGCGTGGGTTGTGCGAGTGTGGCACTGTGGGTACCCTGGCGCCCTGCGTTCCAAGGCATTGTGGGATATGTTTGCTTGCCACCGGAAACGTGGTGTAAATGATATATTGAAAATCACAGCAGGGGAAAGACACTCAATTCACTTTTAATACACGTCTAATCTGCGTTTCCCTCCCTGCTGTTTCTGACCCAGTTCAGGGAGGGAGCCATGGTGAGGTTATACATCTATCTATGTCCCCCACGGTTTAGAGAAGAGAGGCCTGAAGGGGCCACAGTTATCTAGGCCCGGTCGTTACGCCACACCTTAGGAGAAACCTCTGATTCCTTTAATTGAGAGGACTATATCTTGATGTTAGATGGTCTCAAAAATCTCCTGAAAGAGAAGATCTCTGGATCACAAATGAATAGGTATAGTGTCACAGAGCAATGTATTTGGGTAGAATAATATATATTTTTCAAGATGTAAGGCAACATCTTCGATGAGTTGCTGAGAAAATGACAGGGACACATTTCACTCATGAATATTGCAGGACAGAGACACAGTGGCAAAACAAGGCAGATGCTCATAACACAGGAATTCAATCTACAGAGAGGGGTTCGACACACACACACACACACACACACTTTCATACTCTTCACATATGCTGCTGCTACCCTGTTTATCTACCCTGATTGCCTAGTCACTTTTACCCCTATGTACATATTACCTCAATTACCTCAACTACCTCCTACCCCCTGCACATTGACTCGGTACCATGCTCCTCATATACAGCCCCGTTGTTGTTAATTTATTGTGTTACCAAATCAGATTTCTTTTTTTGGGGGGGGGGGCTCGTAAGTAAGCATTTCCCGGTAAAGTCTACGCCTGTTGTATTCGGTGCATGTGACAAATATCCTTCGATGGTTGAGATAACCGATTGTCCAAAAAGAGTCACTCCCTTGTCCCACCCAGGTCTAAATCAACCCTGGTCGATACTCAAACCATCGTCGCACATTTACTGTATCTGTGGTGTTATTGACACCCAAAATGATTAGCTTCATGCAGCACAGATAATGATGGAGCAGATCTGTGGGGTACATACGTCTGTCTGAGTGTGTGTGGGTGTGGGATAAGAGAGATAGGACAGGGTTGTATTGATTATGGAGCATATGTGGTTCCCACGCCATCCTTTGTTCCCGGTGGGAGCCTCTCCGCTGTGGGTCTTTTGTGAGGAGCACAGCTGGTGAGTGAGGAAGAGGCTGGGTTCCTCTGAGGACCCGGGGGAAACTCCTTTTCATCCTGGGGCTTCAGGAAGAACACAGGTCCTTTAGAAAGACAGCTGAATCTTGTGGCCAATATCTGGTAAAGTTATTGGTCTCCAGTTGCATTGGCATAATTATTAGGTAATAATTAGGGGTTCATTTTGATGCAGCATGCAACGTAAAGAGTAATCATTAGAAAAGGGTGGGTTGGATCTCTTAATTTTAAAATAATTGAAATGTAATGTTTTACAAGATACCATTTTGAAAATGTCTCGAGGGTATTGCTGCTATGATAACATGACGTGTAAGTATCAGTTCTAGTTGATTTTTTTCTTTTAAAAAGGACAATGATGCTTTTGGGGGGAAAAAAAGTCATTTTTTATTTTTTATAATTAATTCAATACTAAGGCTAGGTTCATTTCACGAGGTCAATGACAATACTGTAAATCAAACTGAAGTGACACAGAGTGCCGCGCAGCTTCGCTGACAGCTATGTTGTTCGGGGCTTCTGTTACGACTTCTCTATGGAGCACCGACTGACTGCTACCTCTTTCACAGAAACAAGAGTACTAAACTTGGTAACAAATCACTTGCCATCTACTAGGCCTACTACTGCTGGCTGGCTAGCTGACTGAGGCTTGCGAACGATGCCAGAGGACAGAGGAAGAATAAGCTACAGTATCATCTTACTTCACCTGAGCAGTAACTAGTCTTGATCAGACTGGAGTCCATAACACTTCCCCTGGAATGATCACGTTGTCAGACAAATAGACTCCTCCCTCACTAGCCTATTTCTCTCCCAGCCCAGAGACGTGGCTGGGAATGGACAGACAAACAGATAGACTAGACTGGTGTTGATAAGGCTGCTCCATTTTGGTTCCCTCTCACAGCAGTTTTTACGTGAGTCTCCCTCCCATAATTGCACTTTAACCTGGACAGAGGCAGGGCACTTCACTCCCTGGGTGGAACAGGGGGTGGGGTTTGGCGTGGCCACACCGCTTAGGTGTAGAAAGTAGTCTCTGCCCCCTCAGCCCCGGCCTCGGGCTCCACCTTCACGGCCAGATGAGGCTTCTTGCGGAGCCGCTTGGCTTCGTTCTGCAGCTTCTGGCGGATGTAGCCCTTGATCTCCGAGTCCGTCTTCCCTGGGAAGTAGTGCTGCACCGCCCCTGTGGGTGAGAGGTCAAAGATCAGAAACCTATAGAGATGTAAAGTTATCATTACTTTGGAAATAACCCATTTTTGCATGGACATTGCCATTGAGGGGTTCCAGCATTTTAAAGGTGTCAACTGGGTGGGGATTCCTATGAGTTGGGAGCGATCAGCCAATGATCAGAGCATTGTCAAATCAAATAAAATTGCATTTGTCACATGCGCCGAATAAAAGAATGAAGAGGCGACTCTGGGATGCTGACCTTCTAGACAGAGTTGCAAAGAAAAAGCCATATCTCAGACTGGCCAATAAAAATGAAAAATGAAGATGGGCAAAAGAACACAGACACTGGACAGAGAAACTCTGCCTAGAAGGCCAGCATCCCAGAGTCGCCTCTTGACTGTTGACGTTGAGACTGGTGTTTTTCTGGTACTACTTAATGAGGCTGCCAGTTGAGGACTTGTGAGGCATCTGTTTCTCAAACTAGACACTCCTCTTGCTCAGTTGTGCACCGGGGCCTCCCACTCCTCTTTCTATTCTGGTTAGAGACAGTTTGCGCTGTTCTGTGAAGGGAGTAGTACACAGCGTTGTATGAGATCTTCAGTTTCTTGGCAATTTCTCGCATGAAATAGCCTTCATTTCTCAGAATAGAGTTTCAGACGAAATGCCTTTGTTTCTGGCCATTTTGAGCCTGTAATCGAACCCACAAATGCCGATGCTCCAGATACTCAACTAGTCTAAAGTAGGCCAGTTTATTGCTTCTTTAATCAGAACAACAGTTGTCAGCTGTGCTAACATAATTACAAAAGGGATTCATAATGATCAATCAGCCTTTTAAAATGATCGACTTGGATTAGCTAACACAACGTGCCATTGGTACAGTGATGGTTGCTGATAATGGGCCTCTGTACGCCTATGTAGATATTCCATTAAGCTACAATAGTCATTTACAACATTAACAATGTCTACACTGTATTTCTGATCAATTTCATGTTATTTTAATGGATATTTTTTTAAATGTTCTTTTAAAAACAAGGATACAGGTTAGTCGAGGTCATTTGTAAAGTGACTATGCATAGATAATAAACAGCAAGTAGCAGCAGTGTAAAACCAGAGGGGAAGGGGGGGGTCAATGTAAATAGTCCGGGAGGCCATTTGATTAATGTGTCGGGGGGCTAGGGTCAGTTTGTTATATCTGGAGTACTTCTCCTGTCCTATTCGGTGTCCTGTGTGAATCTAAGTGTGCGTTCTCTAATTCTCTCCTTCTCTCTTTCTTTCTCTCTCTCAGAGGACCTGAGCCCTAGGACCATGCCCCAGGACTACCTGACATGATGACTCCTTGCTGTCCCCAGTCCACCTGGCCATGCTTCCAGTTTCAACTGGCCTGGGCCCTAGGACCATGTCCCAGGACTACCTGACATGAGGACTCCTTGCTGTCCCCAGTCCACCTGGCCATGCTGCTGCTCCAGTTTCAACTGTCCTGCCTTACTATTATTCAACCATGCTGGTCATTTATGAACATTTGAACATCTTGGCCACGTTCTGTTATAATCTCCACCCGGCACAGCCAGAAGAGGACTGGCCACATATGCATTCTCTCTTTCTTTCTCTCTCTCGGAGGACCTGAGCCCTAACCGTGCCCCAGGACTACCTGACATGATGGCTCCTTGCTGTCCCCAGTCCACCTGACTGTGCTGCTGCTCCAGTTTCAACTGTTCTGCCTTATTATTATTCGACCATGCTGGTCATTTATGAACATTTGAACATCTTGGTCATGTTCTGTTATAATCTCTACCCGGCACAGCCAGAAGAGGACTGGCCACCCCACATAGCCCGGTTCCTCTCTAGGTTTCTTCCTAGGTTTTGGCCTTTCTAGGGAGTTTTTCCTAGCCACCGTGCTTTTACACCTGCATTGTTTGCTGTTTGGGGTTTTAGGCTGGGTTTCTGTACAGCACTTTGAGATATCAGCTGATGTACGAAGGGCTATATAAATAAATTTGATTTGATTTGATTAACTGTTCAGTTGTCTTATGGCTTGGGGGTAGAAGCTGTTAAGGAGCCTTTTGGTCCTAGACTTGGTGCTCCGGTACCGCTTTCCGTGCGGTAGTAGAGAGAACAGTCTATGACTTGGGTGACTGGAGTCTTTGACCGTTTTATGGGCCTTCCTCAGACACCATCTAGTATATAGGTCCTGGATGTCAGGAAGCTTGGCCCCAGTGAAGTACTGGGCCGTACGCAATACCCTCTGTAGCGCCTTACGGTCGGATCCCGAGCAGTTGCCATGCCAGGCGGTGATGCAACCGGTCAGGATACTCTCGATGGTGCAGATGTAGAACTTTTTGAGGATCTGGGGACTGATGCCAAATCTTTTCATTCTCCTGAGGGGGAAAAGGTGTTCCGTACCCTCTTCACAACTGTCTTGGTGTGTTTGGACCATGATAGTTTGGTTCGTTGGTGATGTGGGCACCAAGGAACTTGAAACTCTCGACCCGCTCCACTTCAGCCTCATCGATGTTAATGGGGGCCTGTTTGGCCCGCCTTTACCTACAGTCCACAATCAGCTCCTTTGTCTTGCTCACATTGAGGGAGAGGTTGTTGTCCTGGCACCCACTGCCAGTTCTCTGACCTCCTCCCTATCGTTGTCGGTGATCACTGTTGTGTCGTCAGCTAACTTAGTGATGTTGTTGGAGTCCTGCTTGGCCACGCAGTCGTGGGTGAACAGGGAAAACAGGAGGGGACTAAGCATGCACCTCTGAGGGTCCCCGTGTTGAGGATCAGCGTGGCAGATGTGTTGTTGCCTACCCTCACCACCTGGGGGCAGCCTGTAAGGAAGTCCAGGATCCAGTTGCAGAGAGAGGTGTTCAGTCACAGGGTCCCTAGCTTAGTGATGAGCTTTGAGGGCACTATGGTGTCTTCTTCAGCTAATTGTTTAGCCTAGTTTGTAAATGGATTTAAGCTGTATCACTGCCATCTATCTAATGGGCACAATAAATGAATGATAAGATTTGGTTTAAGACTCCAGCACTGCAGGTGGCGGTAAATCACCGATATTAGCTTTACACTTTTTTTCAAGCATCAAACTCTGTAAAATGGAGAGAGCCTCAATGGCGTTGCCCATGTTGTCAGATGCCATAATGGCACAGATACAAAGCTGAGATCTCTATACATCTCTATTCCTGTACCAAGATTACTGCGGTCTATAAATGACAGTTCGAGTCTCAGGCAATGTCCAGAAGTCAAACGGAAATAACAGCACTGTTACAGCAGTCATTTAGCAGACACTCTTATCCAGATCGACTTACAGTCACCGCTTTAATAGGAAAGTATGAAGTTGACGTGAAAAGTATTTACATTGGGCGGGAAGTGTGACATGTTCAACTGCGGTACGGGGGTGTGCCTAACTGTTATGAGGGGGTGTGCCTAGCTGTTATGAGGGGGTGTGCCTAGCTGTTATGAGGGGGTGTGCCTAACTGTTATGAGGGGGTGTGCCTAGCTGTTATGAGGGGGTGTGCCTAACTGTTATGAGGGGTGTGCCTAGCTGTTATGAGGAGGTGTGCCTAACTGTTATGAGGGGGTGTGCCTAGCTGTTATGAGGGGGTGTGCCTAACTGTTATGAAGGGGTGTGCCTAGCTGTTATGAGGGGGTGTGTCTAGCTGTTATGAGGGGGTGTGTCTAGCTGTCTCAGGCTGCAGTACAGACAAGACCTTACTCAGTATTGCCTGGATCTCGTCTGCAGGCAGGGCAGGCTTGGGTTGGCCCCTCTTGTTGTTGACGATGCCGGAGATGGAGTGAGAGGCCAGGCAGTCCCTCTCATAGAGGCCCCGGAGCAGGTCGTTGGTCAGCTTCTGGGCAGTGGTCCCCGTGTTACAGCGGTCAAGCAGCTCTGCAGTGATGAACTGGAGGGCATAAACCATTAGTTTGCATCTTTAACATTGTCGTGGCCCATCCCATTTTAGAGATACAGTGGTGTCTGCAATCATTGCACCCTTGATGAGCATAAAAGACAGTATAAATAATACAGATACTGAGCTGTACTGTATGCAAATTTTCTTTGTGGAAATTATATTATTTTATACTAATACAACTGCTCAGAGAAAGAGATAGGGGTCTAAATGATTTTGCTTCCACTGTTCCCGGAGCCCTTGTTATGGTCAACGGCATCGTGAGCTTTACCCGATACCATGACATTTTAGCCCAAAACCTGGTTGCCTCTGCCAGGAGGCTGACACTTGGCCGCAAGTGGATCTTCCAGCAAGACAATAACCCCAAGCACTAATCAAAAATCCACAAATAAATGATTAATTGATCACAAAATCCACATTTTGCAATGGCCATCTCAGTCTCCGGACTTGAACCTCGTTTGAAAACCTGTGGTTTGAAGGATATTAAGAATCTGGAAAGATTCTGTATGGGGGAATGGTCTAAGATCCCTCCCAATGTGTTCTCCAATCTCATAACACATTTTTAAAAAGGCTCAGTGTCATTATCCTCACAAGGGGGTGATATGCAAGAGCAAGAGCATTGAAAACAGGGGTGTCAATCATTTTGACACCTATATTTTATTTTATTACTTGTTAAACAAAATCTCTTTCTCTGAGCAATTGTATTAGTATAAAATAATGACCTTTCCCATTTTTTTTTGCATACAACACAGCTCAGTATTCGTATAATTTATTTTATAGTCTTTTTTGCTCATCTTTATCAAGGGTGCCGATCATTATGGACCCCACTGTATACTGACATTCTGCTATAAGACCAAGACCAAAGCCCTATTCAGTTAACTTAAAAGAAAACATATCATTTTGCATATTGCATGACATCAAAAGTGACTTCTAGTACAGCTTTGAACCTCTCCCGAAAACCTTTGCTATATATTTTTGATGTCAAAGACACTTAAAAGTGTTTCATCACCTCCTGATAGAGAGGTGGTCCGTTGATCTGGGAACCCCCCTCATGAGACCCCGGAGGTTGTCCATTATGGTGGGTGTGGAGGGGCTCTAGTTTGGCCGTCCAGCACCCGTTCAGCACCCCTGGAGAGGCCAGCAGGGCCGACGTTGTCATGGCACCGCTCCTCACCAGGATCTCGGGCATGCTGGGAGATGTAGTTCTCCGGTCCGTGCCGCTCGACCACACCTCCGTCCTCTCGATCAGGGCCTCCAGGTTACGTGCCAACTTTCCACACGCTAGCATACGATAGATTGTATGGCAGTCAATAGCATGAATTCCACAAAAAATCAAGAGATTAAAGCATCCTGGGTTGCTCTTAGGCACAGATGTAGGAACAGCATACCCTCCCTGACTCCTGACCTTAATCATTAGCAGGGGAAATTAAAAACTGAACTTAGATCAGTGTCTAGGGGCAACTTCCTCCTTATTCTCCTGCCTGGCCCTCACCTGTGAGGCATCTGATTTGCTCCCTCAGGTTGTCCATCTCTCGCTGCATGCTCAGCACCATGGCAACCAGGTCAGCCTTTGAACGTGACTGTAGGCCTCCAAGACCCTTTAGAGACATTAAGAAGTCAAAAAGTCATACATAGAAAGTCTAAACCACATGCATGCACTCACACACACCCACCCACACACACACAGCCATCAGCCAGTGTACCTCTGCCATGAAGTCACCCTCCTCGATGCGTTCCACACTGGGGTTGTCTGACACTGGTATCTGTTTTGAGATAAGAAATCAGTCATATACGTTCTCACTTGTGTGTAATTGTCACAGTTTAAAAAATATATATATTATGTACAATCAGCTATGGCCGTCTATGGTGAAAAATCATAGCCAGGTTGAAACAACCGAAAGTCCCTGTGATGATGATACCATATTCTTCTTCATAAATGATTTTGTCTTGACAAAAAGTAAATAAAGTTTCATTGTCAAGCTATGATTCAGCATCCTTCCTTTATTTAGGAGTAGCAACAACATGTTACTTGTTGCTGTCTTGGCTTGTCGTTCTTTTCACCACTTCCCCTTGCCAAAGGTTTGTGCTCTCCTCCTCCTCTCCGTCATTGAGATCAATGGCTGCCCTCACCATGCCCCTCTCACAATAAGCGCCATTGGAACAAAACACAGCTGAGAGGTGAATGCTCTCTGTGTCACTACTACTTCAGCCTTGTGGTTCCAAGTTGTAACCCCTTAAGTGAGGAGGTGGGGTGCTATATTACTAACGTACAAATAGGATTTATGTCGGTCGGTCAACATGCTCATATGATGCCACCACAATGAGCAGACGCGTGCCAACCCCGAAAGATAATAGAGAAAACTTTGTCGCAAAAAAAATATGATATGATAATTGTCGACCCAAACCCTCGTTTTCAACTTCTGGAGAGCGATGTTGCATGGTGGATTCTCTTCTACGTTCTCATTCACCGGGTGTGTGTGCTTTCTTCTCTTCTGCAGTCTGTGCTGTAATAGACAGTCCGGGTAGGGTAATTAGCAACATAAATCGTGAGCGACAAATACTCGCCCTTCACGGAATGGGCAGTTATCGTTACTGTATGAAGACCAGACTACAAATAACCGTTAAACGTTTACGTACACATAGAGGCTGGCTGTGCGATGTCGTGTTGCCAAAGTCTTCGTATTTGGGGTCTTCCTCCTCCTCTTCTTCATATTCGAGGTCGAAAATGCGCTTTGCTATTGTTTTCCTTCTCATCTTTCTCCCATTATCCTTTCCCCCCACTGAAACACTGGCTGCTTCTTGAACATGCTGGTCAATACACTGTGCTCGGCTCCCCGACTTTCGCGTCAATGCTGGGTAGGCACCCGCATCAGCCGTGGTGCGGGGAACAATATTTGTTACGGTTGTCCTACTTTGTGTACTTATTGCATCTCAGTTAGTAGAACTGTGTTCAACACACTTGATTTAAAGCTGTTTTTCGGTGAAATGTACCGTGGCATGACATGGCAAGATTGGACAAAGCCTGCTCAAGATGAAAGCAGCAGTTATAGCTTTGGGCATGATCATGACTTTCAAGTACATTTACTGTTGAATTATTTCACAATTATTTGAATGGGAGGGTTTATTCGAAGGGATAAAGTACACTATGTGAATTTCAATTGCATTACTAGGCTATAGGGTACTAGGGGTAACTACCCCCCTCCGGGGTCTTTTCTGAAAGGGGTCTTTTCGAAAAAATGTAAATAAAAAGTTACCCCAGTAGAAGATTATGGGATAGGGTTTCACGCAAGTGTGTTAAAATCCATTTAATCCATTTTATTAAGAAATTATTTAGTAAGTAATACTTCAAAGTTAAGTCTACTTGTCTTATTTTAATGATTTAAATCAAATATGGGGGGAAATGTTGTTGCACATGTCCCAATTAATATACACACTATGAGCAGATATGATGTAAAGTCCCTCTTTTTAACTCACCTGCACATTAATTTCCTTTGTTATTTCTTTGTTGTTCCTTTTCAATACAATCCATTATGTACAATTGCACAAAATATGATTTGAATATTGCAATATGTTTTATCGCAGCTGTCTTTAAAATGACATTCAGGAGCAAAAGGTTTTCAATAGTTGTTTTTAATTCATAAACAAAAATGAATTGGAATATTGGAATGGAACATATCTAATAACATTAAATAACATTAGAATATAATAAGAATAACTCATAACTTAACTGATTCACTCAGTCGAATATTGATGTGGCAACTCTCTTATGCTCTGCTATTGCTCAATTCTAATTTGTACATAGGTCACAAATAAAGCTATCCCCAGTCAAATCTGAGCACAACTCATGAGCCCACCTCCTTACACTGCTCACATCTAATTCAGTCCCCACCTGTGACTGAAAACAGGGGGTGAGATGCCAATTGAAAGCTCTCTCTTAAAAACGTAGCTAGCTATTTAGCTATATGACATAAAATGCTGTGTAAAATAGCTAAAAGGCTATAAAGTAACATCAACTGTAAAGCTATCAGTCACTAGTGGAAATGCTTACAACTGCAATTAAGTCACGTTATCTTTTTTAATGTATTTTACTTCAGATGATCTAGTAGTGAGGTCGCTAGTTAGCACAAGCTAGCAGCTCATGCTAACTAACTATTTACTGCTTGTGAAGTTGCCAGCTAGCAAGTTAGCATAAACTAATACTAACCAGGGGGGCAATACACTCATCCAACATATTACTTCTTTACTCAAGTACCAGTCAAAATTTGGACCTACTCATTCAAGGGTTTTTCTTTATCTTTACTATATTCTACATTGTAGAATAATAGTGAAGACATCAAAAACTATGAAATAATTAATTGAATCATATAGTAAACAAAAAAGTGTTAAACAAATCTAAATATTATTATTATAAATATATTTTATATCTGAGATTCTTCAAAGTAGCCTTTGCGAACATTTGGCATTCTCTCAACCAGCTTCATGAGGTAGTCACTTGGATTGCACATCTTAACAGGTGTGCCTTGTTAAAAGTTAATTTGTGGAATTTTTTTCCTTCTTAATGCGTTTGAGCCAATCAGTTCTGTTGTGACAAGGTAGGGTTGGTATACAGAAGATAGCCCTATTTGGTAAAATACCGAGTCCATGTTATGGCAAGAACAGCTCAAATAACCAAAGAGAAACGACAGTCCATCATTACTTTAAGTCAAACTGGAAAATCTCATGAACTTTGGGTCTTCCGTTCCTGTGGCGGTCCTCATGAGAGCCAGTTTCATCATAGCGCTTGATGGTTTTTGTGACTGCACTTGAAGAAACCTTCAGAGTTACCTCTGCTGCAGAGGATAAGTTCATTAGTTACCAGCCTCAGACATTTCAGCACAAATAAATGCTTCACAGAGTTCAAGTCACAGACACACCCCTCACACAGAGGAGACAGTGTCAATCATGGTCGAATTGCTGCAAAGAATCCACTACCAAAGGACACCAATAAGAAGAAGAGACTTGTTTGGGCCAAAGAAACATGAGCAATGGATATTAGACTGGTGGAAATCTGTCCTGTGAAATTTGTGGATCCAACCGCGTTGTCTTTGTGAGATGCAGAGTAGGTGGACAGATGATCTCTGCATGTGTAGTTCGCACCGTGAAGCATGGAGAAGGAGGTGTGGTGGTGTGGGGGTGCTTTGCTGATAATATATAATAATATATTAATGACACTGTCATTGATTTATTTAGAATTCAAGGCACACTTAACCAGCATGGCTACCACAGCATTCTGCAGTGATACATCATCCCATTTGGTTTGCGCTTAGTGGGACAATCATTTGTTTTTTAACAGAACAATGACCCAAAACACACATCCAGGCTGTATGTGGGCTATTTGACCAAGAAGGAGAGTGATGGGGTGCTGCCTCAGATTACCTGGCCTCCACAATCACCCAACCTCAACCCAATTGAGATGGTTTGGGATTAATTGGACCACAGAGTGAAGGAAAAGCAGCCAACAAATGCTCAGCATATGTGGAAACTCCTTCAAGACTGTTGGAAAAGCATTCCTCATGAAGCTGTTTGAGAGAATGCCAAGAGTGTGCAAATCTGTCATCAATGCAAAAGGTGGCTTCCTTGAATAATCTAAAATATAAACTATATTTGGATTTGTTTAAGACTTTTTTGGTTACTACAGTTGAAGTCAGAAGCTTACATACACTTAGGTTGGAGTCATTAAAACTCGTTTTCAACCACTCAACAAATTTCTTGTTAACAAACTATAGTTTTGGCAAGTTGGTTAGGAAATCTACTTTGTGCAGATTATTTCACTTATAATTCACTGTGTCACAATTCCAGTGGGTAGGAAGTTTAAACACACTACGTTGACTGTGCCTTTAAACAGCTTGGAAAATTCCAGAAAATTATGTCATGGCTTTAGAAGCTGCTGATAGGCTAATTTACATAATTTTAGTCAATTGGAGGTGTACCTGTGGATGTATTTCAAGGCCTACCTTCAAACTCAGTGCCTCTTTGTTTGACATGGGAAAATCAAAAGAAATCAGCCAAGACCTCAGAAAAAAAATCATAGACCTCCACATGTCCGGTTCATCATTGGGAGCAATTTCCAAACACCTGAAGGTAGCACGTTCATCTGTACAAACAGTAGTACGGAAGTATAAACACCATGGGATCTCGCAGTTGTCATACCACTCAGGAAGGAGACGCGTTCTGTCTCCTAGAGATTAACATACTTTGGTGCGAAAAGTGCAAATCAATCCCAGAACAACAGCAAAGGACCTTGTGAAGATGCTGGAGGAAACAGGTACAAAAGTACCTATATCCACAGTAAAACGAGTCCTATATCAACATAACCTGAAAAGCCACACAGCAAGGAAGAAGCTACGGCTCCATAACCACCATAAAAAAACAGACTATGGTTTACAACTGCACATAGGGACAAAGATCATACTTTTTGGAGAAATGTCCTCTGGTCTGATAAAACAAAAATATAACTGTTTGGCCATAATGACCATCGCTATGTTTGGAGGAAAAAGGGGGAGGCTTGCAAGCCAAAGAACACCATCCCAACTGTGAAGCACAGGGGTGGAAACATCATGTTGTGGGGGTGCTTTGCTGCAGGAAGGACTGGTGAACTTCACAAACTAGCTGGCATCATGAGGCAGGAAAATTACATGGATATATTGAAGCAACATTTCAAGACATCAGACAGGAAGTTAAAGCTTGGTCGCAAATGGGTCTTCCAAATGTCTTAAGGACAACAAAGTCAAGGTATTGGAATGGCCATCACAAAGCCCTGACCTCAATCTTATAGAACATTTGTGGGCAGAACTGAAAACGTGTGTGCGAGCAAAGAGGCCTACAAACCTGACTCATTTACACCAGTTCTGTCAGGAGGAATGGGACATAATTCACCCAACTTATTGTGGGAAGCTTGTGGAAGGCTACCCGAAATGTTTGACCCAAGTTAAACAATTTAAAGGCAGTGCTACCAAATCCTATTTGGGTGTATGTACATTTCTGACCCACTGGGAATGTGATGAAATAAATAAAAGCACAAATAAATAGTTCTCTCTACTGTTATTCTGACATTTCACATTCTTAAAATAAAGTGGTGATCCTAACTGATCTATAACAGGGAATTTATACTTGGATTAAATGTCAGGAATTGAGTTTAAATGTATTTGGCTATGGTGTATGTAAAACTTCCGACTTCAACTGTACATGATTCCATGTGTTGTTTCATAGTTTGATGTCTTCACTATTATTCTACAATTTAGAAAATAGTAAAAATAAAGAAAAACCCTTGAATGAGTAGGTGGGTCCCAACTTTTGACTGGTACTGTATATAGATCTAACTTCATCTACAATTTTTACCACATTTGTTGAATTGGAAACAGATCACTATCAGTGGTTCCTCTTCTTAACAAACAAAACACAACGGCACCACAATACTCTGCATCAGAGTTCCCTAATTCGTGATGTGTAGCCAATTCCTGGGTTGTAACTTGTGACCAGATGCATGTTGTGTGGTTTATCAAGATCGTATCATGGTGCCAATGTGTTCTTGGTGTTTTCTAGACACTGGGCAAAAACGGGTTGAATCAACATTGTTTCCATGTAATTTCAACAAAGAAATTCAACGTGATGATGTTGAATCAATGTGGAAAACGGACTGGATTTGCAGAATGTCATCAACGTTAAAGAATTGTGTCTTTTTTTCACCCAAAGTTTAACCTAAATCCAATGACTTGGTGACATTTTTTAAATTTTATTTCACGTTGAATTCACGTTAGTTGACAAGCCAACTGAATGTACATCCAAAACTAGACGTTGAAATGATGTTTGTGCCCAGTGTGTAGTGACTTCTAATAACCACTGAAGTAAACAATATGACCCACAACTTGTCGCCTGATGTGCAATATGAATCAATAGCCTTTTCATTCATGCCCAGTTCATTCCTGATATCCTGATAGTTCCCTTTGTGTCCTTCTAATAAAATGTTTGTAGAACGTAATCTCATTGTGACCTAAAATGCCAGGATTTATATAAAGTGTGGCATTGAACTATGACATGAATATTGAATAAGTATATCCAAGAAGTGTATATTTTGACTCTAGCTAGACATAAAGGATTTACATAAATGTCCCTTTCCCGTATAGCAATTGTGTCTCACATAGCACAGAGCGGCTTCCCCTGGGAATAACCTATTGATCCAGCCACTGCATATGTTTCACACTTAAGTGGGTCTGACACAGGAAAAGCAGGAATATTGATAACACATCGGCATCTACTGTTCTCTCTGAGAAAGATTCGTCTGCAGAGCACCAGCAAGCCATCGAATCTATACTTTGCCTCCTGTCTTTGATGAGAGAGAGAGAGAGAGAGAGAGAGAGAGAGAGAGAGAGAGAGAGAGAGAGAGAGAGAGACACAAAACACACCGACCCAACCACAGTTATAGCTTGTTTGCTTCACCTCCCTTCTTCCCATGCAATCACACTTATTTTTAGAAGCCTATCTCCACCAAGCCAGGTGACTGGCCCCTGCTCAGGGCCCTGACTGCCCCACTCAGGGGTGTCCCTATTGACAGCTGAAGAGCCAAACACAGATTACAGCGATATTAGAGGGGCCAAAGTAGGGGTTCAAAGGAAAAAGTCATGTTTATCAGGCGGCAATAAGGTTACACATTGAACCTCTCCTCTGGAGTGAAATTGAAACTGTGGCCCCATGCCCCTAGAGATAATTGAAAAACGAAGGCTCCATCCAACAGAAGCAGGACTTTTTCCCTCCCTCCCCGGCCTGGCCCACGTTACAGATTGATAGAATGAATGGGGCCATAAAGAGAGAGGCTGGACTTTGGCATTGAGTGGGTTTTGATTGACCAGACGGGGGCGTCAGGGTTGAACTTTGACTCCTTACCCCAGCAGCCCTGGAGGGCTGTAAATTATTTTTGTGCTGATGAACAGAGCCGGTGGTGGCTGAGATGGACACACACAAGCACGTTTATACAAACACACACACACACACACATATACAAACACATATTCACATGGTATCAGTGACCACTGTTGAGGCCTAGACACTCACACACACACACACACACACACACACACACACACACACACACACACACACACACACACACACACACACACACACACACACAAGCACACATACAGTGCATTCGGAAAGTATTCAGACCCCTTGACTATTTTATTAAATTACAGCCTTATTCTAAAATTGATTCAATTGTTTTTTCCCTCATCAATCTACATACAATACCCCATAATGACAAAGCAAAAACTGGCTTTAAATTTTATTTGCAAAAATATAAAAAATAAAAAAATGAAATATCACATTTACATAGGTATTCAGTCCCTTTACTCAGTACTTTGAAGAAGCACCTTTGGCAACAATAACTGCTTCAAGTCTTCTTATGTATGGCGCTACAAGCTTGGCACACCTGTATTTGGGGAGTTTCTCCCATTCTTCTCTGAAGATCCTCTCAAGCTCTGTCAGGTTGGATGGGGAGCGTCGCTGCACAGCTATTTTCAGGTCTCTCCAGAGATGCTCGATCGGGTTGAAGACCGGGCTCTGGCTGGGCCACTCAAGGACATTCAGAGATTTGCCTCAAAGCCACTCCTGCATTGTCTTGGCTGTGTGCTAAGGGTCGTTGTCCTGTTGGAAGGTGAACCTTCGCCCCAGTCTGAGGTCCTGGACGCTCTGGAGCAGGTTTTCATCAAGGATCTGGCCGTACTTCGCTCCGTTCATCTTTCCCTCAATCCTGACTAGTCTCCCAGTCCCTGCCTCTGAAAAACATTCCCACAGCATGATGCTGCTACCACCATGCTTCACCGTAGGGATGGTGACAGGTTTCTTCCAGACTTGACGCTTGGCATTTAGGCCAAAGAGTTCAATCTTGGTTTCATCAGACTAGAGAATCTTGGTTCTCATGGTCTGAGAGTCCTTTAGGTGCCTTTTGGCAAACTCCAAGCAGGCTGTTATGTGCCTTTAACTGAGGAGTGGCTTCCATCTAGCCACTTTACCATAAATGCCTGATTGGTGGAGGGCTGCAGAGTCCTTCTGGAAGGTTCTCCCATCGCCACAGAGGAACTCTGGAGCTCTGTGAGAGTGACAATTGGGTTCTTGGTCACCTCCTTGACCAAGGCCCTTCTCCCCCGATTGCTCAGTTTGGCCGGGTGGCCAGCTCTGGGAAGAGTCTTGGTTGGTCCAAACTTCTTCCATTTAAGAATGATAGAGGGACCTTCAATTCTGCAGACATTTGTTAGTAATCATTCCCCAGATCTGTGCCTCGACATCCTCCTGTCTCAGAGCTATAGGGCCAATTCCTTCGACCTCGTGGCTTGGTTTTTGCTCTGACATGCACTGTCAACTGTGGGACCTTATATAGACAAGTGTTTGCCTTTCCAAATGACCTCCAATCAATTGAGTTTACCACAGGTGGACTCCAATCAAGTTGTAGATACATCTCAAGGACGGTTATTAAGGGAAACAGGATTCACCTGAGCTCAATATCGAGTCTCATGGCAAATGTTTATGTAAATTAGGTGTTACTGTTTTTTATAATGTAATACATTTGCTAAAATTTCTAAAAACCTGTTTTTGCATTGTCATTATGGTGTATTGTGTGTAGATTGAAGAGGACATTTTTTCATTTAAGACATTTTAGAATCAGGCTGTAACGTAAACAAAATGTGGGAAAATGCACTGTACATTACACATGAATGCAAGAATTGATGCTTATAGACATAACACAATCCAACATCGATGTATCTAATCATTTTCTACTCTCTTTCTTTTATTTATATCTTGTGTATGATTGTGAATCCAAAAAATACGAGTCTATTTGTTTCATTCTGCTGGGCATATGTGTCTGTGATCGTAGTCTATGTCTGTGTGTGTGCCTGGCTGCCTGTGCTTCTCTGAGTGTAGCATGAGTGAGTTTGTGGCTAACCTGCTGTGCTTCAAGTCCACAGGGCTAGCGTTGATGGACAGGTTGAAAGTCAATGTTCAGAGAACGTTCCACGCTCTGTCTCTCAGATCAGACCCCCCACCGTGCCGATTCTTCCTCTCCGCTGACACCGTTTTGTTCGCCCCTCGTGAATATGCGGCGGCTGATTTGAGGGGATGATAATGTTTTCTGGGAGAAGCATGCCCTGGCCATAACTAAGACTGACACAGGCATGGCCAGGCTTGTAAACAGTGAGCGTCTCTTCCTGAGATACGAGTAGAGGGAAAGGCCTCAGACATGAGAAACCGTATGGAGATTAACGCTTTCTATTTCTCCAATGGGACTAATGCTGTTTGAAAATATATGGCGGTAGATTGGTTTGAAAATGTAGGGATGTGGTTTGGATGTAATTGTAATAGAGGTGGTTTGGTTGTAAATGTATGGAGGTAGTTTGTTTGAAAATGTAGGGATGTGGTTTGGTTGGAAATGTATGGAGGTAGTTTGGTTGAAAATGTAGGGATGTGGTTTGGTTGGCCAATGTGCACTATTGTGATAGTTGTGAGCACGGTCATCTAAAAATACTATATGGCAATGTATGGCCTTGGTATAAATCTGAAGAGAATTTAAATTAATCTGCTGAATTGATTGATACTGATACTGGATTGACCCCAAACGTCCCAGATACAGTACATGACTACAAATGTCATAGAGAAGTTCGCCATTTTGTCTTCAGGTGTCTGACTAGCAGTATAGTTTTGGGTGCTTTAGTTGTCTAGATGCCATTCACCCTGCCAAAACCCTGTCAGCCAGCCTGTCATGTTATATGTCAGCCATCTTAGCCTCTATGTCAGCCATCTTAGTCTCTGTGTCAGCCATCTTAGTCTCTGTGTCAGCCATCTTAGTCTCTGTGTCAGCCATCTTAGTCTCTGTGTCAGCCATCTTAGTCTCTGTGTCAGCCATCTTAGTCTCTGTGTCAGCCATCTTAGCAGAGTCCTTTTTTCCTCTCCCCTCAGTGAAGTCACCAATGGGAGTTTCACCCCTGTTATATCATTTGGCGCAGGTCACTGCAGAATCTGTGTCAGCCATCTTAGTCTCTTTTGCATCTTGTCTCTGCTATAATTCAGTGTGACTTTGTCTCTGATAATAGCACTAATAGTGGTCTCTGTGACACTGAGTCTCGGATCTTGGGGCAGAGTCTCTGGCTGCCATCTTAGAGGTCCCTGGTCCAATCTTCAGAGCACTTCCTCAGTGAAGTCAAATGGGAGTTTCACCCCTGTTATATCATTTGCGCAGGTCACAAAGGCCTTTTTGCATGTGCTATAATTCACTGTGAATGAATGCAAATAGTGGTGTGACACTGACGGATGGGGCAGAGCGGCTTTAGAGGTCCCCTGGTCCAATCAGAGCACTTCCAGGTTAAAAGGCTTCTACTGCCCACAAAAGGCCTTCCTCACTGTGAATGAATGAAAGAGAGAGAGAGAGAGAGAGAGAGAGAGAGAGAGGGCGGGGGGGGGGTGCTGGTAGGTTCAATCAAGATCCCTTAGTCAGGACTATAGACAATAGACACACACACCAATTCCTTTAAACACCATCCATCCAAACATAAATTATTTTCCTATTCATCGGAATCCAACCCACCACCATAGCTAACGAAAACGCAAAGGCAAAAACGTTCCCTAGGCCCGAACCAAACCACACGTCAAAATCCCTGAGAAAAAAATCTTGTTTTGTTTACCGCTTGCCAAAGTGGTGGTCTACGACACTTGGCTTTTGGTTGGTTCCTCTCTTGATCAGAGAGGGCGCCTCTTCTGGAGCTCTGGTGGGAAAGTTGCGCCGGCCAACCAGGGCCATGTGTTTGACATTAAGCCCAATCAGGCTGGGTCTCGTTTCTGGTGAGTGCCGAGAGATTGAGAGGCAGGCAGATCCAGCGGGTGATAGATAGCTGGGCCTACTTTCCAGTGGGCGGATGGAAATCAAACATCACGACAGAACCATGGGGGCTGTTTGCTTTATTTGCCAGGCCCGTCAAGACCCGGAGATTTATTGCAAGCGCACGCGGGGTCCTGATTAGCAGAAACACGACTCTGCGTCGAGAGCGAAGAAAGACCCGCGGTGGGATGCGTGACCTGTGTCAGTCGTAGAGGTGTATTTTTATTCCTGTATGACATAAACAAGCGTTCCAACCAATTTAGGTTGGATCCTTTACAACGCGTAATGGTTTCATAAGTGGAGAGCTGACGTGGGGGTGAGGGAAGACTAGAGACAGCGCCAGCCTCAAACTGCTGGGTGCAATTTGCATCATTTTGATCATAAATCTCTCTCAGCCCTCCGCCAGTATGGCCTCAGACACTGATACTAACGCCTGCTTGCACTTAGACTCAGGCACACACTCTCGGAGGTCCATTGACTTGAGATGTGCCAGTAAGTCGAGCTTTCAATCAAAACTTCCACTGACATCAGCATAGGCTACATAGTATGCACTGATGCCAATAGATTCACTTGACAGTTTGGGCTACTCCGTGACAATCAAGTCAGTCGCTTCATGACGGGCGTTTACTACCATGAGCGCGTCTGACATATGTCAGGAGTTTGCTCCTCCTCGACTCTCACTCAGCCTCACACACTCCTTCATGTAACTGCCTGCCTGTGCTCTCCTCCATGGTTCTCCTCAGAGTTCTCAATGTGTCAACCTGCACTCTAGGGCCTCCTGTCCCATCCCGTCCTGCTCATTGATTCTCATCCCTCATACCTCGTAGCTTCTTGCACATTGGATCCATTCTAATATCATCACAGGAGCCTGCTTGGCGATTAGTTCAATTAGAACCCCCGCCCCCTGCTCCCCTAACGCCCATTAAACACCGGACGCCCCCTGCTCCCCCAACGCCCATTAAACACCGGACCGTCCTCTGCTCCCCCAACGCCCATTAAACACCGGACCGCCCCCTGCTCCCCCAACGCCCATTAAACACCGGACCGCCCCCTGCTCCCCCAACGCCCATTAAACACTGGACCGTCCTCTGCTCCCCCAACACCCATTAAACACCGGACCGCCCCCTGCTCCCCCAACGCCCATTAAACACCGGACCATCCTCTACTCCCCCAACGCCCATTAAACACCGGACCATCCTCTGCTCCCCCAACGCCCATTAAACACCGGACCGCCCCCTGCTCCCCCAACGCCCATTAAACACCGGACCATCCTCTGCTCCCCCAACGCCCATTAAACACCGGACCGTCCCTCTGCTCCCCCAACGCCCATTAAACACCGGACCATCCTCTGCTCCCCCCGCCATTAAACACCGGACCATCCTCTGCTAAATTAAACACCGGACCATCCCCCTACTCCCCCAACGCCCATTAAACACCGGACCGCTCCTGCTCCCCCAACGCCCATTAAACACCGGACCGCTCCTGCTCCCCCAACGGCCATTAAACACCGGACCATCCTCTGCTCCCCCAACGCCCATTAAACACCGGACCGTCCTCTGCTCCCCCAACGCCCATTAAACACAGGACCATCCTCTGCTCCCCCAACGGCCATTAAACACCGGACCATCCTCTGCTCCCCCAACGCCCATTAAACACCGGACCGTCCTCTGCTCCCCCAACGCCCATTAAACACCGGACCATCCTCTGCTCCCCCAACGGCCATTAAACACCGGACCATCCTCTGCTCCCCCAACGGCCATTAAACACCGGACCATCCTCTGCTCCCCCAACGCCCATTAAACACCGGACCGTCCTCTGCTCCCCCAACGCCCATTAAACACCGGACCGTCCTCTGCTCCGCCAACGCCCATTAAACACCGGACCGTCCTCTGCTCCCCCAACGCCCATTAAACACCGGACCGTCCTCTGCTCCCCCAACGCCCATTAAACACCGGACCGTCCTCTGCTCCCCCAATGCCCATTAAACACCGGACCGTCCTCTGCTCCCCCAATGCCCATTAAACACCGGACCGTCCTCTGCTCCCCCAACGCCCATTAAACACCGGACCGTCCTCTGCTCCTCTGCCACTCCGACCCTCTTCCATTGATCCCCGTCCAGCCTTTCAGATCAGCCTTAATCACCGACCGCTGTCCCCTCGACCATAAACAGCCACGCTAGACCGCGCCGTGTCAAAACCCTACGGGGGTGGCGGGATTTATCGGATCCTTAAAGGTAGGAGTTTGCACAGGGGAAGGAGAGGAGGCCAGCGGAGTCTGCAACATGGCGGGCGCCCGTCTGAGCTGCCTAGCGTGTCATAGTACAGCCCCAGAGGCCCCGGGACGATGCGTGGATGGCGGATTGATTTAGTGTCACGGCAGGTCTCGCCCCCTTCATGTGCCTTAATTAAGTGATCCGCGGAGCGTGACAGGTTGACGTTATTGAGGAGCACCCCGCTCACTCGCCCGTCTTTTTCGTTATCCACCAGTGCATTGGCGTCCCCCATTCGTGCAGCATGTGAGCCAATTGAAATATTTCGTATTAAATTCTATCTGTTGTCCTTCAAGTGATTTTCAAATCCTCATGCTACCATATCAAGCTCTATTTTTGTATATTTTTGTCTTACATTTAAGTGAACAGTTTAGATAGTCAGTTAGAAGAAAAGGGACATCAAGAAAGAAAACATATGAACTCGTCAAAGTCTCAGAGTGGGGAGACCTTTACTGTCTGTGGTGGCTGATTCCTGGTAAATCCTAGCCACTCATGGCGTCTGATTTCCTAGAAGAACAGAGCAGTTCCACCCAGGGTGAGTCAGCTGATTCACCAGTTAGCAGAAATAGACAAAGCACACATAGTTGAAAGTGTGTCATCCATTTTTTTTTATTTTTACACTGAGCGTTACCGCACCCTCCGTGCAAAGCCGAGGTAGTTTACGCGCTTGAGCAAAACATGCTCTTTGATGTTAACTCCATCTGGTACGGTTGTCCACAGAATGCGTAGAAATATATCTTACTCTGCCTTTACACAGTCTGATAAAGAAGAGGCTATATGTCAAGCACAGTACATGAGAATGAACATCCTTGGGGCTGCTTTGTGTATGTCCAACTTTCTAAGGATCTCTGCGTGTCTGAATGTGGTGTGTCCTGTAATTGCCACAGTGTCTGCTTGTGAACTCTTCTCAAACACTTACAGAGACCATTGTCTTTACAATTTGCAGGACTAATAAAGCATTTGATAACAGTGTCATGCGAAATATTTATGCTTCTCCAGACCAGTGGTTAGTAAACTTACTCTAAGTTCACTATACTCCCAGGGGTGCATCATGGGCCTCTATGTGGCCCTGCAACAATCTCCAAAGTTATGTAACAGCTTGAACTACTGTAACCTCTGAATGGCGACTTCTTCATTCAGCAGGTGTGTTTTGAATTTTTTTTAAATTGAACCTTTATTTAACTAGGCAAGTCAGTTAACAAATTCTTATTTTCAATGACGGCCTAGGAACAGTGGGTTAACTGCGTTGTTCATAGGCAGAACGGCAGATATTTTTACCTTGTCAGCTCTGGGATTCAATCTTGCAACCTTTCGGTTACTAGTCCAACCCTCTAACCACTCGGCTACCCGCAGTGGAACCTGGGCGCTGTGTTAAACCTCTCTCGCTATCACTTTTGGTTTCCCTCTCAAACCTTTTTCTCCGTCGCTAACATCCCTCTCCCCCCTCTCTCTCTTTCTCTTGCCAAGGCCTGCCACCAATTACGTGTGTGTCTGATAGTCACAACACTCAGACAGCCCTCCACCAATTTCTCCGCCCTATTTCGCAAGGAGAGAGAGCGAGAGACAGACAGACAGACAGACAGACAGACAGACAGACAGACAGACAGACAGACAGACAGACAGACAGAGACAAAGACAGAAAAATGTGTTTGTTTGTGCCTGTGTGAGCATTCTGACAAGCCTTTGTCGACTCTGTCGGCCTTTGTAAATCTGACCAGTGATGGGTTACTGAGGCGACATCAGTCTCCCACACAACCGCCCTAACTGCCATGCTTTGTCAATCATAGCCAGCCACAGCCAAGCAAGAAGCCTTCACTTCTCAGTCACCACCACTATTTGGTCCAGCTAAATAACTGCAGTTGAAGGCAAGTGATGGCCATTGAAAGCATTTGACAGCGGCAGCGTTTGAAAGCTTGAATAAAGCTTTGGTCCCCATCTGACCCGATCAGACTCGACCCGTGGGTGTCAAACCCCAAAGTAACGTCATGGCAACGTTTTCAGAACGCTGCATTCCACGTATGCCTTCCTATTGAGTTTCATCATGGAGTATAGGATGGGGGGGTTGGTGAGAGAGTGCTTGTTTACATAACACACCATGACATTTTGATAAAACTCTGGAAATTGGCATGCGTTGTAAACCAATGGATTGTAATCGTACTGGAAAGAACTTGTAAATATACGATAGCCCTGTAAACCTCGACCATGTTTGTTTACCTTGTATGTTTACCTCGTGTTTCCCACACTGTGTGGCTGTTTATGTTTTAATCATCCTCCTTTGTCTTCAGACTGTCTCAGGTTTGAAGCAAATGTCTTTGTTTTGGGAAGATTCTTCTGGAATGACTGTGACCACATTTGCTATTGAAGACAGGTTTGTTATGTCTGTGTTCATACTTTTGGACTGAACGCTCTGAAGATGCATTCGCAGCCAAGGTGGATACCGTCATTGTCTCTCATGATAAAGATATGAGCCCACGTTGGTTCCTCTTCGTGCCGTTTGTATGTAACACACATCACCAGTTTTCTTTTACGTTCAGATTGAGTGAGAGATGTGCCGGCAAGAGACTGTAAAGTCCATGGAGAATAAGAGCACCTCCTGCCAGCTGCCCACTGCACTGAGGGTAGGAAACATTGTCACCACCAATAAAACTACAATAATCGACAATTTCAAGAAGCATTTTTCTACGGCTGGCCATGCTTTCCATCTGGCTACCCCTACCCCGGCCAACATCTCAGCACCCCTTGCAGCAACTTGCCCCCCCCCCACTTCTCCTTCACCCAAATCCAGACAGCTGATGTCCTAAAAGAGCTGCAAAATCTGGATCCCTACAAATCAGCTGGGCTCAACAATCTGGACCCTCTCTTTCTAAAATGATCTGCCCGAAATTGTTGCAACCCCTATTACTAGCCTATTCAACCTCTCTTTCGTATCATCTGAGATCCCCATAGATTGGAAAGCTGCTGCTGTCATCCCCCTCTTCAAAGGGGGAGACACTCTAGACCCAAACTGTTATAGACCTACAGTATATCCATCCTGCCCTACCTTTCTAAAATCTTCGAAAGCCAAGTTAACAAACAGATCACCAACCATTTCGAATCCCACCGTACCTTCTCCACTATGCAATCTGGTTTTTCCGAGCTGGTCATGGGTGCACCTCAGCCACACTCAAGTTCTTAAACGATATCATGACCGCCATCGTTAAAAGACAGTACTGTCCAGCCGTCTTCATCGCCTAGGCTTTCGACTCTGTCAATCACTGCATTCTTCTCAGCAGACACAATAGACTTGGCTTCTCAAATGACTGCCTCACCTGGTTCGCCAACTACTTCTCAGATAGAGTTCATTGTGTCAAATCTGAGGGCCTGTTGTCTGTACCTCTGGCAGTCTCTATGCGGGTGCCACAGGGTTCAATTCTCGGGCCGACTCTTTTCTCTGTATATATCAATGATGTATCTCTTGCTGCGGGTGATTCTCTGATCCACCTCTACGCAGACGACACCATTCTGTATACATCTGGCCCTTCTTTGGACACTGTGCTAACAAACCTCCAAACAAGTTTCAATGCCATACAACACTCCTTCCAAAGCCTCCAACTGCTTTTAAATGCAAGTAAAACTAAGTGCATGCTCTTCAACCGATTGCTGCCCGTGCGTACCCTCCCGTCCAACTAGTATCACTACTCTGGGAGGTTCTGATTTAGAATATGTGGACAACTACAAATACCTAGGTGTCTGGTTAGACTATAAACTCTCCTTCCAGACTCACATCAAGCATCTCCAATCCAAAATTAAATCTAGAATCGTCTTCCTATTTCGCAACAAAGCCTCCTTCACTCATGCTGCCAAACATACCCTCGTAAAAGTGACTACCCTACCGATCCTTGACTTTGGCGATGTCATTTACAAAATAGCCTCCAACACTCTACTCATCAAATTGGAGGTAGTCTATCACAGTGTCCTCCGTTTTGTCTCTAAAGCATATATATAAAGCCCCATATAGCACCCACCACTGCGACCTGTATGCTCTCGTTGGCTGGCCCTCGCTACATATTCGTCGCCAAACCCACTGGCTCCAGGTCACCTATAAGTCTATGCTAGGTAAAGCCCTGCTTTATCTCAGCTCACTGGTCACCATAACAACACCCACCCGTAGCACGCGCTCCAGCAGGTATATTTCACTGGTCACCCCCAAAGCCAACACTTCCTTTGGCCGCCTTTCCTTCCAGTTCTTTGCTGCCAATGATTGGAACGAATTGCAAAAATCACTGAAGCTGGAGTCTTATATCTCCCGCTCTAACTTTAAGCATCAGCTGTCAGAACAGCTTACCGATCACTGTACCTGTAAATAGCACACCTAACTACCTCATCCCCATATTGTTACTTATCCTCTAGCTCTTTTGCACCCCAGTATCTCTATTCTCTACTTGCACATAATAATCTGCACATCTGTCATTCCAGTGGTAATGCTAAATTGTAATTATTTCACCTCCATGGCCTATTTATCACCTTACCTCCTTACTCTTCTACATTTGCACACGCTGTACACAGATTCTTCTATTGTGTTATTGACTATACGTTTGTTAATGTGTAACTCTGTGTTGTTGTTTTTGTCGCACTGCTTTGTTTTGTCTTGGCAGTGTCGCAGTTGTAAATGAGAACTTGTTCTCAACTGGCCTACTTGATGAAATATATATATATTTTTAAAGACTGAGGAGTGATTTTAGTGTGCTTGGCTTTACTAAAGACCATTGTACTCTACTGCCATCTACTGGCCAAAAGGAAGTACCACTTGCATGCCCATCATGTTTATGTAGCATGTCTTGTCTATACACTGAGTATACAAATATCAGGAACATCTCAATATTGAGTGGCCTGTCATGGAAGATCAGGTGTTCTTAATGTTTGGTATACTCGGTGTATAGGGAAAACAGCTCTTGTGTTCTATGAGATACTAGAAACAATTATTGTTCCCCAAAATCAAATAATTATGAACAAGCCTTTAAATATGTAAGTGTAATACATTTTACGAATTGATTAGGGGTTACTTAGTTATAAACAAACAAATGCTCGCGTACCAAACACATATTTCATCGTTGTCAAACATGTGTGTTAGAGTGTATGCATTGAAGGAATAAAAACTCCGTAATTGGCCCCTCAATATTTTGCATGAAATGGACCTTGATGTGAACTATTGTAAACATAAACCGTTGGTAGGCAAAACAATTGCAATGTCCAGATTTGGGGAAATATAGGCCTTTTTAAAATTTCAATAGACTATCAAATGTAAACTGATGCCTACATGTTTATTTTTCAGATAGCTTACCATATACATTACATAATTTGAATTCATTTGAAACTGAATTCAAAGTTTATGTGTAAAGTGTAGCCCTAAAGCAAGGCTATAGGCTATGTTTTATGTTTTATTTAAATATATATATATATAATGAAGCACATCAAATTATAGTGACATAGCCTAAATATAGAGGCCTATTGGACGCTCTGGGCCTTTTAGTGACAGCGTGTGGTGTTTTGGAGACCGAGTGTCCAGGTCCAATATTGGGAAAATAGCCTACAAACTTCGGCCTAATATGGCATTGAGAATCCCATTTTCAAACCAAGGTAGTCTAGGCTAGCCTACTTCAGCCTTTATTTTCCAACATAAGGCTCGAATTTACTTTCGCTTGATTGACTTCCTGTTAATTATGTTTTTTTTTTTTGGTGAAACCTCTCAGTCCCACCGGTCACCTCATATTTTCAGAAACCTGTCGCTTGTTTACCTTCCAAGACGATAAATCGTTTTATTTTTTTCTAATTTGGCTCCATATTACGAAGACTGTGCGTCCGCGGTCTGAGATTGTGTGTGGGTTTATTTGTTTAAGAATGGGCCATCATTTATATCCCGCGCGCTCTGTTTGGGCAGATGGTGGGCTTTGGTACGCCAAACGGGGCTACGTGTTTATTTGAAATGGAGCATGTGGCACGCTAGGGTGCAAAACGGCCCCAAGGAGCATGTGGTCCTCCGTCGCTGATTGAGAGACGAGAGTTTGGCAGCCTGACTCGGTTTTTGACGAGATGCAGGAGACAGGACTGGTGTTCTGTTGAAACAGACTCGCCTGATTCCACGGGGCCGGGCGCCGGGCACAGAGACTGACTGGCCTCGAGTGCGGGCTGTTGGCTGTCCGTATTCTTTATGGCGTCGTTCGCAACCCCGTGTGGATGTGATAATGAATTTTATATGTCCAGCTGGAACTTCATAGAAATATAATTACATTTCAAGATTACATTAAATATGACATTTCACAGGCTAAAGCGTTGGACAGTGGAAAAAAAAAATTGGAGAGTTTAAAGTGTGCTAATTGCAGGACATCTTGTGCTTCCATAGCGCAGGTGAAAATATGAAATTAATCTTTCGTGTTGAACCAATTCAATCTTTGCAAGATAATTCAATTGGGAAGGGGGTTATTGATTGTTCAATAAAAACAAATGCAGTCCTTAAAACATAATAGATACAGGGCGTACTACCAGTCAAATTATAGTTCCAAAATGATGATAGTCTATACTCCACAGACAGCCATCAATAGACCTACAGGGTAGAAGGACTCACATTAAAGTTCACAGCAATAAGGCAGAGGCATTTGACAGCTATAGCCGAGAAAATAAAATGGAGTTCATGAAAATGTTACAATCTTATATAAATTGTAATTCCATAAGAGGTTTAAGCTCTCATAGGCCAGTTAATCAGTAAAGCACTTTTCATTTGTATTCTTGATTTATACTGTTATAGACAACACATAACATGATGTTAGATTGCAAAACACCGATACAACCTATAAGTCATCCCACAGTCTTATTTAAAGAGAAACAAACAAAAAAAATAGCATGTCTTCCTTTGATCACAGTTGATGATTGACAGTGTACCCCCCTATTCCACCCCACCCTTCCCTGTCTCCATCCAGCTCAGCCCACTTTTACATCATCACTGGGATACCCAATCAGCTGGAGACCAATTTGTCAATGTCAGGTCACACACCAATCAGTGAAAGATATGGTAATACATTCGAGCCAATAAGAGTCAGCCTTTGTGCTCCATGGCTATATATATATATATATATATATATATATATATATATATATATATATATATATATATTGGACCTGGGCTGCATCTGTCACATAGACAGTTGGGAGCCAACTAAATGAAACTGAGCAGAACAAACCTTGAGGCTGATGTTTTAGGCGTATTGATGGAGACCAGGCACGGAGTTGATCGAGCTCGATTACTTTTGTATTGGGATGTAGGCCTATCTTTGAGGAACAGAAAGGCCGAAAGAAAGGATATACACACCTATGTGTGTGGGTGTCCTTTCTGAATGAGATTTCCGTCAATACCAACTACTTAAGTATCCTACGTTAAGAACAGCAAAAACGTTAATAACACGTTAGTAACATTACACAACACAACAGTCTGAAAATACATTGATAGAGTGGACAAGGGCAGGATTTGCGGAATGACATAAGCACATTCTAGGTCTGTCTGTAACACTGTCCAGTGTTGTCTTAGCTAAGTGCACCCTAGATAATCCAATGACCCCGTTTTTGGGGAGAATCTGACCCAACGGACCGACCTCAGTCCATGTGTCTCAGCAATCTCAGCCCCAAATACCCATTCTACTCCTGGACCCTCCTCCTGAACCCCTCCCATTACCCAGAGCACCATGGCCCCATCATGGCCAATGCACTGCCTCTGCCTGGCTTGTAGAAATCATCCCCTGTCACTCTGTCAGAGCTGTGCAACATAATTCACCCTGTTTGACTTGGCTCTCTCACAAAGGGGGGCTGAATGTGTGTAAGTGTGCTCTTCCCACTTGTGCTCAGAGCCTCGGACCTCTGCGTCACACCTGCTTTGGTGGAGGCCAGACCATGGGGCTGCGGAGCCAGTGTGTGTGTGTGTGTGCGTGTCTATTGTTCATAGTCCCTCTCTCTCTCTCTCTCTCTCTCTCTCTCTCTCTCTCTCTCTCTCTCTCTCTCTCTCTCTCTCTCTCTCTCTCTCTCTCTCTCTCTCTCTCTCTCTCTCTCTCTCTCTCTCTCTCTCTCTCTCTCTCTCTCTCTGTCTCTCTCTCTCTCTCTCTCTCTCTCTCTCTCTCTCTCTCTCTCTCTCTCTCTCTCTCTCTCTCTCTCTCTCTCTCTCTCTCTCTCTCTCTCTCTCTCTCTCTCTCTCTCCTATCACCGCTCTCCTCCCTCGCTCCCTCTCAATTTCCCACCCTGTGTATTTTCTCTCTCATTCCATTTCTCTCTATTTTTCTTTCGAACTCACTCGCTCATATTCGTAGGCTATCCCTGTGTGAAAGCCCCTTGTCAAACTCCCACTCCCACTTAGGCTGTGGCGGTGGGCGTCACAGGGATGGGGGCTAGGGAGGTTGTTGCCAGAGAGCCCTCCTCATTCATCCTCTCACCAGTCACTGGCAGCTGTTTGAGGGCACATTTTGACTGATGATATGGCCACTTCTCTGAACTCAAGCTGCTAAAAGATCATACAACCTAAATAAAGATGTTGTCTTTTTTTAGGTATTTATGGAAACGGGTGGTGTGAAAGGCATTTTTTTATTTTCTCTCTCTATATGTACAGTACCACGTATATATATGATTGAACCACGTGAATTCATATTGGTTTCATATTGGTTTCAGCCACAGAGCTAATCAGAGAAAAGTAAAATATTTTACTTTTCTCTGATTAGCTCTGTGGCTGAAACCAATATGAATTCATCATTTTACTTGGTGAGCCTATTTGCTAGGCCAAGGCCTATAGGTCTGTCAAGCTATAAATAAAAATAAATGTTTCATATCTGACGTGTGTTAAAGTGTCTGTTTTAATTGAATTATGGGGCATTTGCTAGCCTACAGATGCTATTTTTATTCTTCGTCTCCTCGTGAATTTGAACTACGGCTGACCTTTCAGCATTCTCTTCTGCCTCGGTTCCGATATGAGATGATGGAACCACGTGCTTGTGTGCGTTTCATTTCCCCATACAGTTCAGACAGTGGCGGGACGTGAACACATTTCAGAAAATGTCTGGAAAACAGATGTTCGTAGGCAACAGAAAAAAAATATGCTCATAAAAAGGCCAGCTGGGTTACTTTTGAGTTTGCCGTGACAGATGGAGATGTATCTGATATCTATTAGCACTCATGCCTCGCTTCTAAAAAGGCCATAATGGATGTTGCGAGTTTCCTGAGGATGTGGCACACATGCGTCGCTCGCTCACAGTCAACTGGTGCGTTGATGACGATAGCTGGTGCTGAGTGCAGCTAAGGAGAAGAGAGGATGTTGTGACTGACCCTTTCGCTCAGGAAATGTATCATCCCACATAATTAACCGATTAATGACATGTAAATGCCACAGACTGGAATATATTCTGAGATTCATCTGACAGCATCGAGGAGTTTACCACACCAGTCACCGGCTCCATTAATAAGTGCATATACGCCGTCATCCCCACAGTGACCGTACGAAAATACCCCAACCAGAAGCTATGGATTACAGGCAACATCTACACTGAGCGAAAGGATAGAGCTGCCGCTTTCACAGAGAGGGATACTAATTCCAGACGCTTATAAGAAATCCAGCTATGACCTCCTGAGCGAGCCATCAAACAGGCAAAGCATCAATACAGGACTAAGATTGAATCCCGCTATGCCGACCTCTGACGCTCAACGAATGTGGTAGGGCTTGCAAACTATCACGGATTACAAAGGGAAACGCAGCAGCAAGATTCCCAGCAAGGCTGCAGGGCTAGACAGAATACCAGGACGTGTACTCAGAGCATGCGCTGACCAGCTGGCAAAGTGTCTTCATTGACATTTTCAGTCTATCCCTGACCCGGTCTGTAATACCAACTTGTTTCAAGCAGACCACCATAGTCCCCGTGCCCAAGAATGCCAAGCTAACCTGCCTAAATGACTACCGCCCAGTTACACTCACATCTATAGCCATTAATTGCTTTGAAGGCTTGTCACTGCTTACATCACCCTGGACCCACTCCAAAATCGCATACCACCTCAACAGATCCACAGGTGACCAGCCTTTCAAAGCATTTCATGGCTATAGATGCGAGTGCTACGGGTCGATAGTCATTTAGGCAGGTTAGTTCCCTCCAAGCTCATCACCAAGCTCAGGACTGAACATTGTTCACTTCCTGACGGGCCGCCCCCAGATGGTGAGGGCAGGCAACAACACATCCGCCACGCTGACCTTCAACATGGGGCCCCTCGGGGGTGTGCGCTGCTTAGTCCCCTCCTGTACTCCCCTCCTGTACTCCCTCCTGTACTCCCTGTTCAGCCAGTTTGCTGACGACACGACGGTGGTAGGACTGATCACCAACGGCGATGAGGCAGAGCTTCAAGGTCCTTGGCGTCCACATCACTGAGGAATTGACGTGGTGCACACACACCCACGCAGTCGTGAAGAGGGCACAACAGTATCTCCTCTCCCCACTCTGAAAAGATTTGGCGTGGGCCCTTAGATCCTCAAAATGTTTTACAGCTGCACCGTTAAGAGTCTTGGCTGGCTGCATCGCCGCTTGGTACGGCTACTGCAAAGCACCCGACCGCAAGGCTCTGCAAAGGCTGGCGAGTACGGCTTAGCACATCACTGTGGCCGAGCTCCCTGCCATCCAGGACCTCTATACCAGGCGGTCAAAGACTCCAGCCATCCAAGCCATAGACTGTTCTCTCTGCTACCGCACAGCAAGCAATACCAGTGCACCGAGTCTGGAACCAACAGGACCCTGAACAGCTTCTACCTCCAAGACATAAGACTACTAAACAAAATGCTAAATAGCTCATCAAATGGCCAACCGGACTACCTGCATTGTCCCTTTTGTTGCACCAACTCTCTTGGATTGACTCTACACACACACGGGACTCTGCCCACACATAGTTACACTGACACCCCAACACACACACACAACATACGCACACATGCATACTGACGACACACACACGGGACTCTGCCCACACATAGTTACACTGACACCCCAACACACACACAACATACGCACACATGCATACTGACGACACACACACGGGACTCTGCCCACACATAGTTACACTGACACCCCAACACACACACAACATACGCACACATGCATACTGACGACACACACACGGGACTCTGCCCACACATAGTTTCACTGACACCACAACACACACACAACATACGCACACATGCATACTGACGACACACACACGGGACTCTGCCCACACATAGTTTCACTGACACCACAACACACACACAACATACGCACACATGCATACTGACGACACACACACGGGACTCTGCCCACACATAGTTTCACTGACACCACAACACACACACAACATACGCACACATGCATACTGACGACACACACACGCTGCTGGTGCTGTCTATTATCTGTCCCGTTGCCGAGTCACTTCACTCCTACCTATATGTACATAGTTACCTCAATTACCTGGTACCCCGACACATCGGTTCTGTACTGGTACTCCCTGTATATGCCATGTGATTTGGACACTTTAAAATGATTTGTTACTCACTGTGTATTTATTCCCCGTGTCAATATTTGTGTTTTATTTTCTCATCTTTACCTTAAATTGTTCTGCAAAAGGACCTGTAGGTAAGCACTTCACTGTTAGTCTACACCTGTTGTTTACGAAGCATGTGACAAATAACATTTGATTTGATTTGAAATAAAAGCTTTGGCTAAGGCACAGAGGGAAAGTGAACTACGCTATAAAAATGACGTTTCAATCGTTGTAGATAAATACAGATTACAATAAACCTAGTATTGGATTATAAAAGTTTCTGAAATAACCTAGGCCTATATGGTTTTTCAATTATTATTAGCCTGTGATTATGGAACTTGTAATAAGGCTAGTGGTAATGTACAAAACGTGATAGGCTATTTAAGTATAGGCCTACATTACTACAAAGCACTAGTACTAGGCGATCCATGATGAGATTGAGATATTCTGGTAATATTCCCAACTATTTGATTGGGCTGGGTTATGAGATTGAATGTCATGGTAGTTTGTCAATCCCAATATTATGTGAATGATATCCCTATCAGTGACTTTTCGGTGGGGAGAGAGGGAATTACTCCACATGAAATGCTGCAAGGCGGTGATACGCCACTAGATGGCAGCAATGCCAAGGTTGGGGAAACGAATCCTTGGTGGGCAGTGTACGCAGACAGGTCTTATCATCAGGCCGATTATAATTATGAGCTGGCAATTTCGTTCGTTCAATAAAGATTCATGGACCACTGTCGCCTAACACAATTTATAGCTTACAGACCCTGTGAATTGAACATGTTGCATTTATCTCCACTATTACACATTTATATTCATATAGATACATTTGAAAACGCCAGAATGACAAGCGTTTTGAAGCGTATGTAGCCTATTTATAATGCAATTGTGCATATTATTTTCAAACGAAAATAGGCTAAACACGAATGGCAGTAAAATTGCATATAACATCGTAATCTAAAGATTTAGAGAGTTGATTCGATTTTTAGATATGTAGGCTAAATAAATATAATGTAATCCGTTTCCTTTTCCTCCATCCTTATATGAAAGTAGCAGGTGCGCCTTGTACATTTGGACCAAGTGTTAATTTTAAAAGACCTATATGCCCTCTTGCCATGAAATTCGTTAAACATTATCATTTCAGAATCGAAATAATTCTTAAAACCTATAATAAATGTTTTCCAATTATATAATAGCGAACCAGTTCTACAAATTCTTAAATCATCGCAATGTAATCTAAAATAAGCCTACAAGCAGCGTTGCTTGCTATTCAATGTCTTCACATGTACTCTAATATTCACCACAGACACATCTTCATTGTCTGTGCTAAATTTGCCTAAATACAGCCTACATTGAACAATTAAAACGATATTTAGCACAGAATTATATGGAACACAGAAAGCTCCACCCTGCGCCAGACACATCCAATCACATTTTTATATTTAACATCTGAAACGCTTCATTGGCTCTTGATATGAAGGCGGGGATTTTGACGTCAGACCCTGACGTCCAATCAAAACAGACACATCCCATGTCTCATGAATATTTACAAGTAAGATTTCATTTCAAAAGACACTGGGCGACAGCCTTCACTACTCACAGGAAGCCTTTTCGAGGAAATAAGAAAAAAAATGTGTCAAATTAGATATGATAAATATGGAACAAGAGACATTTTGACAACACAAAATACAAAAAATAGTTTAATTAGCTTGACAACAGACAGACTCAAATTAGAAAACAGACGGCAATATAAATCGACAAAACTAACAATTATTAGCCTATCTTCCTATTTGGCGTTAAAATGAGGAAATATTCAAATAGTTTATTTGTCCATCACAGGCTAGTAACAAAATATATTTTATTCTTATGGTCTTAAAGGTGTTCTCAGTGCTTCAGAAAAAAAACATACGCCTACCTACTTATGCCAACTTCGTTTTATTATGAACACGCAATCATTCTATAATGAATATGGGGTAACCTGACTTTCAACCAGAACCTGAACTACTGTAACATTACACAGGCTATTGCCCTTTTTCTGTTAAACTTACAAAGCTTTAAAATGTAGTATATCAAAATGTCATGTTTAAAGTTCTCTGTCACATAACTTCATAATCATTGAAGCCTAAGCAACAGTTCCCCTTGTTGTGTAGGCCTGAGCACATTAAAACACAATTCAGTTCTCTTGGTTTGGTTAAAACGTTCTTTACAGAGCATTTTGTGTGGGTTAAGGGAAATTAACAAAATCATATGCTATAATCTAGCATAATTCTTCAGATTTTTATTGCAAATCAAATAAATTAAAACAGATTATTTCCAAAATAATAATTACAAATATCATCTTGCCTTCATAGGAAAAACGCTGTATTTGCCACTAATTACTATAATTATAGCCTATTTAAGCATAAAACGCTAAATACACCCCTTAATATTTACACATATATTTGTACTGTCCATTACTGTAAAACATTTGACCTTTGGACAGGCAGTGTAGATCATTTGAGTATTGACCACTTTATTTGTTCTTTGGCAGACTGCATTATCTGGAGAAGAAAAAAAACAGAAAACACCTTTTCAGATTGAGTGTGGAGAAACGACATTATCGCAGATGAATAATAGTAGCCTATTATAGTATACTGTAGTAGTGTTATATTTATTGTTAATTGTGACACAAGTCAACCAGTAGGTGTCACTATTGTATGCATGCGAATTTGAATGGAACTCCTCAAACGTTCATATTTTACATGAAACATGAGCCCCATAAGCTTCGTAAGTGTAACATCAAACTTTGTAAGTGTATTTTGTGTAGTAGACACAAAACAAAGTGAGTCGGCTTCTCTGATCAGACTTAAAAGTTATTTTCATCTAGCTTAGAAACACAATTCAATTCTATTCAATATTGGTAACGACCTGATGCAAGTGTGCCTCTGATATATAATCGTCACTCTCCCTGATAAAATGAAATTCCACAAGAAAAACAACATTTTTGGGGGGGGGGGGCTGTCGAAACAGACGCATAGCGTAAAACTATACACCAGGGGGCGCAAGGAACCCAGGTAAAAGGATGAACTTGTGTCTAGTGTGTAGTGTCTACATCTAGTAGTTTCAGTTCAGTGTTTTGGGTTTATTGTCTAGGTCTAGTTTTTTTATTTTAATATAGGCACCATGACAATTCCATGTCTCTTAAAGGCTTTTCAAGGTATTGTTGTTTGAAGGTTGGTTCCAACTTGGGAGAGAAAATGCCACAAGGCAAATAGTTAATTAATAGCTTTGGATATGAACCCTTCCTTGCAAGCAGGGTCTGATTCAGGAGTACAGGGCAGTCTGAAAGTCACACAGAGATGACCAGTATAGAACAGTCATGTCCATTCTATATACTTCATATCTATCTATCCCTCAGGGGTGGCAGGTAGCCGTAGTTAGACCGTTGGGCCAGTAACTAAAAGGTTGCTAGATCGAATCCCCGAGCTGACAAGGTAAAAATCTGTCATTCTGCCCCTGAACAAGACAGTTAACCCACTGTTCCTAGGCCGTCATTGTAAATAAGAATTTGTTCTTACCTGACTTGCCTAGTCAAATAAAGGTTACATTTAAAAAATATATATATTATTATATCTGCAACATTCTGGTCTTCTGAACAAGCCCCAGGAGACTCAAAATGTCCCACGTCGGAGGGTGAGGAGTGAGAGGACTTACATTGGAGGTCATAGCCAATTTGTCCGTAATGTGCTGTGAGGGTTAAACCAAAGGGTTAGGAGAAGAAGGAAAGAGGAAGTAACAGGCAGAACATTGCATGACGGTAAGAGCAATTAAGCAGCCATGCTGATCATGCAATGGGAGCCATTCCATCATTGACTATGCAGGTGTGAGCATGGCATCAAATTCAGATGCAGGTTAGTACATGCTGGCAAAGCTGGCAATTCTCCTAAATGATATTGAAAGAATTGTGTGTGAATGCAGTGTGTTTGGCACACATAAAGAATACACGAGTCAAATGGATGAACCTATGACTGAATGCAGTGACTTCAGTCAAATGGATGAACCTATGACTGAATGCAGTGACTTCAGTCAAATGGATGAACCTATGACTGAATGCAGTGACTTCAGTCAAATGGAAATCCTATTGCAGTATTGACGGCATGTCAACACTGGACCAGATCATTTAAATCAACCAGGTATTATGAGTAGTAATATTTGATCATTTTAAAATTGAACAACACTGGGAGACAATTATCCATATATTGTGTACTGTGGCTTTATTCTACAGAGCATGTAGTGTAGAAATGATGAAAATGGGTAACTGGAAAGATTATAATCAGGGTCGGGCTCAATTCCATTGAAATTCCAGCCAATTCAGAAAGTAAACCAAATTCCATTTCAAAGCATTGAAGATAATTGCAATGACAATGTGTACCTCCTGAATTGACTAGAATTCAAAACGGAACTGACCCCAACCCTGATAAGAATCATGTTATAGTTTATATGCAATTAATATACTGTATATGACAGTAGAACAGAAGGTTATGTCATCAGGTGTGAGCGGACATTAAATGGCTAAAGTTCTATGAACAGAAAAGATTGTCGTACTATACATGCAGGGTGACATTGCTTGGTGTGTGGGTGCGTGTGTATGACCTCACCTGAGCCACGCTCTGCTCTGACAGTGGGTTGTCATCCGCCTGGAATAGATACCGTAAAAGAAAGAGGGGACATGACGTCATAGCAAATCAAGCACGCACACCATTAGGGGCTGTGTGTGTAAAGAGTCAAACGCATAAAGCAAGCAACAACCGTGTACGATAACATAATGCCCTAAAAGAAGGAATTTGATGCCTTGCACTGCGAATGTAAATTCACTCCGACATTGGTAAATATGTCAGTGACCACCACAATCCAATTAAAACGGCTGTCTCACACAAGGCATGCATCGTGCAAGGGAGTACAACAAAGGGCCCTGCTGCTCTTAGCGTACCAACACCTATGGCATTTCCTAGAACCCCATATGGACTCCTTGAAACACACTGGGCAACCTGAGGCTAACCACTGACAAACCACAGCAAGACACAGACTTAGTGGACAGTTGTTCCAACGTTGTGAGGTGGTTATCTGGAGGTTATCAGAACCTAAAGTGATATGCTCTCTCACCATGCAGTTACCAGCGCTGGATCTCCCTCACCCGCTATCCCTCACCCGTCATCTCTGGTGGTAGGGGCAGTCTGTTGCTATGCTATGTCCGTCTGTCCATCAATGTTTTTTTTATTTTTTATTTTACCTTTATTTAACCAGGCAAGTCAGTTAAGAACATATTCTTATTTTCAATGACGGCCTGGGAACAGTGGGTTAACTGCCTGTTCAGGGGCAGAACGACAGATTTGTACCTTGTCAGCTCGGGGGTTTGAACTCGCAACCTTCCGGTTACTAGTCCAACGCTCTAACCACTAGGCTACGCTGATTACATTGTTACCAACAATGTAATCAAAGAGGCCTAAGCCGTAGGCTTGCTCTGAACCATCCAGCTGACAATGTGAGGGTGGGATCAGGGGAGAGAGGACACATGAGAGGAAGATGGACTTGGTGTTGAGGGGATGGTGGGGGGGGGGCTGAAGACTGGCATTTGGTGTTGTGACATCAAATAAGTTAATTAATTTTCCTCAAACATACAGGTTGTCAGATTCAACAACAATCCACGAGACACAATCCCCACGTCTGTTGGTCTGAAAATAGAAATCACCATTTCCTATAGTCATCTGTGTCTTCAAGTATTGTCCCCATGTCAGAATCCATGTATTAATCCATACAGTAGACACAGTCAATGACTGTAGATGTCTTACCCTGTAATTGACCTTCTGGATGACCTGTTGGGGGTCGCTTTCCAAGATCACCCTGGTAACACAACGGTAAGGTCAGTCATTAAGAGAACACAAGATAGTGTACCAGTAACTCCCAACTCCATCCCTTGAATGATACCTCAAATCAAAGTGTATTGGTCGCATACACAGTATAGCAGATGTTATAGCGGGTGCAGTGTCACTAGCTCCAAACAATGCAGTAATATGTCAAACAAGGACACAAATAAAATCTATTTTTTTTGCCAAAACAAGAAATCAAGAACGAATCCATTTATCAACCCAATCTATACGTTACCCCCCGTCAATAATTTCGTCCACTACTAAGAAGACTCCGTCCATGTTGTCCAATAGACACCTTCTCTCCACATTTTTCCTGTGAGTAAGAAAACTTCATTGACTGACTTGAATTGTGGTTAGTATGTCTGAGCCAATAGGGCTGAAACCTGTGATAGGATCTCATATTATTGCCTTATGAGCCCTACATTTCTGGCCCACAACACCTTAGGCTATTCTGTACATTTCAAACACTGACTTAAATTAACTTCCTGTAGTTGTCATGGTTTGAAATGATACCGAACAGTTGGCATTTGAAAAAAAAATAAAATAGGAGAAAACTGCATGAAAAGGAGTGGAGAGAGGAAGCAAATAGATTCATTCACTCCCTCTCCCTCCCTGCATTGCTACTGCATTGGTTTCTATGGTAACGGCACCAGCCCCTGTCAAGCTGTTCCCCTTCACTGAGAGGCCAAGGGTGTGTCACTGTCATCCCATTATATATACATATATATAACCCAAAATAAACAATCACTAACTTAGTGCGGCCTTCAACTGACACGGTTCCCCATATTTTGAACGCACGAAGGAAACAATTACACCAGAGTCAAATCAGAAATTAACTTCTCATTTTGTTGACCTGTCCCTATATTTGGGGCGGCAGGTAGCCTAGTGGCTAGAGCAGTAACCGAAAGGTTGCTAGATCGAATCCCCGAGCCGACAAGGTAAGAATCTGTCATTCTGCCCCTGAACAAGGCAGTTAACCTACTGTTCCTAGGTCGTCATTGTAAATAAGAATTTGTTCTTAACTGACATGCCTAGTTATATATATACATTTTTTAATATTTACGAGATATTCTCTAATAATTAACAACTATTTTGAATAATCGTTTCTTGCATTGCTGTTGACTTGGTTACATTTTCCTCCTACAAATCGTGACCGACTTCCTCACATTAAAAAGGGAGGTTACTTCAACATAGACAACACTTACCTTAGGATTTGACCGAGGGACTCAAACAGACAGTTCAGTACAGCCATGAGCATGAGCTATAGGAAGAGAGAGCAGGGCAGTGGGTGAGGGAGGATGAAAGGAAAACAAGAGGATTGAGAAGTATAGATGGAAGCCAGGCGAAGTAAACAGAGAAAAGGTTGTGGGAAAGGGACAGAGACAGTGAAAAGTCAGGTGTGGTTTAATCACAATGCCTGTAGAATATAAATGCCAATTTGCCATAAAAGGACTGGTCCTTCCTTAGCAACGTACATAGCAACAAGAAGTGCTGAAGAAAATCTCATTATCAGTCATTTATTCTCATGGGCATTTGCAATATATAGGGTCTCCAATTATGACGTCATGCCGACAAATGACCCATTTTTTTTTTACATACAATAACTGATCTTTCATCTCTCTGTGTTTCATCATTTTCCTTACATTCAGCCTCTTTTGCAAATTGATCCCACAGGAGAAAGCACCCGGGCGAGCGAAACAGCGCCCCCTCTGTCTCTCTACGTGTAGGCCATCTATCTGATACTGTCTGGTCCAAACGAGTACGACATTGTTGCCGCCCGTAGCATTGAACACAAGCGAAGCCAACGAGCAATTGACATCCCTCGATTAAAAAGAAGTATACAAAATTTGCCAATTAGCGTTGAGCTAAAACTGAGCAAGCTCAACTATGAATGATCCTGGCGCACCAAAAAAAAAGTGTCACGGTGAAGCCAGGTTTTTTTTTATCACTCCTATAAAATCGCATTAAAAGCATATGTCATTGACAGAAACATCTCATTGTTTTGTTGTCTTCCGGTGGTTAGCTGGTTAGCTCAAATTGGCACACTCCTAAATTAGCCGTGGATGGAAATAGGGATTTGGACTTGTGCTTGTAATTGATTGTCTGTACTGGCCCTGGAGATTCTGATCCAACCATTAATTTATATATGGTTGTGCCCTTAGTCTGAGAGGATGAAAGTTCAAAATACGCTACAGGTCAAAAGTTTTAGAACACCTACTCATTCAAAGATTTTTCTTTATTTTTTACATTGTAGAAAAATAGTGAAGACATCAAAACGTATATGTATGCACACATGACTGTAAGTCGCTTTGGATAAAAGCGTCTGCTAAATGGCATATATTATTATTATTATATATATTAAAACTATGAAATAACACATGGAATCATGTAGTAACCCAAAATGTTATATTTGAGATTCTTAAAATAGCCACCCTTTGCCTTGACAGCTTTGCACACTCTTGGCATTCTCTTAACCAGCTTCATGAGGTAGTCACCTGGAATGCATTTCAATTAACAGGTGTGCCTTCTTAAAACTTAATTTGTGGAATGTATTTCCTTAGTGCCTTTGAGCCAATCAGTTGTGTTGTGACAAGGTAGAGGGGTATACAGAATATGGTATTTTACCAAATAGGACTAAGTCCATATTGTGGCAAGAACCGCTCAAATAAGCAAAGAGAAACAGTCCATAATTACTTTAAAACATGAAGGTCAGTCAATAAGGACAATTTCAAGAACTTTGAAGTTTCTTCAAGTGCAGTCGCAAAAACCATCAAGCGCTATGATGAAACCGGCTCTTATGAGGACCGCCACAGGAATGGAAGACCCAGAGTTACCTCTGCTGCATAGGATAAGTTCATCAGAGCTACCAGCCTCAGAAATTGCAGCCCAAATAAATGCTCCACAGAATTCAAGTAACAGACACGTCTCAACATCAACTGTTCAGAGGAGACTGTAAATCTGGCCTTCGTGGTCAAATGTCTGCAAAGAAACCACTACTAAAGGACACCAATAATAAGAAGAGACTTGTTTGGGCCAAGAATCACAAGCAATGGACATTAGAACACTGGAAATGTGTCCTTTGGTCTGGAGTACAAATTGGAGATTTTTGGTTCCAACCGCCGTTTCTTTATGAGACGCGGTGTGGCTGAACAGATGACCTCAGCATGTGTATTTCCCACCGTAAAGCATGGAGGATGAGGTGTAATGGTGTGGGGGTGCTTTGCTGGTGACACTGTCTGGGATTCATTTAGAATTCAAGGTGCACTTAACCAGCATGGCTACCACAGCATTCTGCAGCAATAAGTCATCTCAACTGGTTTGGTCTTAGTAGGACTATTATTTGTTTTTCAACAGGACAATGACCCAAAAACACATCCAGGCTGTGTAAAGGCAATTTTACCAAGAAGGAGAGCGATGGAGTGCTGCATCAGATGACCTGGCCTCCACAATCCCCCGACCTCAACCAAATTGAGATGGTTTGGGATGAGGTGGACCGCAGAGTGTAGGAAAAGCAGCCAACAACCACTTAGAATATGTGGGGACTCCTTCAAGACTGTCGGAAAAGCATTCCAGGTGAAGCTGGTTGAGAGAATGGCAAGAGTGGGCAAAGCTGTCATCAAGGCAAAGGGTGGCTATTTGAAAAATATCAAATATATTTGGATTAGTTTAAAACTTTTTTGGTTACTACACGATTACACATGTGTTGTTTCATAGTTTTGATGATGTCTTCACTATTAAAATAGTCAAAATAAAGAAAAACCCTTGAATGAGTAGGTGTTCTAAAGACTTTTGACCGGTAGTGTATAGCTAGATGTAATAATAATAATAATAATATATAATGTAGAAAGCTCATGTTAACTTGCTAACGTTGCCAATGAAAGGAAGTTAGGCTAGCTAGCAATCATTTTAGCCAGGTAGTCTGGGACAACAAAAAATTAAAAGCGTGTACTGTATGACAGAGCGATTGACCATTTCGTCAAAGTGAGAGAGGAGGATGGTATTGGCGTTTCACTACAAGTAGGGTGAGTCAACATGATTTCCTACTTGCACGAATGTGTATGCACGCACACACAGGAATCAGAACCATGGACAGGCACATCACATTTAGCTTACGTTGACTGGATGAAATTGTTTTTGGTATCTTTTTAGTTGTCACTATACTAGACTAATCAGAGGAGATTTGATGATGATGAAATGTTGAAGTTGAAATGGTGCTGGACTAGTGAAAGCAGAGCTTTGTGGACTTCACGGGACAGAGGTTGCTCTCCGGTTGTGTGATAAAACAAAAAGGTGTGGTTGAATTTATTCTGCCACTGTGTCTTCTTATATCATGGTCACAAGGCATATTAATTAACAGGTTAAAGACGAAACAACACAATTTTCACAACACGTAGGCTGTAATTCGGGGGCTTGGCTTCCCCAGTGATTTCACCCATGCACCGCTACTACAAATTACATGTTGCTTTCTGAGATCCGAATTCGAAATTCATATGGGAGCGCTTAACTCAGACTGTGTGAATTATGCATTGATGCCAATGGAAGATTTGTGCAAAAAGGATCCGGGCCACAATGTATAGTCTTTGAAGCACCAGTCTAGCCTTGTACTCCCTCTGCATCACATTACCTACCTCATTCTCCTGTGCACTGCCCACCACGTAAAAGAATAGGTCGATGCTGCACTTATACACGATCGTCATCCCCTCCACGAAGGCAATCTCATCTGCTTGGGGGGGGGAGATCAAGCATTAAAGCACATTCACACCTTATTCACATTTACGGAGAATACCGAAGTGAGAGGTTTTATGGTCGTCTTCCAATTTAAAATGTGAGTTTTGTCATATAAAATGCTCAACTCCTACGTGTGTGGGGAAGAAGGTATGGAGAGGAAGGAGGGATATAGAGATAGAGATTGGGCATCCTCCTTAGGGGCAGGTGGACCCGGGGTGTCGGATGACTACTGTGAATTTCATTGGAACAAAAGAGTGCGAGAGCTGTCTGTCGCTGAACTGGTTCCCTCCCCTTTTGTTCGATGTAACGTGAGCTTGGGAGGACTGAAGAACCCAGAGGAACCAATATCGTTTCTCGTGTTTAGATAAACTGACCCATGAGGGTTGAGCCGCAGGCTGATGCTAATACAGCTAACACGGCCTCTTGTTTTTCTATGGTGGAGGACACACAAAAGGTGTGTGAACAACAGGTCCTAACTAAATCATCACTTACACAGTTGTCTACTAACGTGAAGCCAAAGACTGGTACACATATGCATTGATTTACATGATGATCCTGTTGATACTGATTTCCCTGACGGTGTACATCTTCTCAACTCTCTCGCCACATTGGTGGAATGTTTTTTTTTGTGTTTAAAAAAAAACAACCTTACTGGTTCATTAAAACTATAACATGGAGTAGAATATCAGGACTCAAGCTCAACCATCTACTCCAATAGTCTCCTGGGTAATTTTTTTGATGGGGCAAAACTTACTGTCAGCTTTGTGTGTCTTGTTGAAAACGTTCTTTTCAAAGTTCTTCTGCTCCTTCATGGAGGGGTAGAGCTCTGTGTCGTAGTACTAAAAACACATCAGAAGTCAGACATTGGCCGCATTAGTTATGACGAATACACCTCATTTGGGGACGTTCTCACAATGTCTCGACTCCACAACAACAGCCAACGTGGGTCGCCATTGGACAACTGTTATTAGCATACCTTTGATAGAAGTCTATTGCCATCGTTGTCCAGAATGAAGACCGCTTTCACGGTGTACAGCGAGGGTTCCTGAAAGACAGTGTGACCACACGTTGACTAGAATAAAAGGACAATTTGCATTTCCCATAGGACCGAGGCATACTGAACACATTCCTAAACGGTCATTAATAGAGCACTGATGATGAAGACGACATTGGTGATGGTAATAAAATCTAGTCATGTTCTTCAAAAACATGAGGGATACGACAATGTCAGAAAGAGGCGTGAGCGTAGATGTCGATGGTCCCCAGATCCTTCAGTTCTTTCCATCCCACGGTGGCTTGGTTGAACCCGGGCCAAAGTTCTGTTATGCACTGACTACCACAGACTCAGAGCCTAAGTGTATCACAGAACTTGGGCCAGGAACATCACATTCGGGACTTTAGACCTCGAATTGAGATGAACTGGAGGAAAGTGCAAACCAGTCATCCAGATGTCTGTGTCAAATTAGAAACAGTCCACAGTGGAACTAATTCGTTGAAAAGTTCAATGAGGTGCAGGTGTCAGGTCAACAGTCCCAAGGTCCTTTGTGCAACATTATCTTGTTAATTAAGCACAGTGAATATCAATATCAAGAGTGCATAACTTATGAAGTCCACATCCAGACACTGTACTGTGCAGCCAAAATGACTGCCTACTAACAGAAAACACTGGGCAATACATCAGATACAATTATATCAGTAAAAAAAATGTGTATATATAGATATATATATATATATATAGAGAGAGAGATATTTTGAGGCCGAGGGTCAAGTACAGCAGGTTGGATAATCAACGAAAAGTAATTGCGGCCTTGTCCAGCGCTGCTTGTTTTATTCTACATTTCAATTGCAGTAGAAAATACTAACACAAAAACCATTTATGCAACGATCATCTGTCTAGAGTTTAGTTCAAAAGTGGAAAATTATTCTATGCATATTGAGTTGAACAACCCACCTGTGGAATCAAGTTTTTGGTAAACGTAAAATGCTGCGAAACGCAGCTCCTCCGGTTGAAACCAAATATCGTAGACGTGGCACACAATATATCCAGTGTTCACCCTTCAATGCTTGGGCAGGCTGATGCCAGTTATAATAAAAGTATAACGGATAGCCGACAAACTCATGTCATTCATTTAAGTGTAAATCATAAATGAGGTTATAATCTCGGATATGCGACCTATGGGGTAGCTTTTTAGACAGTATGCCCCTCTCTCTGGGCTAATTTGTCAACTGTTCCGAGTTTGTACAACAGCAATTGCCCATTGACGAGGAAAAGTGCAACACATGTTGCTGCTGGTTGTGGAATCTCACTACACTACACTCAAATAGCGCATAGACTACATTCAAATTACAACGACAGTCGTGCAGAATACAGTACCTCCTAATGTCTGCGATCGTACCTGAAAATATTAGATCCAGCCAGTCAGAGACCTAAAAAAAAAATCACTTCTTAGGCTGGGCATGATGCAAAAATACGGAATACAACATTTTACGCAGCGAAGGGCTATAATGAATGCTATTCAAGAAACTGGCCTCATCATGCATTTGCAAGGTAATACTCGTTTAGAAAATATATAAAAAGCTCCATATCCCTACCGATTGCTTACCAAAGACGCGATCTCCATAGTAGTTCTCTGGTGTTGACGTGGACAGGTTTGAGCTGTCATTCTAGTAGACCTCACAAAATCCTCTGACTCATGGGTGGGCGGGTCCTCCGCTGGCCTAGAGGAGGCTCCGCGAAACCAAGCCCCTCATTCGGCCATGTTGGCTCCCTCAAATCCGTGAATGATGTTAGGTCCTTGTTCTCTAGGAACCACAATGGCGTCAGTTTCTTACAGTGGTGTTTTTACGCGTTACTCCAAAATGAACACCGATAAGGTTTTGTTGGCCACCTACCTACTACTTTGATGGCCAAGTAGTGAATTATGGGACATTATGCATATACATCCTATCAGTAGTATCTTTAAACTCATGTGTATAGAATATGTCAAAAATCAACTACTGTTGTTACAAGTGATAGCCTACTTTATTTAAAAAATATATGTGATTCAAACCATGTTGCGAGGCTCGTCTGGATTAGCCAGCGTGGATGTCTTTCTGTTCTAGTTCATTCTAGCACGGCAGATGGCAGCAATGCACATAGGGATGGACTGACAGCCAGACAGTAGGATATTCTACTTTGGAGCCTGCGTACGGTGTGGCTGTGTGTGTGTGTATTTAATTGATTTGGCAGGGTTGATATAGATGGGCGGTATAGCCTATAGGGGGGTATGGTTTTTTGACGCCGCGTAGTTATAGAAAAGAGAAATGGTAGGCTTCACGTCATGTAGGGAGGGGACAGCGAGCTGCTCGGTGAACTGAGCAGGGTTTAAAATTCTCCACTCTCTGATTTAGAGTCAGAATACAAAATCTTCCAAAAGGATTGGGGTTGCTGCGTTTCCACTGATGTGCCCATTCGTTTTGACAACTCCTGTCTCCATAGTCCGGTAAGAGAGTCAAACCAGGAAACTAACATTACCTACACTTGTTTGTGTTATTTGGCAGTTATGTAGGCCTAATATGGGTGTTATTACTGTACGCAAATGTGTAAACAGGCTGTACACATTGTATACCTTAAATTGAGATGAAGTGGAGTTTACGGGACAGTTAAAAACAGTTCTACATGGGATATTCAGTTGCTCGACCCACTTATATTTGCCAATAAAAGTGGAACATTTCTGAAGAATGGGGGTGGACAATTCATGTCAACGGTTTTTAGATCCTTGACGTCCATACATAATTCCAGATATTTTCAAATGAACTTCTAATGATTTCGCGGGTTCCTTCAGTGCCATTTGATCAAAAAGCCCACAGGTTACATTATCAACGTTCTCCCTGTCAGACAGGTTCAAATTCAGTAATTGAATCCATTTTTGGTTGAACGGGTTCCTCACATGACATGATGTTTCATGCAGGAACAACTGCAATAGACATACCTATTGCAAACATTACGTAATACATTACAAACTGTAGCTTACAGTTACCGAAGTAATTGCGTTGTCACGTTATTCATTGACCCATTGATTGGCAGAATTACAAACAGTAGCTTACAGTTACCGAAGTAATTGCGTTGTCACGTTATTCATTGACCCATTGATTGGCAGAATATGCTTGTTATTTCCCGGGTAACAGTGTGATGACATAATGTGGTGTAACCTTCACCACTGTCTGTCTAGTACCCGCCCTGGCACTAACTACTGTACCAAACAACTTCTAGAACGAACTGAAGGAAGTAAGTGGAAGTGAAGTCACTGGTATTTGTTGGTAATAAGAACACACCCCTGTTTATTATCTTTAGGAATCTTTTTTTTTTTTATTCGCTTTGGGTCATACACTTTTAAGTATGCAATAATCGTATATAGGGCACACTTAAGCCTTTTGGGGCCCTGAAGCAAGATTTGTTTGGGTGCCCCCCCCACCTCTGGCCCCCTTGAAGGTGGAGAGACATTTATTTGTTTTTAAATTAATCTCCCGCAACTCTACACATTTTGCCATGGGGCATAGGAAATAAATCGGTTTCATAGCTAATTTCCTGCAATTCTACACATTTTGCCATGTGGTGGAGAGAAATGTCTGCAGTTTTAAAGCACATTCATGCAATTCTACACATTTTGTAACGACTTAGTCATTCTCACTCAGATATTATATTAATATGCCTAACAAAATCATTGGGGGCCCCATGGAGGTCAGGGCCCACGTGCTCAGTCAGTATTCGGCCATGATCACTACAAGTTTAGATAGTCTAGGAAGCTAACAACTAATCTAAAAAAACTGTTATTTTTGGGTTATGGGACCTCTAGCGGCCGTAGGCCCTAAGCGACCCTGATCTTATAGCATGGTGTTGAATTCAGCAGCCTTTTCCTCTGCTTTTTCATCAATTACATTGGATTCACTACTTTTTATTTTATGAATGGTCTTTTCAATGTGATATTATTTTGAAATAACTAACCAATTCATTGTATTATCTAACTTTATTCTTTCATGTTGTGTTTGTCCGTATAGGATTTAACGATATTTGGAAGAGTGAAGAGGAGAGGACACATCACTTTTTTCTTATCTCACCATAGTGTCCATTTTGGTGTATCCAAAATAGCTTTATTTTGCCTCTTTATTACATTGACTTGAAGCTATAGATAACCCATCAACAGACAATAAGTCTTCTGAGGCTTGCACTTGGCATTTTGCCACCTACCACGTCTCCATTCCCTTTCCCTCATGTCTTGCACTCGCCCTGTAAAACTCTGAAGACAAAACATGATGTGCCTGAAGAAATATTTCACAGAGGGCTTGATCCAAGTAGCCATCCTGCTCAGCCTGGTTGGCATCAGAGTAGATGTGGGCCCTTACTTGCCCGCCTCGCACGAGATGATCCTGGGCCCCACCTCTACCCTCACCCAGACCCAGTTCCGCAACCAGCTGGACGGCCAGGACCTCCCCCCCAAGAGTGTAGACCTGGACGGCTTCTTCACAGCCCGGAGGCTTCTGGGCTGGGTCCGCGCCCTGGACCGCCTCCGGGTGCCCAGCTCGGAGCTAGAAACCTGGCTGGTGCGGCGTGAACCTGATGCCCTGGTGGTGGGGGCTCCTGGCCAGCCAGCCCCCCTGGAGGGAGGTGCAGGTGGGTTGGAGGTTCATGCGGGTGACCAGGTGGGGTCGGTCATGAGGTCAAGCGTGGTGGCGGGGTCGGATTACGGGCCAATCGGAGAGGACAATCTGGACACCATGGTGGCCCTTCTAAGAAGAAGCCATGAGGAGGAGGATAAGGATGAGGATCTCTATGAAGAGGTATACTATGGTGAACTCTTCTACACTCTATGTCAGTAATACTAGTGGCAGCATAGAGGTGTTCAAGAGAATTGGCTGTGTCAGAGCTTATTCAATGTTCAAATACAAAAATACAATGCAGTACCTTAAACAAATGGATACACAATAGTGAAATACATTACTGCAAATCAGTCCAAGACTCTGCCACTGGAGAAGTGGGTTCAATTAGGCAACAATCAAACTGTTGATTTACAGTAGGCAAGTGATACACCGGTCATATATCATTAGGGATCAAGGGCAGGATTTACCGGAGGCTGAGATCACTATAAAAGGAGGCTTAACTGGGAGAGAAGAACACCCTTGTATGAAAACAGCCTTTCAGTAAACACAGTGGGGATTCCCACCCTCCTCGGATTAAAGCAAGCGAAAGCTTCCTGGTTGTATTTGCTGTATCATGCTGTTCATTTCAAACCTGCATAACTAAGAGATTGCGATGCACACAAGGCAAGATATTTACTATTTAGAACTCCCTTAATTTACAGCATCTAAGATTGCAAGGCAAGAATGAAGTGTCGGTTACTTTTCAGAATAAGTGACTGATCACTAATCCTCAAGGCCTGCAGACTGTACGATTTTAGCCGTCGTACGCCAAAATTTTGCCATCTCAGACAAGATGTCCACGTCGTGCGCAAATTCTTAGGTCGTCAACGACTGCCAGACGTCTTGGCTTATTCAGTGTGACTAACATAACTTAGCAGGCGTAAAATACATGCCTGAAATTAGATCTCCTACATACTGGTCTTGACGAGAAGGGGGGTTCCCTTCTGCACTATTATAATCTAATCTTATAATAATCGATTTTAACTATGTAATAATCGTAAAAGACTGAATCTGACGTACAGGGTGGGGAGGCCTTAAAGTGTAACATTTTTCCTGTTATAACGTTTGTATTATTATAGTAAAAGGGTTCCCGGGGATTGTATATTTGGCATGGTGTCTGGTAGGCTGACCTCTTCAGGTTTCAATAGCAGAAGTATCATGACCAATATGACGAGGCAAACCACTTAGGTCATTAGTAGTCAATATTTACTCTCTGAGGACTTGCTGAACTTGAAAACACAACATAAATCACTTTAAAAGACAGGAAAAATATAAAGTCTTGTTTTATCCAGTCTATTTTTTGTTAAGTGTGGATATCCAACTGTTTTGCAACAGTTACATTTGAGTAATTGTAAGAAATTACAATTAACCCATGTCACAACCCTGTCATTATGTTTTAGCATGTGCTCACTTTTGTTCGAGCCTGTGTTTTGGCACCCGAAACACTCATTGAGCAACAGTGTTGGGCATTGAATGACAGAATCACGGGGAGTTAGTGCAGCAGCATGCCAAAAGCTTGGCTGGACATCCCCTTGTTTTTCCAACAGCTGAGGGAGAGCTGCTTGTTGACATGTTCCACTGCGAGGGGCGCGCTGACCGGGCCCAGGCGACTCTGTGTCAGGGGGAAAGTAGGCCAGAGAGGGGTGTGTGACTGGAAATATGTCCCACTTTAGCCACTGGCTGTTCAGTGTTGCCCCATACATACAGCTTTCCATACCCACGAAGCCCAGCAGATTTGGTGTAGGGATAAACTGTCAAAGTACACACATTCCGTGTAGGCTAATTGTATTTGTACACCAATCATATTTAGAAGTGAAATCACAATAATCCTTGATTTTACTGAGGAAATAAATGTATCTGAAGATACCTGAAATATTACAGTTAAAACATGTATTTATTTATTTACTCTTCACAGAGACAGCTTTTACACAGGGGACAGCTTTTACACAGGGGACAGCTTTTACACAGGGGACAGATTTTACACAGGGGACAGATTTTACACAGGGGACAGCTTTTACTGCTAAAACCTAGACCTTGAAGGGAAATTCCAAAATCACTTTCATTTAGCACTGAGTTACAATATTAGACACTTTGGGAGTGTAGGGAGTTTTCAGTCACTTAAGGGTCTAAATATATATCTGCTTGGCAGCCCGAGTACTCACCCTACCTACACTGGACTTGTTTTGGATTGTGGAAAGTATGGGGGTTGTTTTGCTTTCGTCCTCTGCGTGTCATTGTCATCTCCTGGCTTCTGGTCTTTTGGGTTATTTGACTGTGTACCCAGTCTCAACCACAATGACTGCAGACATCCAAAGACACCGGAGGCTTTAGTTTTAGCCTCCCAAATCAGAAGCCACTCTCAGGGCAGTGAAAGTGGTTCAGACTGGACATGTAGCCCTGTTGGCTATTTCTGGACAGGAGGGCATGCTTTTTGGCATTGCTGACTGGTACTCAGTTTAAAATGTACATGCCTCATGCCCCCCCATGGATAGTCCTGTTGACAAATATTTTGTAACATAGTTAAAAATATATATTCTTGAGGCTCTTACTACCATAGATGGTTATGCTTTCTGGGTCATCCAAGATTCCAGTAAGTGATATTGAACTGAGCATCTGAGACCAAGTTAGGTGCTGCAATCGTGATGTAACGATTCAGACATACTGATACTCTTAGTTCCTTCCAAGGATCTAAGTGTCCCTGATAACGATCTTCACCCAGACTAACTCATCAGTGAAGCATCAACCGCACAGAGAGAGCTGGTCTGTATTTCTCAACCCCAGCAGGTTCATATTATGGCAGCAATGTGTGGTACTGTCTGGGTCTGGGGCATGTCACCACATCTCTCCCTCTTTTAGGTGTTGCTATTTTTACAGGGCTAGGCTGGACATGTCTAACGTGGCAGACATCACCAGTCCTATAGTATTAAGTGAGAGGAGAAAAGTCAACAAAGCTTCCTCTGGGATAGTGCTCTGTGAACCCTTTGCCCCCTCCCCTCGCTCTGTACATTCGTACAGAGAGGGGCCAAGGGCCTCTCCTAAGGCCATGTGCGATAATTTGTCTTAACTTCCCAGACTTGTTCTATTACAACTAATCTCTGCTCTATTACCTTGACTTGCTCAATGAAAACACAAATGCTGCCGAGCTCATTTGTCTGAGCATATCAGGGCAGTAATAATGTGACGTGTCAATATTGTGGAAGGTGGCAAACTGAAAAACATTAGTATGGACCTGCAGGCTCTGCTGTAAACCACAGATGTTGGTCTTGGAAACTTGGACTCGGAGCTCAGAAAGCTTTGTAGTTATGCTACAATCAGAACATTGCCCCTGTGACCACTGCTTGTTTGTTTTGTAACACGAGGTGGCATCATTCTAGCACACAGTTAAACCTTTGATTTCGCAACGCTTGTTTACCAACTTAGGCTAGTAGTATATTACCTCTTCAGAGAGGCACATGTATATGTATAACCTTATACACATAGCTACATGGACCCCGTCCACTGCCCAAATCTGTCCAGAGCTGCTGCCAGAGCACACCCCCCTTACCTAACACTTCTCATGTTGTGCTTATGCTTGAGGAAAACATGCTGTGCAATTCCTTCCAGTCACATTCAGGTACACATTGACCCAAACCCATAAGAGTGATGCCAGAGTAGCAGTACCACAGGCCTCAGGGAATGGTCAGAGGCAGGGATTGGAACCGGTTCAGGGAACAGAATAGATAACCAGAGGAAAACATTTTGAGGAAGGGAAACAGAACCTGGAACCAAAGTGATCTCTATTCTTCCAGAACAGAACCGTTATTTTCTAACCTTGAGAACCGGTTATAAATGTTATTTTCATGTTACCAAAATATTCCTAATGTGTAGTGTATAATTTAGTTTCCAACCCCTGGTCAGACGTCAAACATGTTGTTAAATACGGTTCAAGGGGTCACAATATCATGTTCCAAACAGTCAAAGTGTCAAAGTCAAGGAGAGGCCACAGACGGTTAGTTAGTCAGTTTCACCCAGGTCGCTGTACTGTAAGGTAGAATCGGGGCATCACCCCGCACTCCAGTAGTCCCTTTTCAGTGGAGGGCGAGAGGATCAGCTACAAATTTAGAACTGGTTTAGGGACATGACTGGAGCAGTTGGTATCACTAAGCTCCAACTTAAGGAAAAGGTTAAGTCTATTCATAGCCATCTCACTGTTTGTATGCAATGTCTACTAATGTATGGGCCTTCATGGAAAAAATAAACAATAGTAGATAAAACGCAAAGTGGCTCCGATCCCCGGCATGTGTCCAATCTAAAAATGGTACAGCGATATCTTCAATCAAACATACAAGGATACATAGGGCATTGTATGGATGATTGAATGTCATAGTTATTATGCTTAATAAGGAGGTGCAGATAACATTGCTACGCCTAACATTTCAATTATTATTGTGTGTTCACAGGATACAGATACACTTTGGCAGGATCACTCTGATCGTGGACACCATCAGGGGCCTGAGGGGGGAGAGGAGGATCTGCTGGTGGGAGACACCTGGAGAGAAATCTGGAGGGATGGTGGACCCTCTTACGACCGTGCGAATAGAGAACTTGCACAGGATTTATCTGATCAGGTGGGACTCAGTCCTGAGGCTTACAGTGGCAAGAAAAAGTATGTGAACCCTTTGGAATTACCTGGATTTCTGCTTAAATTGGTCATCAAATTTGATCTGATCTTCATCGAAGTCACAACAATCGACAAACAGTGTACTTAAACGAATAACACACAAATTATTGTATTTTTCTTGTCTATATTGAATACATAATTTAAACATTCACAGGTTGGAAAAAGTATGTGAACCCCTAGGCTAATGACTTCTCCAAAAGCTAATTGGAGTCAGGAGTCAGCTAACCTAGAGTCTAATCAATGAGACGAGATTGGAGAGGTTGGTTAGAGCTGCCTTTCCCTATAAAAAAAAACTCAAAAAATGTGAGTGGCCATCCTGCAAAGATGACAGCAATAGCACAGCTCAGAATGCTCAATGAGGTTATGAAGAATCCTCGTGGCAGCTAAAGACTTCCAGAAATCTCTGGAACATGCTAACATCCCTGTTGACAAGTCTACGATACGTAAAACACTAAACTAGAATGGTGTTCATGGGAGGACATCACGGAAGAAGCCACTGCTGTCCAAAATAACATTGCTGAACGTCTGAAGTTTGCAAAAGTCCACCTGGATGTTCCACAGCGCTACTGGCTAAATATTCTGTGGACAGATGAAACTGCAGTTGAGTTGTTTGGAAGGAACACACAACACTATGTGTGGAGAAAAAAAGGCACAGCACACCAACATCAAAACCTCATCCCAACTGTTAAGCATGGTGGAGGGAGCATCATGGTTTGTGGCTGCTTTGCTGCCTCAGGGCCTGGACAGCTTGCTATCAGACAGAGATATCAAGATATTTTGCAGGAGAATGTAAGGCTATTTGTCCACCAATTGAAGCTCAATAGAAGTTGGGTGATGCAACAGGACATCGCCCCAAAACACATAAGTAAATCAACAAGAGAATGGCTTCAACAGAAGAAAATACACCTTCTGGAGTGGCCCAGTCAGAGTTCTGACCTCAACCCGATTGAGATGCTGTGGCATGACCTCAAGGGAGCAGTTCACACCAGACATCCCAAGAATATTGCTGAACAGAAAAAGTTTTGTAAAGAGGAATGGTCCAAAATTCATCCTGACCGTTGTGCAGGTCTGATCCGCAACTACAGAAAACATTTGGTTGAGGTTATTGCTGCTAAAGGAGGGTCAACCAGTTTAATCCAAAAGTTCACATACTTTTTCCCACCCTGCACTGTGAATGTTTCCACAGTGTGTTAAATAAAGACATGAAAACATAATTGTGTTGTTGTTATTAGTTTAAGCAGACTGTGTTTGTCTATTGTTGTGACCTAGATGAAGATCAGATCAAATTTTATGACCAATTTATGCAGAAATCCAGGTATTTCACAAACTTTGTCTTGCCACTATAAATGTCCATATGCCATATATACCTGTACACTTGGACATCCTGGTTCAATTATGTTATAAACGCACATGCTGAAATGTTAGACATGGCAAGACTGGCATTCAAGATGGAATAGGAGCCGCTTTCCCCAAACACTGGAAACTTTCTGCCTCAGCTCACAGACTGATTGAGAGGCCCTGACAGGTGCACTTTGGGAAAACGTAACACTCCGGTTGCTTGAAACAAAATATGGGTTTTCTATCCTGGCTGTGCGTCATGAAGCAGGATAGGGTGTTTGGGGTAAATGAGGTGGAGATCGGAAACAGTCTTCCCAAGTGTGTAAAATAAGAACATAACCCAGAAACCATCCCTTTTATAGGGCAGTTTCTAACCCCAATCTTTTGCACTCCCTCGGGTTAGAAGAGACCTGCAACCCTTGCTAATTCACTCTACCTAAATATGGGAACAGGGGCAGCCACATATCATTACAAAGGCATTTGCATGCCTCAGTGGTGTATAGCTGGAGCATGAGATTACTGTGTTCCTACTTAGGTCAAGCAGAGTGAAATGAAATTGACATTCGATACCACACTACAAAATGATTTAGATAAAGCCACGCTGTTCTGTTGATTTTACCCTCTTGCCATAACATGTTCTATAAAAGCCTAAATCATCTCCACCATCTGTGTCAGTTCAGCCCGGAAGAAAATGAACCATTGTCACCATCCAGAACATCCAGGTAGCTCTCTGCTCACTCCTGTTCTCTTCTCCATCAGTTTGCCAGCTTGGAAGCTCAGTCCTCAATGTCCTTCCAAGAATGTCTACGGCTCTTGGAAGACACCTTCCCCTTTGGAGAGGAGACAGAGGTACAGTACAGTTGTTTTATTTGATGGTACTAGGGCAAGAGATGACCGTTGATAGGTTTGTTGACCATTGGATGACCATTGGGACGTTTCTGTTTTTAGCCGTCAGACCCAGTTGGCGTAGATCTGAGGGAAACCAGCGGAGAGGACCCAACCCCTGTCCGAGAGCTTCTTCTGTCCCCCCTGTCATCCCACGGGGATCCCTCCCTGGACTTGGAGCAGCAGTGGCATGATATTCTTGCCATCATGGAGCCAGAAGTAAGTCCTAAATGGTTTCTGATTTTATCTGATTTATTTAAAATGTTGAAAAGTGTATACACTTTGAAATACCCTGGCTCTGAAAGTAATTCAAAAGAAAATCTAATCTAAATTCTTGCACTATTTTGGAAGGATATGGACCTTGGCACAGATGTAATGCAATCTGGATCTATTCAGAGTTCCAGCTTGATGGACCACGTTCACCAGGATGTCAGCCTTCAGCAGGCAATCCTGCCCAGAAGCAGCCAGGATAGTTACCCCTTCAACCCCAGCTTCGGGGGCAGTGTTCCCCTGGAGGCCCCACTCCAGCTAGCCCTGCTCAGTCCGTCCTCCAGCGTACCCGACTTTGACCTTAACTTGACCTTTGGCCCATCTGACCTGACAGATAGCGCCCTTCCTTTGGCACTCAATGGCACAGTTGGCAACCCCATGCCTTCCATTCAGTCAAGTCTCTTTCTGGAGGAACCAGTCCTGCCTAGCCCACTCGGCTCCCTCTTGGACGATGCCTTGCTGGATGAGCTTAGCTTCCAGGACCTGGCTCTGGAGGAAGGCTTCAACCCAACACAGGCCTCCCAACTTGAGGAGGAGCTAGACTCTGACTCTGGACTTTCTCTGACCTTCAGCCACAGCCCTGCATCCCCTAGCGGCTCAGAGGCATCCTATTCCTCTTCTTCGTCCTCTTCATCGTCTGACTCTTCTGTGTTTTCTGATGAAGGGGCTGTGGGCTACAGCTCTGACATGGAGGTTATTGTGGAGCGAGAGGAGGGTGCTGTGGGAGGCTACTCCCCAGAAGTCAGCAAGATGTACAGCACAAGCTACCAGAAGCCTGGGCGTTTCAACAACCTCCCTTGGCTGGAACAAGTGGGCCACGACCATACCTACAACCAGCCTAGGGCCACCTCTCCCAGGCAGGGAAAATCCCTCAAGCTTCCAAAGTCGCGTTACAGCAAACCCTATGAGCATGACATTTCCGATAAGCTTTGGGGCCGTGATGAGCGCCGGGCTCGCACTATGAAGATCCCCTTCTCCAACGATCTCATTGTCAACCTGCCCGTGGAAGAGTTCAACGAACTTCTGACCATGCATCGCCTCAGTGAGGCCCAGCTCAAACTGATCCGAGACATTCGCAGGCGGGGCAAAAACAAGATGGCCGCTCAGAACTGCCGCCGGCGCAAGCTTGATGTCCTGTTTGGGCTCGAAGAGGGGGTAGAAGGATTATGCCGCCACAAGGCCCGCCTGTTGAAGGAAAAGGCAGAGAACCTTCGCTCCGTTCGGGAAATGAAGCAGCGGCTCAGTGCTCTGTACCAGGAGGTTTTTTCCCGTCTGCGGGATGAGCAAGGAAGACCCTTGCCTACCACTGACTACAGCCTCCAATTTGGCAATGATGGACAGGTCCTGCTTGCTACACGGAACGGTTCAGCCAGTGAGCAAAACTGCAAGCCCCACAAGGAACAGAAGGATGGAAAAAAGTGAAAAAATGAGTTGGGTGTGTAGTTTGGAGTCGATTGACAAGGGGATGGCTGTAAAGTTTCAAGAATTTCTCACAATAAGAGGGACCTGAAAAGGCAAGATGCAAGAGGATGCTCTTCCTAAATCGGTTAATCTGCACTGATGCATTTATTTTCTGGAAAGGACATGTAGCACAAATATGATCATGCAAGAATCTTGTGAGGGTCATGGAAAAACAAAGGGAAAACCTGTCTCAGGAGCAGAATAACTGTTGGGAGGACCCTGTCAGCATTCCAAAGAAATACAGTACATAAAACACTAAAAGGTGACAAGGAAGAAGGGCTAAGATTGGGGTAAGGCCTTCAGCCAAAAGACAAGACCGGGCCCTTAGCGCAATGCGGGCACATTGCTGTTCCGGTTTTCCAGTGTCTATATGTTGAGAGGTTGGGCCTAGGTTCCTTGAAGTCATCACTCACAGGGCAGTTTATTAGGTATACATCTAGTACCAGCTCAGACCCCCCTTTGTCTCCAGAACAACACAAACTCTTCTGGGCATGGATTCTACAAGATGTCGGAAACTTTTGTTGCTCAATTGGTATCAAGGGGACCTAACGTGTGCCAGGAAAAAAATTCCCCACACCAGTACAGCACCTACACCAGCCTGTACCAGGCAGGATGGTTCCATGGATTCATGCTGCTTATGCCAAGTCCTGACTCTGACATGAGCATGACGCAACAGGAACTGGGATTCGGCAGACAGTGGTGGTGATGGTGATAACATGCCCACTGGAGTCACTTGTTTTTAGCTAATATGAGTGGAACCAGGGGCAAAAGCCCATCCGTGGCAAGGATCAACGAGTTGTGCGTTCCGAGATGCCGTTCTGCACACCACTGTTGTACTACGGCGTGATTTGTCTGTTTGTGGCCCAACTGTTAGCTTGCATGATTCTTGCAATTCTCGTTTGACCTCTCTCATGAACAAGCTGTTGTTGCCCACAGGACTGCCGCTGACTGGATGTTTTTTATTTATTTGTCGCACCCTTCTCGGTAAACCCTAGACACCGTTGTGTGGGAGAAGCTCAGGAGGGTGGACGTTTGAGATACTGGATCCGGCGAGCCTAGCACCGACGATCATACCACGCTCAACGTCACTTAGGGCACTCATTGCCCATTCTAATGTTCAATCAAACAGTAACCGAATGCCTCGATGTCCATCTACCTGCTTTATATAGCAAGCCTCGGCCACAAGACTCACTGTCTGTAGGAGTGATCCATTTTAATGAACGGGGTTGTGTACGTAAAGAAATTGACCGGTGAGTGTATACCCAAGTAAAAAGGGTAAGACAGGGGAGCCTGGTTGAGAACAAAAGGGAACCAAAAAAAGTTTGCTCCTGTCTAAAGCCTACCGAACACAAGTTGCCATTAACTAGTAGTGAAGGAGTAGGATAGTGCCTTTAGTAAAGCCTTAGTTACCCACACAGCAATCTGTGGTTCTCAGGGGATGTGACTGCATGATATGGTACAATGATATTCAGGAAATAGACTCGTTTAAAGTACCTGGAAATAGTATCTACTCAGGCCCAGGGCCAACAATATTGTGTTAATGATATGGTTGTGGACTTTTATTTGTAACAAGTTGAAATTGGAATGCCTTTATCACCAGTATCCTATTGGAATACAACTGTTAAAACTGCATAAAATATCACAGCATTTTTGTAAACGTTTTTAAAAAAGTTTGAAATGTATTAAATGCCACTACAAGTACTGTGATTGTGTCCTCACACTACTGTTAAAAGCTTTGTCAAGCACTTTCCAAGTGTCCAATATCAGCAAAAGAAAAGTATTTAAACAAAAACACTGAATTGGAGGTTCTTTATTGTATTATTGGTTTCAAAAGAACATGATTTTGTTTTAAGAGGTGTTCTCACCCCATTTCTGTTTCATACTTTTGAATACTTGCTGGCAACCAAGGGATGTTACTTTTGGGTGGATAAAACATTTTCAACCTACATCTCTTTTTGATCCCTTATTCCTTGACGATTTAGTGATATTACAAAGAATTCTAATACGTAGTAAAAAATTACAAGTTAACTTGCTTCCACAAATAATATGAAACACCATTGTTAACAAAAAAAAGATTTATTGTCCAAAAACATTTAAACAAGTGAAAGTAACCACTGCAAAATGGTGACTGATTGGAAAGCAAGAAACATGCAACAAGAGATGCATCTTCAGTAGACACAAGAAAGAGCCAGAGACAAAATAACTAAAAGCTTACATATGAGCCGTTTGACTAGGATATACTGTATATATACATGTACACATGTACACACACACACACACACACACACACACACACACACACACACACACACACACACACACACACACACACACACACACACACACACACACATACACATATATAGAAATCTTCCGGTCTGGTATATTAGAAAAGATATGCAGCCTTCTTTGACGTGTCATGTTAAAATGAGCAGTAAAATACCAATGAAAAATCAATCCAAGGCAACAGGCTCTATACCAGGGCTGTAAAACCCCTGGTAACGGTGGTTGTCTTCAGTACCTAAACATTTCAATGTTAGTCACCATTAAATCGGTTAAATCGATTAACAATTTTTCATACAAGCTATTGTTAGCCGTGATGAATTAATTCAATTCATTACTTTAACAATGTAGGATTTAAAAGATGCCAGAAGAGGGATATTCAGACGCAATAGAGCAGTGAACAATTCTTCAATTAATCGAGAAGTAGCAAAGCCCCACAAACCAAACTTGAATATAACCCAACCCACCTCTGTGAGGGTGTCAGATCTTTAATTGGCAGCTCATTGTAATATAACAGATCCAGACATGCCGAGAATTAACATCAGCGCTCAAAGGTAAAGTCTGAAAGTAGAATTAGCTTGGAGAGGTCGTCTTGATCTGGTCTTGCGATTTCAGTTTGTCAGTTGTGTGAGATGAATAAATTGCTAGATTGATCTATATTCCATGGCTGCCAACACCTTGGATAGATTTACTTTACAGACCACCATAAAACCATTGTATTTACTTTGAATCACAATATAGACTACCTTAAGAATCCCTCATCTGCATTTAAAACAGGGATTTAGTAAAACAGAAGTGCACGTGCATAAACAAGGGAATTATCCTGTTCCTGGAGAGCTACTGTCATGTACAGTTGAAGTCGGAAGTTGACATACACCTTAGCCAAATACATTTCAACTCCGTTTTTCACAATTCCTGACATGTAATCCCAGTAAAAATGTCCTGCCTTAGTTCGGTTAGGATCACCACCTTATTTTAAGAATGTGAAATGTCATAATAATAGTAGAAAGAATGATTTATTTCAGCTTTTATTAATTTCATCGCATTCCCAGTGGGTCAGAAGTTTACATACACTCAATTAGTATTTGGTAGCATTGCCTTTAAATGATTTAACTTGGGTCAAATGTTTCGGGAAGGCTTCCCACAATAAGTTAGCTGCATTTTGCCCTATACCTCCTGACAGCTGGTGTAACTGAGTCAGGTTTGTAGGCCTCCTTGCTCGCACACACCTTTTCAGTTCTGCCCACACATTTTCCATAGGATTTAGGTCAGGGCTTTGTGATGGCCACTTCAATACCTTGACTTGTTGTCCTTAAGCCATTTTGACACAACTTTGGAAATATGCTTGGGGTCATTGTCCATTTGGAAGACCAAGCTTGAACTTCCTGAGATGTTGCTTCAATATATCCACATCATTTTCTTTCCTCATGATGCCATCTATTTTGTGAAGTGCACCAGTCCCTCCTGCAGCAAAGCACCCCCACAACATGATGCTGCCACCACTGTGCTTCACGGTTGGGATGGTGTTCTTTGGCTTGCAAGCCTCCCCCTTATTCCTCCTAACATAACGATGGTCATTATGGCCAAACAGTTCTATTTTTGTTTCATCAGACCAGAGGACATTTCTCAAAAAAGTACGATCTTTGTCCCCATGTGCAGTTGCAAACCGTAGTCTGGCTTTTTTTTAATGGCAGTTTTGGAGCAGTGGCTTCTTCCTTGCTGAGCGGCCTTTCATGTTATGTCGAAATAAGACTTGTTTTACTGTGGACACATACTTTTGTACCCGTTTCCTCCAGCATCTTCACAAGGTCCTTTGCTGTTGTTCTGGGATTGATTTTCACTTTTCGCACCAAAGTACGTTCATCTCTAGGAGACAGAACACATCTCCTTCCTGAGCGGTATGACGGCTGCGTGGTCCCATGGTGTTTATACTTGCATACTATTGTTTGTACAGATGAACGTGGTACATTCAGGCATTTGGAAATTGTTCCCAAGGATGAACCAGACTTGTGGAGGTCTACAATTTTTTTTCTGAGGTCTTGGCTGATTTCTTTTGATTTTCCCATGACGTTAAGCAAGGAGTCACTGAGTTTGAAGGTAGGCTTTGAACTACATCCACAGGTGCACCTCCAATTGACTCAAATTATGTCAATTAGCCTATCAGAAGCTTCTAAAGTCACTACATAATCTTCTGGAATTTTCCAAGCTGTTTAAAGGCACAGTCAATTTAGTATATGTAAACTTCTGTCCCACTGGAATTGTGATACAGTGAATTATAAGTGAAATAAATCTGTCTGTAAACAATTGTTGGAATAATTACTTGTGTCATGCACAAAGTATGTGTCCTAACAGACTTGCTAAAACTATACTTTGATAACAAGAAATTTGTGGAGTGGTTGAAGAAAATAGTTTTAATGACTCCAACATAAGTGTATGTAAACTTCCGACTTCAACTGTAGGTTTTCATCAACTCCCGTTTTAAGTGACCTGATTCAACTTATCAACCAGCTAATTATTAGAATCAGGTGAGCTAGATTAGGGTTCGAGCAAAAACCTAAAGGATGGTAGCTCTCCAGGAACAGGGTTGGAGAGCCCAGGCATAGACACTACATTTTCCTCTGTGTATACCTCTTGGGATAGATTTGGTTGCATTGCAATGAAAATAAAAATGACATTTGCTTTGTCCATCCCTCATCTTCGCAACCACATTAAAACCATGGGTCTTGACTGAGCCGAACCCTTCCCACCACCTTAATCCAAATCCACGTATTTCCAGTGCAGTTTGACAACAATACCAAACCTCCTAAAAGCCCCAATCACCTCAAGGAAGCCTGTGAATGGTGAGCATGTACTGCACGTGGGAATAGCTCGACAAGAAATAAGGACAGAATATGTGGGTGTTATAGTAAATAAAGCTTTCCACCAAAGATTCATCTGTGTGAAAGCCTATTTTTCGCATCTTCATCTCTAGCTTCTTGGTGCCTCTTTTCTGAGGGTGTGTTATCTGGCAGGAAAGTAGATCACACCAATCAATTATTTTTAACCATGGGTACGAAACCACAAACAACTCAGGTTACATAGGTCATACTGGTGCTCCACAACAAAGTTAGTAGCTCCATACCAGGGTTTCTGTTAGCCGGTAATACGGTTTTTGTCAGATTTTTTAAAAAGTGAAAAGCCGATAAATTAAATTGCCGCTAGCCAATTGTCTGTGAGGAAGAAGGAAAAACATCCCATTGCAAAATAATGCTCTTTAGCTTATTCATTGATGGAAATACCAGTCGATGCAAATACATTTGACCGGTCAAGCTGATCTGTCTATAGGTTAATTTGCATAATTAAATTGCTGCATGGGTATTTCTGTTAGTCTTTATGCATTTTATTTATCACAAGCACACAGCATACAGATGCAGAGGCTAATTTGAGTGGGAAATAAGAAAATCGTTCAGACAACGCAGGAGCTGCTGGTAAAGTGTCTCAAACCGCCTGTTTGTTGCTGCTGGAGTGAAACGTGCTTTTATAAAAATAAAAATAAATTGGGGGGGGTTGTATCATTTACACAAAATGCCTACCACTTCAAAGATGCAAAATATTTTTTTTGTGAAACAAACAAGAAATAAGACCAAAAACTGAAAACTTAAGCGTGCATAACTATTCAAAGTCAATACTTTGTAGAGCCACCGTTTGAAGCAATTACAGCTGCAAGTCTCTTGGGGTATGTCTCTATTAGCTTGCCACTGAGCTTTTTGCCCATTCTTCAAGGCAAAACTGCTCTAGCTCCTTCAAGTTGGATGGGTTCCACTGGTGTACAGCAAACTTTAAGTCATACCACAGATTCTTAATTGGATTGAGGTCTGGGTTTTAACTAGGCCATTCCAAGACATTTAGATGTTTCTCCTTAATCCACTTGAGTGTTGCTTTAGCAGTATGCTTAGGGTCATTGTCCTGCTGGAAGGTGAACCTCCGTCCCAGTCTCAAATCTCTGGAAGACAAACAGGTTTCCCTCAAGAATTTCCCTGTATTAAGCGCCATCCATCATTCCTTCAATTCTGAACAGTTTCCGAGTCCCTGCCGTTGAAAAACATCCCCACAGCATGTTGCTGCCACCACCATGCTTCACTGTAGAGATGGTCTTCTCGGGGTGATGAGAGGTGTTGGGTTTGCACCAGACATAGCATTTTTCCTTGATGGCCAAAAAGCTACATTTTAGTCTCATCTGAACAGAGTACCTTCTTCCGTATGTTTGGGGACTCTCCCACGTGCCTTTTGGCGAACAACAAACGTTTGCTTATTTTTTCTTTAAGCAATGGATTTTCTTCTGGCCACTCTTCCGCAAAGCCCAGCTCTGTGGAGTGCACGGCTTAAAGTGGTCCTATGGACAGATACTCCAATCTCCGCTGTGGAGCTTGGCGCCTTTGGTGTCTTTGTTCCCTCGGATTAATGCCCTCCTTGCCTGGTCCGTGAGTTTTGGTAGGTGGCCCTCTCTTGGCAGGTTTGTTGTGGTGCCATATTCTTTCCATTTTGTAATAATGGATTTAATGGTGCTCTGTGGGATGTGTTTTATAACCCGACCCTGATCTGTACTTCTCCACATTTGTCCCTGACCTGTTTGGGGAGTGCCTTGGTGTTCATGATGCCGCTTGCTTGGTGGTGTTGCAGACTCCGGGGCCTTTCAGAACAGGTGTGTATATATATACACACACAGATCATGTGACACTTAAATAAAGTCCACTCGTGTGCAATCTAAGTAATTTTGTGACTTCTGAAGGTAATTGGTTGCACCAGATCTTATTTAGGGGCTTCATAGCAAAGGGGGTGAATACATATGCACACACAACCTTTCAGATTTTTGTTGTTTGATTTTGTTGTTGTTGAAACAAGTCATTTTTTTCATTTCACTTTGCAAATTTGGACTATTTTGTGTATGTCCATTACATGAAATCCAAATAAAAATACATTTAATTACAGATTGTAATGTAACAAAATAGGAAAAAAACGGCAAGGGGATTAGTACTTTTGCAAGGCACTGTATGTGAAGAAATAATAGTTTAATCAACATTTTAAACTAAATGTTCTGATCGGTTGCATCAACTTCATTGCTTGAAGGTTATTTTGATAAAAAATGTTATGTAGCCTAAGCCTACTGGTTGTATGCATTTGGGATCTGTTGTCCCAGAGTCTGTCTGGAGTAGGCCATTTCTTTCTCGCACAGAACGACAAGCTGACCAATAAATAGGTCAAATGTTCTACTATGGGGAATAGTATATTGACATAGGCTAGGGATTTTTGCTGTTCGTTACTCATCTTGTTGGCTGAGGAAAAGTAAATGTGGACAGTTATTCTAACCTCTTCAAAGTGCGCATCGGAATTCGGTAAGGACGCACGCTGTTGCGTCCTCGATTTGCACGTTCTTTTAAAATGAATTACCATCATCTAAAATGTCATTCTGAGCACCGTGGCTGTACGCCCTAATCAGGTCACGCACACAATGCATATGGGTCGGGAAAATGTCTCAAATGTCTGGTAAATTAAAATGCTGCCAGCACCACGTTTTCCTAATGGAAACCCTGCTCTCCATACCATTGTTCACAACTCTATACACCTCCTATGTGTAACACTTAAAGACCAGAATCTAGGTTAACTCTAGTCTGAACATCCCAAAAGATCTCAAATAAAATCCTTCTTAGATCGCTCTCATAACCAATTGAAACTAACCAAATATAACCACGACCATATTTACACATTATATGATAATGATATGACAAGGCAGGTGCCAACACTTAAAACAGGTTTCTTAAAAAGTAGAAAGACAAACAAAAAGCATTGCGAGTTGCTCAATGAGGGATGTGTAGGTACAAGATAATGTTCTGACAAGAAATCAACTTCAACATTTCACGCAAAAAAAATGGAAATTAAGATTGGCTATTTCAATTGAATTAGCTGAGAACTTTAGCTGGGTCGTGTTTTGGAATCTGACCATTCCATTTTGTAAACTCAGCTGCTGTAGTGATACCTCGCTAACTCAAAAGTGTATCTTGACAAAAGCTTTTCAGAGGCGAAACTACAGTATGAGGAGCTGGTGATTTTGAAGCAAATTCAGTGCTCAGGGACTGAAAACTACTTATCCCATGATTCTAGCTGATGAGACCCAAAAGTGAGGCCTGATAAAGTGATCTTGAGACTTAGGAGTTGTATTTACCCATGCCCCCCCCAACCCACCTCCTTGCCAAGTCTTATCATCCCTACCCATCTGTCAACCTCTGTTTTAGTTGTAACAGTCCGGGTTTGCAGAAAGGTTTTGAAACAAATCAGCTTCTCTATCCGACACCCTCCACTGTAAACCCTACCCTCTGTACCCCCTTCCCGTTCATCCTGGACCTGTGGCTAGTTCTTATCATCCTTCTTCTCTTCCTCCTCGGTGGGGTAGGAGTGCCATGTCAGACGCTCCTCATAGAAGGAAATGACCACCTGTGGACATTTAATGTTGGCCTCCTTGGCCGGCACCAGGTCAGCCTCATCACTGTTCTTCCTGTGGAGACAGAAATTAAGGGTGAAGCCACTTCAATCAGTTATGTCCCACTTTTTTTGGAGGGGACAACTAGTATTTTCCACTCTCCCAGTACCGTACAGCAAAAGTGTCAAAATCCCAATGCAGCCCAGAACTCACCATTTCATGAGGAACATCAGCTCTCCACTGGAGTCCGTGGCTCCAATGATCCGTTCGGGGTCAAGACCACGAGCAAAGCCTCTGGGCTTCTCTGCCTGAAAGAGTGATGGATAAGGAGAGAAGGTTCAGTACAAGGCCACATTTACAGTCTATAGTATCAGGCATGTTCTTTAATATTGACACAAAGTACAGGCTCTCACCTCATCTTTCCTCTTCTTGGGCCTGCCTTCTTCACCCCCTGCCTCTGTGTCAGACTCGCCAGCTTTCCTCTTGCCACCAGACTCTTTCTTGCAACTTTCTTTTTTGTTATGATGATTCTGCATGTACTCCGCAATCAGGTCAGGGCAATCCAGGTTGTCCTGCGGTTCCCATGTATTGTCCTCACTGTGGTAAACAAATACAGGTTAAAAAGGCTACAACAGCTTGCATTTCCAAACTAAGACACTACCTGTAAAAGGACCATTTATACCTGGGCTCCAACCATCAGATGATTCGGTTCCAAACCCCCCAGAACCAACTGATCGAAGGTTCCCCAGCCCAGGGACCAACTAACAATTGAGATCATTCCAACGTGGTCGTAATAGCACATGGCGGGGGGGGAAAGGTGCAGGGCCCGATGTGGCAGGACTACCACCGCAACACTGGAAGATGAAGTAGCAAAACAGACGGATGCCAAATATACAGCAGTCGAAGACCAAGCATGTCCCATCTCTGTGTCACCATGGACCACAAAAAGATGGAAATGTTTGCAATGGCTACTGACTCTTTGTAGAAAGACGAGAGCAACCAACGAGAGCAACAACAAACAAACAAAAGAAAGAAGAAGAAGAAAGAACTTGACCCAAGGTCAAGTTTTGTGATTTCACTCAATGGTTCAAATAATCCTAGAATTAGGTTATCAGGCCTTGGCAGACGTTTTATTTAACTAGGCAAGTCCGTTAAGAATTTATTATTATTTACAATGACAGCCAAACCCTAAACCGGACGACGCTGGGCCAATTGTGCGCAGCCCTATGGGACTCCCAATCACGGCCAGTTGTGATACCGCCTGGAATCGAACCAGGGTCTGTAGGAATGCCTTTAGCACTGAGATGCAGTGCCTTAGACCACTGTGCCACTCGGGAGACCATGAATGCAGTGCCAAGCCCAAAGAGTCGGGCCCTATAAAATCTATGGAGAACCCGGACAGAATCCAGACATTAAAATGGAATATTCAAACATGTATTGAACTTAGCACATCAACTAAATGTAATCTATCATTTAGAAAATGTATTTTTCCCAAGGTTATAATAAGACATGAACTAAAAGCATAAGGGATTCATATTTTTCTTTAACTTTGAAGGGGCCCCTGTGTGTGCACGAGTTTGTCTGCCACATAGCCATTAGCGATGATGATAACTACAAGGCTTTCCCAAAAACCTTCTCAATTAAATGTTTACTACAAAGTAGTCTATGTCTACCTGGCAGAAGTATTATTTGCATCAATCCAGTGGTGATTTGTTTAACTAATCTAAAATCATGTGTGCTACAGGTCTCTTGCTGGTGCCAGGCAGCACACTTGAATATAAAAAAGGGTATCTACACCCAAAAATGTATATTTTTCCCAGACCTCAAAAGTGGTCTGCTGGTGTGGTTTAAGCACTGTTGTGGACTTGCAACATCCAATTTGGTTCTATAATAAAAATGGGGGGAAAAACAAACTGAATTAGGCAACAAAAAATACATGATTTTATATGGCCCAAAAGGAGCATACGCAAACTTTTGTAGGGAGCTGGAATTGGGTGATGTACCCCAGTTCCATAATCTTTCCCGGTTGTATCTTAAGCAATTCCGTACACTAGTGGAGTTGGTGGTCCCTCTAAATCAGGAATCAAGACACCAATTTCAAGGACAGCATTTATGCGATTCCTGACAACTGGTGAGCAATAGCTAACCTAATTTTTCAATGTTTGTAGTTGGTATTAGATGGTCATCATGACAATGAGACAACCATGAAGACAAGTAAGGGGAGACCCCCATGAAATGGACAAAAATGAATGGCAGCTTACTGGCATTGGGCGAACAATATACACAATCGCAAATACCACAAATAAATGGCAGATCATCAAAAACATTGCAAGTGGAACATAGCAAATGCCAAGTGTGATACTCCAAAAATCCCAAAGGTGGCGAGTGAGCGCTACCGTAGATTTTCCATATGGGAAATGGTCACAAAGTCAGTTCTCAAGGGTGACATTTTCAAAATCACAAAACAAATTCACACTTTTAAAACATCATACATTATACATATGTAGTAACTTTCTGGATGTATTGTCTTATTTTATTGAGTTGTTCCATAAGGGCCATGTTTTGTCAATTTGCCATATATGATCGGATTCCGAACCCAAATCTAGTGAACCTGGGGCGGCAGCGTAGCCTAGTGGTTAGAGCGTTAGACTAGTAACCGCAAGGTTGCAAGTTCAAACCCCCGAGCTGACACGGTACAAATCTGTCGTTCTGCCCATGAACAGGCAGTTAACCCACTGTTCCTAGGCCATCATTGAAAATAAGAATTTGTTCTTAACTGACTTGCCTAGTTAAATAAAGGTAAAAAAAACTAATTTAAAAACATGTCCAAATGGCATACATACTGAACAAATGATAGATCACTAATGTTAAGCCCTGAATCAACCTAGATATATTTGATCATAGGAAGTAAGAATTTCTCGTTGATGTTGATTCATTTCAAAACAGGAAATCCTTATGGATATGCAATGGACACTGTCAACTTGCAGAAGAGCATGTTCACACTGACAATATAGCATGTGTAATGGACACTGTCCAATCGCTCGTTGGTGTTGATTTCAGCTGTCCATTTGGTGATATTAAATCCCTTGTACATTTCCAATTGTACCATCACGAATTGGACATGCTGCAGAAATGCCAAATTGACTGGCTTGTTGAATTAGGGATGGCCGAGCAGTGATAGTGGTTCCTCTCCATCGCTCGTTTGTGTTGATTTCTACCTGTTCATTTGGTGATGGTAAACCCCTCAGTAAATCCCTCATTAAGATGGCGTAGCAGTCGGAAGTGTGTTTTGTCTTGTCCCATCATGTCCCGTTGTAAATATAGTTTCCTTGTATTATTTCATATATATTTTAATCTCACTTTCAATCAACAGACTGAGTATACTCTCCTGCAACCCGCCTCACCCAATGTAGTATGGATCTGCTATTTTTATACTTTAGAACCGGAACCCCCATCAAAGGCTAGCCAGCTAACTAGCTACAAGCTACTGGTCAGTTAGCCACAGCTAGCGTTCTTCACCTTCAACGTCTAGGTCCCAAAGAAAGCATCAGTTAGCCTTGAGCTAGCCTCTAGCTAGGCCCAGCTAGCCTCTAGCTAGGCCCATGGGGTGGGAAGTAGCCTAGTGGTTAGAGCGCTGGACTAGTAACCTAAAGGTTGCAAGATCGAATCAAATCAAATTTATTTGTCACATACACATGGTTAGCAGATGTTAATGCGAGTGTAGCGAAATGCTTGTGGCTGACAAGGTAAACATTTTGTCGTTCTGCCCCTAAACAAGGCAGTGAACCCACTGTTCCTAGGCTGTCATTGAAAATAAGAATTTGTTCTTAACCGACTTGCCTAGTTAAATAAAAGTTGTTTTTAAATTTAAAAAAGAAAAATCTCCCTGCTTGCCGAAGAGGTCCACCAGCTAATTCATAGGCTACAATACCTATTTTGCCAATTGGCCTGGACCCTTTACTGCCGACACGGAGCTCCGCCGAACCATCACAACTGGTCTGCTGACGTAATCGTCCGAGGTGGTTTCAACAGGCTCTACCGTTGCGACATTGCCAAAGGCCCATCTGCTAGCCCCGGCCCGCTAGCTGTCTGAATCGCCATGTCTCAGGCTCGCCTAGCGTAGTAGCGACTAACTGAATCACCTATTGCTTCTCATTGGACCCTATGATCACTCGGTGACACATGCCTCGCCCTAATGTCAATATGCCTTGTCTATTCCTGTTTTGGTTAGTGATTATTGTCTTATTTCACTGTAGAGCACCCAGCCCTGCCCAATGCCTTAGATAGCCTTTTTGTCCCACCCCCCCACACATGCAGTGACCTCACCTGGCTTATCCGGTGCCTAGGTTTATTCAATGCCTAGGTTTAACTCCACTGTATTTACATCCTACCATACCTTTGTCTGTACATTAAATCTATTCTTCTGCACCCAGAAATCTGCTCATTTTACTCCCTGTTCCAAACGCACTAAACGACCAGTTCATATAGCCTTTAGCCGTACCCTTATCCTACTCCTCCTCTAGTAGTAGAGGTAGAGGTTAACCCAGGCCCTGCAGCCCCCAGGACCAGTCCCCAGGCGCTCTCATTTGTTGACTTCTGTAATCGCAAAAGCCTTGGTTTCATGCATGTTAACATCAGAAGCATCCTCCCCATGTTTGTTTTATTCACTGCTTTAGCACACTCCGCCAACCCGGATGTCCTAGCTGTGTCTGAATCCTGGCTTAGGAAGGCCATAAAAAAATCCAGAAATTTCCATCCCCAACTACAATTTTCTCCAACAAGATAGAAATGCCAAAGGGGGCGGAGTTGCAATCTACTGCAGAGATAGCCTGCAGAGTTCTGTCATACTATCCAGGTCTGTGCCCAAAGAATTCGAGCTTCTACTTTTAAAAATCCACCATTCCAGAAAGTAGTCTCCCACCGTTGCCGCTTATTATAGACTCCCCTCAGCCCCAAGCTGTGCCCTGGACAGCATATGTGAATTGATTGCCCCCCCATCTATCTTCAGAGTTCATGCCGTCAGGTGACCTAAACTGGGATATGCTTAACACTCCGGCTGTCCTACAACCTAAGCTAGATGCCCTCAATCTCACACAAATGATCAAGGAACCTACCAGGTACAACCCTAAATCCGTAACCATGGGCACCCACATAGATATCATCCTGCCCAACTTGCCCTCTAAATACATCTCTGCCGTCTTCAACCACGATCTCAGCAATCACTGCCTCATTGCCTGCATCCGTAATGGGTCTGCAGTCAAACGACCAACCCTCAGCACTGACAAACACTCCCTAAAACACTTCAGCGAGAAGGCATTTCCAAATCGACCTGGCCTGGGTATCCTGGAAGGAAATTGACCTCATCCCGTCTGTAGAGGATGCCTGGTTGCTCTTCAAAAGTGCTTTCCTCACCATCTTAAATAAGCATGTAAAACAAAGAACAGATATAGCCCTTGGTTTAGCCGACTTGACAGCACTTGACCAGCACAAAAACATCCTGTTGCATTCTGCATTAGCATCGAATAGCCCCCGCGATATGCAACTTTTCAGGGAAGTCAGGAACCAATATACAGTCAGTTAGGAACGCTAAGGCTAGCCTTTTCAAACAGCAATTTGCATCCTGTTGCACTAATTCCAGAAGGTTTTGGAACACTGAAGTCCATGGAGAATAAGAGCACCTCCTCCCAGCTGCCCACTGCACTGAGGATAGGAGACACTGTCACCACCGATAAATCTACGATAATCGATCATTTCAATAAGCATTTTTCTGCGGCTGGCCATGCTTTCAGCCTGGCTACCATATCCCGGGCAACAGCTCTAAACCCCCCTGCAGCAACTTGTCCAAGCAGATGACACCATTCTGTATACATCTGACCCTTCTTTGGACACTGTGCTAACAAACCTCCAAACGAGCTTCAATGCCATTCAACACTCCTTCCGTGGCCTCCAGCAGTTTTTAAATGCTAGTAAAACTAAATGCATATACATACAACACACCACTGAGACCTGTATGCTCTCGTTGGCTGGCCCTCACTACATATTTGTCGCCAAACCCACTCCAGGCTCCAGGTCACCTATTAAGTCTCTGCTAGAAAAAGCCTCGCCTTATCTCAACTCATGGGTCACCATAGCAACACCCACCCGTAACACACGCTCCAGCAGGTATATTTCACTGGTCATCCAAAGCCAACACTTGTTTTTGCCGCCTTTCCTTCCAGTTCTCTGCTGCCAATGACTGGAACGAATTGCAAAAATATCTCCCTCTAACTTTAATCATCAGCTGTCAGAGCAGCTTACTGTACAGCGATCAATGTACCTGTACACAGCCAACCTGTAAATAGCACACCCAACTACCTCATCCCCATAATGTTATTTTTCTTCTTGCTCTTTTGCACCCCAGTATCTCTGCTTGCACATCATCATCTGCACATATATCACGCCAGTGTTAATGCTAAATTGTAATTATTTTGCCTCTATGGCCTATTTGCCTTACCTCCCTAATCTTCTACATTTCAACACACTGTACATATATTTTTCTATTGTGTTAATGACTGTACGTTTGTTTGTATAACTCTGTATTTTTTTTGTCGCACTGCTTTGCTTTATATTGGCCGGGTTGCAGTTGTAAATGAGAACTTGTTCTCAACTGGCCTACCATTTGCAATATAAAAATGTGTTCTCAACTGGCCTACCTGGCCTACCATTTGCAATATAAAAATGTACAATACTAATATATTATACTGCCATCAAGTCAGCCATCAGTCAATAAGATATCATACTGACACCAAACTCACTTTGTCCAACTCTTTTAAAAGCCAACTATCATATATTTCAGAGTCGGCCCACAATTCACAGCACCTCCTGTTAAAATATATATCTTTCAGAGCATTGCTATGGGGTCCCTGAGTACTATCGGACAGAAACTTTAGGGTCCGTCTCCATGGGCCGAGGCAGTTCCAATGCGCCTTGTCTTGTGATTCTGGGACTTTTCTAAATGTCGTCACTTTCGCAACAATAAAAATGAATTGAAGTTAAGTTATTGCAAATGGAGGAGGCTGTTTCTCAGCTTGAGAACCTTCTAGAGCCACATAACTCACCGTGCTGGATTTTCTTGGCACACAGCCAAGACAACGCACGCATAGCTTCGGGGCAAGTCTCTGAATGTCCTTGAGTGGCCCAGCAAGAACTTGGACATGAACTCAATTGAACATCTCTTGAGACCTGAAAATGGTGCATGAGGAGATGGCTCTCTCCTAAGGAATGGTGCTATTGTGTGTTCTCGCATTATTTGTAACTGATTTTGTACGTAATGTTTCTGCAACTCTCTCTTATGACCAGAAAGAGCTTCTGGATATCAGGACAGCGATTACTCACCTTGTACTGGAAGAAGATTTTCTCTTTAACGAGTTGACACAAAGGACTTACTTCACCCACCCAACAAGGCCCTCATCCTAATCATTCGCAGGAGAAAGAGACGGAGATATCAGTGACGTAGGTCCGGGTGCCTTGTAAGGATCCGACGGTGAGTGGGTAATCTGCCTTTACCATCAGTCCTATTAGCCAACGTTCAGTCATTGGATAATAAAATAATGAACTACGATCACGTATACCCTACAAAGGAGACATTAAAAACTGCAACGTCCTAAGTTTCACCGAGTCGTGGCTGAAGGACGACATAAATAACATACAGCGGGCGGGTTTTACGCTGCATCAGCAAGATAGAACAGCCGCCTCTGGTAAGGCAAGGGGTGGCAGTCTATGTATATTTTAAACAACAGCTGGTGCACGAAATCTAATAGTAATGAAGTCCCGAGGTTTTGCTCGCCTGAGGTAGAGTATCTCATGAAAAGCTGTAGACCACACTATCTACCAAGAGAGCTCTCATCTATATTCTTCGTAGTTGTCTATTCACCACCACAAACCAATGCTGTGACTAAGACCACACAATGAGCTGTATAAGGCCATAAGCAAACAGGAAAACGCTCACCCAGAAGGCGGCGCTCCTATTGGCCGGGGACTTTAACGCAGGGAAACTTAAATCCGGTTTACCTCATTTCTACCAGCATATTAAATGTGCAACCAGAGGGAAAACATTTCTAGACCACCTTTACTCCAAACAGACGCATATAAAGCTCTCACTCGCCCTCCATTTGTCAAATCTGACCACAATTCTACCATCCTGATTTCTGCTTTCAAAAACGAAAGCAGGAAGCTCCAGTCACTCAGTAAATAAAAAAATGGGTCAGATCAAGCAGATGCTAAGCTACAGGACTGTTTTGCTTGTACAGACTGGAATATGTTTCCCGGGATTCTTCCTATGCCATTAAGGACATCAGTCGCCACATCAGTCACTGGCTTCATCAATAAGCCCATCGATGACGTCGTCCCCACAGTGACTGTACGTACATACCCCAACCAGAAGCCATGGATTACAGGCAACTGTTGTGGCAGAATCAGAATTCTTTAGGCAACATTGATAAGATGCTTTATCAATGTTCATATGTATGCTTATGTGGAAAAAATTACTTGGGGTCCAGAGAGGGGAGAGGTCAGGTTTGTCTGATATGTGAATGTGTCTAACTATTCCTAAACCATGTGAAGGGATTGTGTGATTAATAGGGAACCAGTTAGTTGGCTCCACAATGTCTGTGTGCCAGTCACTCCTCTCATTAGATTTTGTCCAGGAGGGGTTGTATTTTTGATGGGGGTATCTAGAATTGACAATTGATATATGCCATTGGATGAGGTAAGGTTTTGGTCCTAAGTGGTACCAAGAACGAGATAAGAACTTTGTTTAGGAGACCAAACTGAACAATAATTTATAGCTAATACTATCTAGCTATGGGATACTCCTTTTTCAAGTACAGGGTTCTTTGTGTAATGTTCCTAAGATCTATTATTTGGCATGTGAGTGGAGATGGGTGTGTTTTGGCTATAAATGATACTAAGAACTGTTTTGTAAGCACTCTCAAGAGAATTCATTTATAGACACTGAATTGATCTGAGTCAAACAGGGCTATGGTAAAGCTCAAATAATTAAATATGGACTTTATAATATACTCTGACTTGTGTGTGGTTTGCTCTCTCATGATTTGTAATACAGGAAATCTCCACGACACAACATCCACACTAAGCTAAAGGGTAGAGCTGCCGCTTTTAAGGAGTGGGACTCGAACCTGGAAGCTTATAACAAATCCTGCTTATGCCCTCCAACGCGTTCTGGATGTGGCAGGGCACGCAAACTATTACAGACTAAAAAAGGGAAGTACAGCCACAAGCTGCCCAGTGACACCAGCCGAGCTAAATTACTTCTATGCTCGCTTCAAGGCAAGCAACACTGAAACATGCATGAGAGCATCAGCTGTTCTGGACAACTGTGTGATAACGCTCTCTGTAGCCGATGTGAGTAAGACCTTTAAACAGGTAAACATTCACAAGGCCGCAGGTCCTAACGGGTTACGGATATGTGTACGCCGAGCATGCACTGACCAACTTGCAAGTGTCTTCACTGACATTTTCAACCTGTCCCTGACCAAGTCTGTAAGATCAACATGTTTCAAGCAGACCACCATAGTCCCTGTGCCCAATAACACTAAGGGAACCTGCCTATATTACTACCGACCCGTAGCACTCACGTCTGTAGCCACGGTGTGCTTGAAAGGCTTGTCATGGCTCACAACACCATTATCCCAGAAACCCTAGACCCACCCCAATTTGCATACCGCCACAACAGATCCACAGATGAGAGCAATAGAGATTGCATCCATACTGCCCTTACGCACCTGGACAAAAGGCATTCAACACCATAGTGCCCTCAAAGCTCATCATGAAGCTAAGGACCCTGGGACTAAACACCTCTCTCTGACATGGATCCTGGACTTCCTGACAGGCTGCCTCCAGGTGGTAAGGGTAGGTAACAACACATCTGCCACGCTGATCCTCAAGACAGGGGCCCCTCAGTGGTGCGTGCTTAGTCCCCTCCTGTACTCCCTCTTCACTCTTGACTGTACAGCCAGGCACGAATCCAACACCATCATTAAGTTTTCCGATGACACGACAGGCAACGATGAGACAGCCTATAGGGAGGTCAGGGACCTGGCCATGTGGTGCCAGGACAACATCTTCTCCCTCAATGTGATCAAGACAAAGGAGATGATTGTGTACTACTGGAAAAGGAGGACCGAGAATGTCCCCATTCTCATCGACGGGGCTGAAGTGGAGCAGGTTGAGAGCTTCAAGTTCCTTGGTGTCCACATCACCAAACTATCATGGTTCAAACACACCAAGACAGTCGTGAAGAGGGCACAACAAAGCTTATTCCCCCTCAGGAGACTGAAGAGACTTGGCATGGCTCCTAAGATCCTCAAAAGGTTATACAGCTTCACCATCGAGAACATCCTGACTGATATGAGAACTGCTCAGCCACGACCGCAAGGCACTACAGAGGGTAGTGCAAACGCGGCCAATATTCCTGCCATCCAGAACCTCTATACCAGGCGGTGTCAGAGGAAGACCCTAAAAAATATCAAAGACTCCAGCCACCCTAGTCATAGACTTCTATCTGCTACCACACAGCAAGCGGTACCGGAGCACCAAGTCTAGGTCCAAAAGGCTTAACAGCTTCTACCCCCAAGCCATAAGACTCCTAAACAGCTAATCAAATGGCTACCCAGACTATTTGCATTGCCACCCGCCTCATCTTTTACACTGCTGCTACTCTGTTAATTATCTATTCATAGTCATTTTAACTCTACCTACATGTACATATTACCTTAATTACCCCGATTAACCGGTACCCCCTATATATAGCCTCGCTACTGTTATTTTACCGCTGCTCTTTAATTATTTGTTATTTTTTACTTAACACTTTCTGAAAACTGCATCGTTGGTTAAGGGCTTGTATGTAAGCATTTCACTGTGTTGTATTCGGCGCATTTAACACAGAAATATTTGGTTTGAAATAGCTGTGCAGCAACGCTCCCCATCTAACCTGACAGAGCTTGAGAGGATCTGCAGAGAGCAATGGGAGAAACTCTCCAAATACAGGTGTGCCAAGCTTGTAGCGCCATACCCAAGAAGACTCAACGCTGTAATCGCAGCCAAAGGCGCTTCAACAAAGTACAGAGTAAAGCGTTTGAATACTTATGTAAATGTGATAGTTTTTTTAATCAAATGTGCAAAATAAAAAAGCTATTTGTCATTATGAGGTATTATGTGCAGATTTGATGTGGGACATTTTTTATTTATATCCATTTTAGAGTAAGGCTGTAACGTAACAAAATGTGGAAAAAGTCAAAGGGTCTGAATACTTTCCAAATGCACTGTACTTGCAAACCACTGGCAAGTGTTCCACACCACCAGTTGTCACAGGCCAGAGACATCGGAGACCATTGTAGACCTTGCACAACATGCTCTATGAGGAAAATGGCGACCAATACGTCCGACCTGTTGCAGATGCGGAGGGCAGGTTTTTTTTTTACAACTCCTGTTGCATGGTAACAAGGCCCCCGAGCTTCCCCAAGCGCCACTACCCCAAAGGTACCAATAAAGAGATGCAAAATTACAATAGAAAATGTATACAGGATTGTATGTAATGTATGATCATTTCATTTCTGTGACTGTAGCATTACAAGCATCAAGTCTCGACTCACTCGGAGAAGCCTTTCCATTTGAGCAGAAACTCCACGCGTCCCTTTACCACCCGTCGGTCCAGCACCTTCTCCACCACATATTCCTCCTCCTCTTCCTCTACCACCTCCTCCACCTTCTTCTTGGTCTGTTTCTTCCCTACTGTTGCTGCCAACTTGACCTCTTCCTTGGGGGGCTCTGGTGAGGGGAAGGAGTGCAGAACAGTTTGGTTAGACTCCAAAGACTTTGTTCACAGCTATAAAGCCCCAATGATTATGGGCACACTTCACTATGGTCAGATTACACAGAAGCGATTCGTGACAAAACGTTGGATTCAAGTCCAAATCGAGTCTGGGGGACTTGATTTTCCAATCAAAATACAAAATGGTGGTCTTTTTCGCAATTAAGCAGAGCAGTGGCCGAATGGCAACATTTGTACCTTTTTATCATCAAACCTGTTTGCCAACCCTTTTTTCATTACAGTTCATGGAATTGTGGAGGACTATGCTGAGACGGGCTCTCTGATGTAGGCTTCAGTGTGCCTCAAGATCTCTGGCTCTGAATAACTAGCATCTGGTTGATCCACTTTCAAATTGGGTTTTTGTAAGTCTGTAAATATAACCAAACCATGGCAATGAGTTTCTGTATTCAAAGAGAGATCCTCCAACTCATCCCCCTCATGGATTTGTTTTTAGAGGGAGTTAGATGAGCTTGGTATGCTCCTGGGGTAGTATTAAGGTGTCCGGTATGGGGACTGGACACAAGGATTTAACATTTCAAGGACATACACTACCGTTCAAAAGTTTGAGGTCACTTAGAGATGTTCTTATTTTCCATGAAAACATACATGAAATGAGTTGCAAAATGAATAGGAAATATAGTCAAGACGTTGACAAGGTAATAAATCATTTTTAATTGAAACAGTGTCCTTCCAACTTTGCTTTCGTCAAAGAATCCTCCATTTGCAGCAATTACAGCCTTGCAGACCTTTGGCATTCTAGTTGTCAATTAGTTGAGGTAATCTGAAGAGAATTCACCCCATGCTTCCTGAAGCACCTTCCACAAGTTGGATCGGCTTGATGGGCACTTCTTACGTACCATACGGTCAAGCTGCTCCCACAACAGCTCAACAGGGTTGAGATCTGGTGACTATGCTGGCCACTCCATTATAGACAGAATACCAGCTGACTGCATCTTCCCTAAATAGTTTTTGCATAGTTTGGAGCTGTGCTTTGGGTCATTGTCCAGTTGTAGGAGGAAATTGGCTCCAATTAAGCGCCGTCCACAGGGTATGGAATGGCAAAATGCAGTGATAGCCTTCCTTCTTCAAGATCCCTTTAACCCTGAACAATTCTCCAACTTTACAACCACCAAAGCACCCCCAGACCATCACATTTACTCCAACATGCTTGACAGATAGAGTCAAGCAGTCCTCCAGCCTCTTTTCATTTTTTCCACGTCTCACAAATGTTATTCTTTGTGATCCGAACACCTCAAACTTAGATTTGTCTCTCCACAATACTTTTTTCCAATCTTCCTCTGTCGAGTGTCTGTGTTCTTTTGCCCATCTTAAACTTTTATTGGCAAGTCTGAGATATGGCTTTTTCTTTGCAACTATGCCTAGAAGGCCAGCATCCCGGAATCGCCTCTTCACTGTTGACATTGAGACTGGTGTTTTGCGGGTACAATTTAATGAAGCTGCCAGTTGAGGACCTGTGAAGCGTCTGTTTTTCAAACTAGACACGAATGTACTTATCCTCTAGCTCAGTTGTGCACCGGGGCCTCCCACTCCTTTTTCTATTCTGTTTAGAGTTTGCGCTGTTCTGTGAAGGGAGTCGTAAACAACGTTGTACGAGATCTTCCGTGTCTTGGAAATTTCTCGCACGGAATAACCTAGACTGACGAGTCTAGGCTATTCTTAGCCTAGACTGACAAGTTTCAGAATAAAATTATTTGTTTCTGGCGTGATGGTTGCTGATAATGGGCCTCTGTACACCTATGTAGATATTCCATTAATACATTCTTAAAAAGCTGTTTCCAGCTACAGTAGTCATTTACAACATTAACCATGTCTACAATGTATTTCTGATCAATTTGATGTTATTTTAAAATGAGAAAATATCTTGCTTTTCTTTCAAAAACAAGGACATTTCTAAGTGACCCCATACTTTTGAACGGTAGTGTACATACACTGTCATGGAGAAGGATGCACTATCATTGCTGGTTTGAAGCCCAAATAGACATACAGGTTGGGCAAAGGATAAGAGGTGCCACACACAGCCAACGAAAGGTTTCGGCCACACTTTATTTGGATATTATCTGTAGAGCATCTACAGACGAACTATCAACAAACTATCTGTTGATAAGCAACTGCTTGGTGAGGTTAAGGTTGAGAATAAGGGTTAGGGTAAAGGTTAGGGCTACATTTACAGTTAGGATAAAGGTTTGGCAGATAATTAGTTGAAATGTTACTGATAGTCTGTAGAGCATCTACAGTTCGACTAGCCAACAAAAAAAGTGTTACCAATTGTTTTTTAAACTATGGTCCACCTCTAGCATGGACCATAACATCAAAGGGAGGGTCTGCAGCCTTGAAAAAGTCAAGGTCACGACCTATAAGATTCTTGGATATCTGAAAGAGGATGGACAAGATGGTGTTAAGGATGACGATCAAAGCAAACAGTCACGTGAGTGCATAGTTGACAAATGCATGCGTGTGTGTGTGTGTGTGTGTGTGTGTGTGTGTGTGTGTGTGTGTGTGTGTGTGTGTGTGTGTGTGTGTGTGTGTGTGTGTGTGTGTGTGTGTGTGTGTGTGTGTGTGTGTGTGTGTGTGTACACAGTGCATTACATATTAGGGTTGGGCACTATACCGTATACCGGGGTATTTGGAAAAAAGCCATGGGATGGTTTTTCCAATACCATCAATACTGTTTAAACTATTTATTTGAAATGTTTTAATAAATTGGAATATTTGTAGCTACTTTTAAGTAAGCACTTGTAATATGTTAGATTTTAGCTGTCACATTATTATGAAGCTTACGTTAGTCCACAGTCAGGTGATTTGTTTACAAGCACACAAAGACGAGAGAACGGAGCCTTGAGTCACTCACTGTTGTGCAGCATGCGCCAGGTAATCTAATTACAGCATGGAATTCACAGTTAAATGTTTGCCAGCTAGATATCTTATTACTATTAAGTTAACTGTCTAAATGTGCTAAATGCTCTGTAGTTGTGCATTTAGTTTGCTAATTTAGAAGCTAGTTAGCATTCTAGCTAAGTGGTTAGCTTCTTCCAAAATCAAGCATTTGCTTGGTAACAGCAGAGAACCCCCTCCGGGATCAAGAGCCTTGCTGGCTAATATTTGTTATTCGCGTGCAGCAAACGGAGTATAATTTTTGAGTTACAAAATGTTTGCAATGGGCTTGTTAGCATTTAGTTAGCATTCTCTATGGCATTTTATATGTACTTTTTACATTGCTAATCTTCAGATTACTGAGTATCAGTGGTGTTTGAAAACATGGCCCCTTGTGTTCAGTGCCAGTATTATCTCCCGGTATGGCACAAGGTCTGTATGAAGGTATGACAATCTGGATACCGCCCAAGCCTAGTACATATCCCCCTAATCTTGTCAAAGTGGGCAGCCAAGTAAGAGAGAATCCTTTGGAGGCCCCATAAAAAAGTATTTGGAGGTAAATCCTCTTCCAGAGCAGAAAAGCTTGCTTAGGTCCCACCTCTGAAGAATGATGCAAGCAACATTACATATTCACGAATTGGAGGTGAGAAGGAACGTAGAGGGAATGATCTCAATTGTAGAACCCTCACGTCCTCATCTTCTCAAAACCCATTGGATGAGAAAGCCAGAGGTTCTTCCCCTCTGACCTTGTCCTCCAATGGGTTTTGAGAAGGAGACGAGAGAGGACGTGAGGATTATGCAATTGAGATCTTCCAGAGGTGATTTCCACATGGAGTGGAAAAACTTGAGACTGAAATGTATTAGCACGTCATCACATAGGGGAAACACATTGACATGGAAAATATCTCAAGTCATCACTTCAAGCCCAAATATATCATACTTTGACTAAAGCGACTGACTTAATCCTTGTGCAACATCATGGGTAAGCTACGGCATTGTCTTTTAACCCCCCAAAAAACACATTTCCGCTTGCGGGCGTTTAAGTTCTGCCGAAGATGGCCAGTCCACCACCCACCCCCATTGCATTCACAAGACAGAAACAATGGATTACCGTTTGCATTAGTAGAAGGTTGATCTACACCTTCAGTGGTAACACCAGTAGTAACAATGGGGGTCACATCGCTAGGGGGTTCTGTAGCAGTAGGCTCACTCATTTTCAGGCTGGGTGAAGGCAGTGGAACCAGCGGGTTCCTTGTCAACAGAGCTAAACAGGGTGAGAGGAGAGGGGTGTTACTTAGGCATGGTTGATGGGAGAACCGGGGGGTCATGGATCAGAGGCATCAGGGAGATATCACGGAAGGCAGAAGAGAATGACAACGGTAAGATGGTATCATCTCTCACAGTCAAATAAATGACTAACGTGTAATGCATGCATACCACGACAGCACAGATGGAACATCTGTCTCATTGTTCTATCGGCTGTATACATGTGAAGCATCCAGTTTAGTATTTCCGCTCACCACCAAATATGGTGACCAGAGGAAGACCAGTGGTTGGCAGTGGGAGAAGATGGAGCGAGATGGATTTTGGCCGACATTCTGCTTATTTTCTCATCTATAAAACATTTCATCTCAATACAGTTCTGTGAACAAAACTCCATTCTGTTACAAACAGAAAAAGTCATTTGCGCCTCTTGGAAACAGGCTGTGGTCTATCTTGGGTTAGTTCGAAAATAATCTTTGAATATAGCTCCTACTACATGGGCAGTACTAAAACGCATGGAGCTGCGATATATTATGTTTCTATTAAAAAAGCTGGCATGCATTGTACTGCAAGTTTGCAACTGATGCACACAAATACACAGAAAAGCAAATATTTGACTAGAAGCCCTCTTAGGTTTGTCATCACTACTTCCAGAAATATTTACGACTAGAGAGTCTATGGGATGGTACACTGTTGGCGTGAATCCCAGAGGAGAGCCCCAGGGGTTGGTACCCATCTTGAATACATGATCTCGGCAGGGGGTAGGGACTATAGGAGTTCTTGAACATTCCATTGGGCTGTAGCCTTGATGTGGTGCAGACCAACGCACACCTACTAATATGTTTGGAAAGTTTAAAATGTCAGAAGCACAATCATATCAATCAGACCAGCAATTACGCAGTCAAGCACATCAAATTACATGAGATTCAGCACGAAGGGGTCAAGCTTCAAATCAACTTAGGCACACAATCACGACAAACCACTGGTAGAAAACAAACATGGTGAGAACAAGGGAATGTCTGGAGGAGAGGAGGGGGGCACATAGACACCCTGATTCTTACCCTATGGAACACACAACACCAAGAAAACGCTTACCCCCACCCCTTCCTAACTCAACATTGGAGTAAGCAGGGGGTAAAGCATCACTATCATACAAACACAAATGTATTCAAAGCATAATTAAATAAGAGAACGTTTTTCAGTATCATCAAAATGTTGTGTAGGCTAAACAACGCATTTGGGTGCCAGCTTTGACGTGCAATTCAACAGTTCGTTTCAAAATGTAAGTCATTTCAAGAAGGTGATGATTTCTGATTCCATTGCCCTATTGGGGTAGCATTGATTTTAGGTGAACGCTGCAGTTCGCTGGTGGCTATACTGTTCGTATTAACGGGCAATGTCAATCAATTATGTGAATTTAGCCACTTGTAAATCGATGCAAATATATATGTCTAATAAGCAGTCCTTTCTTTGCTCCAGCACGTTTCCTCTCTTTTAGGAGTAACCAATTCGACGAGCCACATTCCTGCCCGGACGGGGGTAATGAAATGTAGCAACCTAAATCGTTTTCCTACTTCAATAATAACGGGCAATCGCGCAGTGCAACCAAGTAAAAGGGTCGAATACAAGGGAAATGTAAAGGGCTACACACAATTGCAATGTATTAACCAACCCGTTCACTATGCCATCAGCCGATCCCGTTTCACATGATGGTGTTAGGGGGTTTCTTCCTCCCCCCCAGAGCTGTCGAGATGGAATGACTAGTCGTCCATGTTGACCTGAATCATAGCACGAGAGCAATCTACACGAACTCGCGCGAAAACAATACCATTGAACACTCAAAACAGAATCCGCATGCAACAATGTAGCAAGACGCACATTGCCGTGTCAATATATTGGCCTATCGAGATATGTTTATCACCCACTGTGCATAATACAAGGTTAACGCTGGGGGGACCGCTAAAGAGCAAAGGCGATGGTGAAGTAACTTACCTTTACAGAGATTTGACTCTAATGAATGAATTTTCGGAAATTGAGTTAATTTTATCAAATGAAAACCAGTATTACACCAATGGTTTAACTAAAAAAATATTAGATGTTGTGCTTATCGTATGTAAAGATCAGCTTGTAATATATTTTAAAAGGACACTCTTCTCGTTTTTGCGTAAAGCTACAGACAATAGCCATCCAGTGCCTCCCTCGTACCCGCCAACTCCGGCGAAGCGTAACTACGCAACGTGTTATTGTATGGCACCATGGGAGATGAAGTCTTTAAACATGTTATTGTTCTTTCTATCTTTTCTCTATTATAAACATATTATTCAGAGATGTTTGATGATCTTTATTTTGAATGTTTAGTTATTGGTCAAGCTTGCCAATGGGTAGAGCAATTACTTTATACTTACAATGTCTTGTACTTAGTTCTATACTCTAGAGTTTCAGGATTGATTCATTAATTTTACCATTAAAAAATATATAATTTTAGAAAGACAGTAGTCATTCAAAAACCTATGATCAGTTGTGGAAGCCTGAACTCCCCCCATTTTGCTCTCCATGTTTCTCTCTCTATCCCTTTTGGCTGGTTAGCCTTCACGGACTTCAGCCAGTGAAACGCGAATGACAGTCTTTCCCTTCTTCTTCTCCACTGCCAGATGTATTTTTTTAACTGACTGCACTGACACTTACATCTTGCATATTCTGAAGGTATAGCATCTTTGATGTCCCGACTGACAAACTGCTGTATGTGAAAACCCTCAGAACTCTGATGACGATGTCACCCATGAGAGGTGCAATCTATGTCCTCTGGGATATCATTAGAAGCCACCCTGTTCATTAATCATAATAGTTTACAGTCAATATGTGCATTCATTATGTTGTCATGTAAATCGAAAGGAACACACACACAAAAAAAAAAAAAAGTAATGTGTAAAGGATTTAGAGCATGGCAGTGATGCGTACTAACAAAATACCAGTAAAAAGCTTGCATTACCTGCACATGCGCCAGTCACAGTTTTGTTAAAAACAAGACTAGACTCCTGCAGAGCTTGGCCTTGCGGCTGACACTGTATCCAACGTGTTTGTGTGTGTGTGTGTATGTGCTTGTGATGATGAGTGTGTGTGATATTATGATTTGTATCTGGAATGCACGAACCAAAGCCATTAAACAGGATCTTCCGCTCTCCCACATCTACAGTATGTGATCTTGTCAAAGCACATAGGGCCATATCCTCTTTCTTCCTTTAACACTAAAAACAAAGAGGTGTCCAACCCTACCTGTACTTTTGGAATGGAAATGCAAATGCTTCTCCATTTCCCATCAAAACCACAAATCCAATCAATTGGATAGGATTGAATTAGAGGAGAAGGAAGGAACCCATAGGTCTATAAGGGCAGGTGGACAGTATGATGTATATTTGTTTATGTAGATCCCTAATTGATTTGACTGTGTGGCGAAGCGTTAAGGGTCAGGCAGGATGACAAGTGGTGTGATCATGTCCCCTGTCTCCTGAGGCTGGGTAACATATGTGTTCTTCAAATACATGAATACACACAACACGCACATGCATGCAAACACACCTATTCCCCCTCCAAACACACATCTGCACCCCTACCCCCTTTTGCATGTACACAAACACATGTGGTGTCTGCATTAGAAGTATGAGTAAGTGGGAAGAGGAAGGAGATGGGTAGGGGGAGGAGGACAGGGCAAACAACACGTTCAGCTTCATTAGCCAATAGCAACCCCTTTTAACAGGAAGCCCATTATTCACCCAGGATCCCAAGTCAATTACAAGTAGGAAGGAGGTGACTTTCGTGGGAACTTTCAACAAACCCTAACTCTCATGGTATATGAAGAAAAATGATATAGTGGCCAAAGAACTTCTCCAATTGTCTGGTCCATGTCCTTAATTCAGTATTGCCAATTTTATATTCAAATGTAAGTTGCAGTCACAAATCAGCATGTTGCTGCCACTTGCCACAATGTTCTGTTGAAAATCAGTAGAAAAGAAAGAACATTCTCTATCTATCTTCAACCAGCAATCTCAGTTCCCAATAGAGGAAAGAGGTGAGCAAAATTGAAACAGGTTGTGAATGAACTGGGAGGAAACGGGGACAAGGAAAAGTTTGAGATCTTACTGAAAGAGGGGAGGATAACTGAGGTTGAGAAGGGTGAAGTCTACCCCAGTAGGATGAAAGAGGGTATAGAGAGAGAGAAGGGGTGAAGGGAGAGGTGGGGAAGGAGGGAGGGGGATAAGGGGTGAGAGGGGTCTCTCTCAGGTAATGTTGAGGAAAGAAACCTGATTGGGTTTAGCGGAGAACAAAAGAGGAGAGCACACAGAATTCATCTTGTGTCTCTGCAGCATGATTGGTCTAATTACCCCATTACTCACTAGGACCAGTGGCCCTGTGGTATGAGAGAGGGGGGGGACAGAGACAAAGAAGGGTAGATATAGATAGAGAAACAGAGTAATAGGAAAAGATAGGGTCAGATGAAGAGAGAAAAATAAAGACAGAGAAAGTGATGTGTTGTAGAAAAAAAGTGTCTACAATCTACATACAGCGATGAGCCTGGGACCAACCTTCCAAGAGATGTGCTACCATTGGAATGACTATTATAATTAAGCAATAAGGACCGAGGGGGTGTGGTATATGGCCAATATATCACAGCTAAATTCTTATGCGAGAAGTGGAGTGCCTGTATACAGCCCTTTTGTCGTAAATAGAACAGTAGACAAGTATTTTTGAATAGCCGTGGATTATTGTCCGATATACACACGGCTGAAATGCTGTTTCAGCCAATCAGCATCAAGGACCCATCTGGCACATGCTTCATAAACAAGAGGCGTAGACCAATAGTGAGCATAGCATACTTTCATAGCATACTTTCCAACAATGCATAGTTAAAGATATATATAGAAATAGTAACATGAGGAATAAATACACAGTGAATAATGATTAATAATAACAAGTAAAAATAACATGGCTAATACAGGGAGTACCGAGTCGATGTGCAGGGGTATAAGGTAATTGAGGTAGCTACACTATACAGTGGGGAGAACAAGTATTTGATAACCTGCAAAATCAGCAGTGTTTCCTACTTACAAAGCATGTAGAGGTCTGTAATTGTTATCATAGGTACACTTCAACTGTGAGAGACGGAATCTAAAACAAAAATCCAGAAAATCACATTGTATGATTTAAGTAATTAATTTGCATTTTAATGCATGACATATGTAGAAAGGCCCATGTAGTTGGTGGAATAATCCTTTAATTCATTGCCATTTACTCAGCTGGGCCAGGGGCGCTTTAATTAGGTCAGGTGGAAATGTCCGACAGATCTCAACTCCATAAAAGGAGGCAATTGCCATCGCCTGATCTCGCTGCTTTCTCTTCCTTAACTTCATCTCATTCAGAAGTTCTGTGCGTCCATGAATCCACGTAAGTCCACCGACTCTTACCTTTCATGTTACCTTTCTGAACTATCTGTTGCGGTCCGGAGATGGGCCATCAATTATTGTTAATAGTTATTACCGCGGAGCGCAGCTTGGATCGCAGCTTCACATTACACAATATGTTTGAATTGTCAATGATCACGGCCCTACGGCTCCTCATTGGCCAATTATGCAATCGATATGGTTCATGTGTATTGAAACTAATTATATGGACACATGAAGACAATTGAAAGAGTGAAATGAGAAACGTCATTGTTTGCTAACTGACTTTGATAATGGGGATTATAGATTATATTGTATTCACTGTTTGTATTCTTTCATGATTTATGATAAATAGTTACGAGCCTAAATGACTGGCGGATGATTACTATTGACTTCTTAATGAACTGGACTGTTGAATTCCCTAACTTATGTTAATAATGACTGATATGATTTGCAATTTGATTATTAATTTGATTGGATACATGTTATTTGTTTCCTTTGTGATGCAGCACAGACTACTCTGTAAATATACCACTGTATGGTTAAAGGAATTCCTGCCTCAGTCTCATCCATTCCTCTGTCACCTGACACGTGACCACCTGTTCACCTTCACTGTCAGTCATCCTACCTGTCCAGCTACCCACACAGATTCCAATCATCTTTCAATGGTCCTTTGAGCCGGATGATGACTGAACCAAAGACAGATGAAAAGGAAATGGAGGCGGAGAGGGAAGAATTGTCTCCACTGGAAGGAAGAAGAGCGGAGGAGAGAGCAGCTGAGGGAAAGGTCTTGGAACAAAGGAAATATCCAGGAGCTAAGCCTAAAGCAACAAAGGCTTCATCCTCAACTACCAGCAGCACCAGAAGAACCAGGCAAGCACCTGGTTAAGGATTATGTGGTCGAGGTTCCGACATCAAAGGGCAAGCACACCAGAGCTCAAAGAGTTGATGGATCAACTATACGTTTCAGCCATCAACCATCCCCTCTGAGCCAAGGACCGGAAACTGCTTTGGAGCAGGAAAGTGGTCTACGTGAAGAACCTATGGAGGAGGTAACTCCCACTGCACAGGTCGACCAGCTTCCAGAGGCAGGCTCCGCTCACCCCTTAACTAATGGGAAATCGTCGAAGCACTCTAGACGGAGTGGGAGTTCGACCAGTGGGTGGTCCTTCTGTAGCTCAGTTGGTAGAGCATGGCGCTTGTAACGCCAGGGTAGTGGGTTCGATTCCCGGGACCACCCATACGTAGAATGTATGCACACATGACTGTAAGTCGCTTTGGATAAAAGCGTCTGCTAAATGGCATATATTATTATATTATACCCCTTTGGAAGTGGCCATGGCAGCCGCCATTCACTAGCCCTCAGCGATTCACAGACCGCTGTCCTACAAGAGGATGAAACTATTAGCTTTGGAGGAAATTGAGCGTCAGCTTGAGGAGGAACGACAGGCTGACGAACGATGTCACCAATTGGATGTGCAGGCCCGTAGAGCTCTACAGGAAAGGGAATTCATTGCCAAGGACCTGGCACAGCAGCGACGGCACCGTCAAGCCAGAAGGGAATTAGAGGAGGAACGAACGGGGAGTTGACCTGACCACCCCTCCACATGGACCTGAACTGTCTGCCTTTCTTTCCCAATCTGCCCCTCTGGTACAGCATGGCACACAGTCCTCGGAGGCTCCGGGGTCAACAGCCAACACGGAGCACGGGAGACGGGCCGCTCCGCCAACGCCCTCTATGCCAGTGACACAAGTTAGCATTCCTCCATCTGGACAAAGTATCACTCCTTCGCCTTTCCGCCAATTACCAACCAAGGCAAATCGTTCCTTTCGTCCAGGGCCAGGCCAGTCCTCAAACAACAGGTCGGAGGGCTCTCGCCCAATTCCGGCTGCCACAAATGGTGGGTCTGGGACAGTAGGGGACCGGCCCAATGAGGCCACAGTGGGCTCATTAGAAGTCCCAGGTTTATCCTTCACGCAACCAGAAGAGGGAGCCAAAATTATGAAACTTCTAGTAGCCTCAGCCTATGGAATTCCCAGACCCAAACTGCCATACTTTGAAAATGGAAAGGAGAGTGAATTTGTCCTTTTGGAAATGGCATTGGAGAGTCTACTGGGTATTCACAGTCATCTGTCAGAACACTACAAATACCAAGTACTAATGGATCATTTGCGGTTTCCCAGTGCATACAGGCTGGCCCAATATTTTATGCACTCCGCAACACCATACACTGCTGCTCTCCAGGCCCTGAAGGCGAGATATGGTGAGCCACGTCAGCTAGTCCAGAATGAACTAAACAACATCCTGAACACGTCTCCAATTAAAATGGGAGACCATGCTGCCTTCCAAGAATTCTCCCTGGCTGTCCAATCCCTGACCTCGATGCTCCAATCCGTTGAAGGAGAAGACTGGAACGAGCTGAAATGTGGCTCCCACGTGGACAGGCTTCTTAGCAAACTTCCAGTGTACCTCAGACAGTTTCATTGAACATTGTTTGAATAAGGGCATCCTGAAACAGGGCTCGAGAAGCACCTATGCTCTGAGACCTGACCGCATGGTTGGAGGTAAAGGCGAAGAGCATCGCTCACCAGGCCACAATCTCAGCCATAGCCGCCGGGGGAAGGAAGGAGTTTGAACGCCAGGAGGGACAGAAAAGGCCAAATCCCACCACCATGTACTTAAATAGTGAGGCCGGGGAAGAACCCGGGAAGAAGACGCCTCTCAAGAGCAAGAACATCAAATTCCAACCTTACTGCCCATATTGCAATAGTAAGGGGCACTTCCTTGGCTCATGCCCCAGAGTAAGAAAGTTCACTCAAACTCAATTGAAGGCCTGGATCACTTCAGGCGAGCGATGCTACAAGTGTGCCCGTAGCCATAAGGCGGAGACCTGCACATTGAGGAAACCCTGCAACCGCTGTAAAGAAATCCATCTCACCGTGTTGCACCTAATTCCCCAAGCACAGAAGGAGCAGAGTATACTCATGGTAGGAGCTGTAACTCGACCAGCAGAACCGGTCTCCAAGGGTCATGTTGAAGATGGTCAAGGTCACTCTGCAAAGTGAAGGGAGAAGCATTGATACATTCGCCGTTCTAGATGATGGGTCAGAAAGAACAATCATTCTCACCGCGGCCACCCGTCAGCTTAACCTGGAGGGGACCCCCGAGACCCTTAATCTCAGAACGGTGCAACATTATGTTATCCAAATGAAAGGCTCTGCTGTAACCTCTAGCATTTCACCTTCAGGAAACTGGGACGTGGCCTATAACATCACCAATGCCTTCACGGCAGATTGCTTGAATCTCGCATAGCACTCCTGCCTGGTAAGTGTTCTACAGAAACAATATCCTCATCTATGAGGATTGCCTCTTCCTAACCTGGCCAGAGTAGCACCACTTATCCTGATTGGGTCAGACCACCCACATCTCGTCACCCCGACTGAGCCTATACGAGCTGGACCAGAAGGAGGACCCATTGCTGTCCATACATCCTTAGGTTGGGCTGTGCAAGGTCCATCCCATCAACTTCTTTCCACCCAAGCTGTACAGTCACAGCAAGTCCTCTTCACCAGAAGCAATCTAGATGCAGCCACTGACCTCCTTTGGAATGTTGAGATGCTATGGAAGATGGACACCTTTTCCAACCGGAAGCTACAGGAGGTCACTCGCTCGAAACATGACTCCTATGCATTAGACCTCATGGAGAAGAGCACCACCACCACTGAAATGGATGGCGTTCGCAGGTATGCAACCCCACTGCTACGGGTGTCCAACCATCCTCCTCTGGCAACCACGACACGGGCTGTACTCCCACTACTGCGCAGAACGGAGCGACGCCTGGTGAAGAATCCTGAGCTTGCAGAAGTTCATAACAGAGAGATTCATAACCTTGTGAAGGCAGGCTACGTCACTGAAGTGACAGCTCATGAAGAGGGAAACGCACTTCGTGAATCCTGGTATCTCCCTCACCATGTTATCTGGTCCTTCTGTAGCTCAGTTGGTAGAGCATGGCGCTTGTAACGCCAGGGTAGTGGGTTCGATTCCCGGGACCACCCATACGTAGAATGTATGCACACATGACTGTAAGTCGCTTTGGATAAAAGCGTCTGCTAAATGGCATATATATATATATATATTATCCAGCAACATGGTGGGAAGTATAGACTTGTCTTCTACTGTTCATTCCAAGCAGCTAGTCAAAGCCTGAATGACTGTCTACTCCCCGGACCAACCTTAGGTCCTTCCTTGCTCTGTGTCCTTCTCCGGTTCCGGCAGCACTCTACAGCCATCAGTGGAGACATCAAAGCCATGTTTCATCAGATTAGTTTACTGCCTTCCGACACCACACTGCTCCGGTTCATATGGCGAGATATGGAACGAGATGCAGAGCCCACAATCTATGAATGGCAGGTATTCCCATTTGGCACCACCTGCAGTCCTTGCTGTGCCATATACGCTCTGCAGAGACACGCACTGGAGCATCCAGACAGTGACCCAGAAGTATTGGATTCAGTGGAAAATGCCTTCTATGTGGATAACTGCTTACAGAGCATCCCATCCATGGCTGAAGCGAAATCACTCCTTGTTAAAGTACGGAATCTCCTGTCCAAAGGGGGATTTGAGGTCCGACAGTGGGCTAGTAACAGAGTGGAGGTTATCCAGCACCTCCCGCCACAAGCTAGGTCCAGTAGCAGTGAACTATGGCTAACGCAGTCTGGTGCTAACCCAGAAGAGCCCACTCTAGGACTGAGGTGGAGCTGCATACCGGATACCCTGGGGTATAAGCACCGCTCATCCCCGAGTACTGAAACCCCCACTCTGCGCACCATCTATCGGACCCTGGCCAGTCAATATGATCCCCTTGGGTATATCCTGCCATACACAACACGGGCCAAAGTCTTAGTCCAGGACCTGTGGCAGACCAAGAGGGACTGGGATGAACCAATCCACCTGGCTGACCTAGTGGAACGATGGATCTGTTGGGAAACTGAGTTAACGGAGCTCTCTGATGTCCAAATGCCAAGATGTTACGTACTATCCTGTGCTGACCAACTGGGATCATGCCTGGAACTGCATGTGTTCTGTGACACTTCGGAGCGAGCTTATGGGGCGGTTTCCTATCTTAGAGTGGAGGATAAGGCAGGCCACACCCATGTCTCCTTTGTCATGGCCAGGTCCAGGGTCGCACCCAAGAAGCAGTTGTCAATGCCTAGGCTGGAACTCAGTGCTGCCCTTTCCGGAGCCCAGTTGGCCTCTACCTTGCGAGCCGAGCTCACCTTGTCAATCCAACGGGTCATCTACTGGAGTGATTCGACCACTGTATTAACCTGGCTCAAGTCGGAGTCCTGCAGGTATAAGGTGTTCGTCGGAACTCGCATTGCGGAAATCCAAGACCTAACAAAGTCCAGGACTGGAGGTATGTTGATAGCATAAACAATCCTGCTGATGACGTTACTAGAGGTAAAACCCTTAAGGAATTGGCTAAACCCCATCGCTGGAGCTTGGGACCACCATTCTTGTCCCAACCAGAGAAAGAGTGGCCGACAGCCCCCGGGCGTGCGGCCCCTCCGCAACCAACTGAAGCTCATGAGTTAAGGAAGTCCGCCCAATGCTACAGCATTTCTACTGAACCAACAACTGCTCTCCCTGACCTAACACAATCCCAAACACTGCCGGATCTGATCACCGTCACAAACCAGACCTCAGATGGGGTGGCTTCTATACCTACCTCCCTCGCGGCAGAGACACTACTCCTCCAGCAAGCACAAGCAGTTAGCTTCCCTGAGGAGTTAAAAGCTCTGAAAGCACACAGAAATGCAATCTCCATAGACAAAAATTGGCAGTAGCATGGCCATACTGATGAAGAGCTCTGTGACTTTCAACTTGGCATCGTCATGGGATGCCACCTTTCTTTCTTTCAACAAATCAGTTTGTAAAATTTCTGCCCTGCTAGAGCTTTCCCGGGTCAACTGTAAGTGCTGTTATTGTGAATTGAAAACATCTAGGAGCAACCATGGCTCAGCCATGAAGTGGTAGGCCACACAAGCTCACAGAAAGGAACTTCCAAGAGATGAAATTCAATTCAAAAGTCGAATGGGGTGGGATGGTGCTCACACGAAAGATGAAACATCATTGGGCTACTGAGTGGCGCAGCGGTCAGTAGCATCTAAGTGCTAGAGGCATCACTACAGACACCATGGTTCGAATCCAGGCTGTATCACAACCGGCCGTGATTGGGAGTCCCATAGTGCGGCGCACAATTGTCTCAGCGTTGTCCGGGTTTGGCAGGTGTAGGCCGTCATTGTAAATAATAATTTGTTCTTAACTGACTTGCCATGTTAAATAAAGATTAAATAAATACAATTGCGCGAACCAACACTTGAGTTGCGAGAGAAGAAATGTTGTCGAGCGAGCAGGGTGCGGGTCTGGCGAACGCAGGCCAGCGTGGTGCCCAAATTAAACTTGAGAGCTTGCGAGTACCACTGCATTTATGCATGCAGTAAATTAATAACAGGGCAGATCTTTTTTGTTCGCCTGAAGAAATCCCTACATGTCCTATACGGATGTCTTTTCTCCCTCTCACACCAATTTTCCAGTTTTCTGTCGCTACTGCTTAATATAATTTTATAACAGGTGGAAATTCTAGCCAATGAACAGGGTGGATATAATTTGTGGAACATTCCAACAGGAATCCAACAAACAACGCATTCAAAGTTGTATCGCGGGAGAATAAAATACAGAGTAGGTAGTAGGCTATTTACATGAAGTATTTCACTCACCACGTTTATTCCGAAAAATGTCTGTCCTCACTCTGGTAGCCTATGGCCAAAAATTAAGAATAAACTACGTGGTGAGTTGATGCCTATTCTGCAACTAGTTAGCTAGGTTAATTGATCGTGCTACTTTGTATGCGTTGTTTGTTGGAAATCTTGTACTTTACGACGTTTTTGGAACGTTCCACAAATTATACCCACCAAAGGAACACAGCCTGTGCTGCAGCAGTCTGCTGAAATCCACTTGGTCAGATGGTTGGACCAATCACGGATTGACTGTTCTCTAACCAGATGTTTAACCATAGAGGTCAAAGGGGCACAGTGAAAGATGAACGATGGCTGATAAGAATAGAGGCAAGTTCAATAGTTTTTCAGTAGAGGTACTAGCTAATCAACTATGATTTCAATATTGAAATTGAAGTGGTTATTTGGTCTTCTGTTATTAAAGCAGGTAACGTTAGCTAACTGTTAGCTAGCTAGCTAACGTTTAACCATGTGCTTTAGTTTAATATACCGTCTCTGGTTTAACTAAGAGCACTGTACCTAAGTTGAGTATGGGTTTAGTAAAGGAGGACTTGGAAGACCAGCATGACGGGGTGGCAGAAGAGGGGCGAGAACCGACAGGGGAAGAGGTCAGTGATTGAGGATGGGTAGCCAAGAGGGGTCAGGCTCTTAATCCAATAATAGCCATTTTTGTAAACTGCTAACTGCATAATTTGAGATATACAATCTGATTGAAATAAAGATTTGTAAATGTCACTTTTTTGTGCAGTTACAATAAATGAGATTGACCTTAAACTCTTTCTTTCTCTCCATCCCTCTGTCCATGTAGGTCCACTGTCACCAACATGTAGTGGTGAAGTTGTTCTCAGCTCAGCTGACAAGAGACTGGAGGTACAGGAGCCCATTCTGTTCCAAGTAGGTTACCTTGGCTCTCCTGTATGCACAGCACTCTGGGGACTTCCTGCGGGGAACCATGACATCCACCAATCACCCATTTTAACTTAATCATTAGTGGTACTGAAAGTTCCTCAAATTCCTTTGATGCTGTATGAAGGCATTGTGCATAGGACATTTGTCATGTAGAGAGGATGATGACCAGCTGCTGTCTATTGGTTAGAAATATGGTTCTATACTGAATGTGTGCGATGGTCATCGCTAAACAATAGCTCTCCACGAGGTGGGTTGGGCATGAAATGACAGCAGGCTGTTCAGTACTGTACAGGACAATTCCACAGTTTCAGAGTATTTGTATTTATTATGGATCCCCATTAGCTGCTACCAACGCAGCAACTCTTCCCAGGGCCCAGCAAAAGTAAGACAGTTTATACATTTGAAAAAAAACATTATGATACATTCAGTTTTCACAACACACTGTTGTGCCCTCAGGCCCCTACTCCACCACTACCACATTTTTATTTTATATATTTTTTTTATTTAACCTTTCGTTTAACTAGGCCAGTCAGTTTACAATGTCGGCCTACCGGGGAACAGTGGGTTAACTGCCTTGTTCAGGGGCAGAACAGCAGGTTTTGACCACATATCTACAGTACAAAATCCATGTGTATGTGTGTGCTTAATGTGTATGTTATCGTGTGTGTTGCTTCACAGTCCCTGCTGTTCCATAAAGTGTATTTTTATCAGTTTAGAAAAAATCTAATTTTACTACTTGCATCAGTTACTAGATGTGGAATAGAGTTCCATGTAGTCATGGCTCTATGTTGTACTGTGCTCCTCCCATACTCTGTTCTGGATTTGGGGACTGTGAAGAGACCTCTTGTGGCATGTCTTGTGGGGTATACATGGCTCTCCGCTGTGCGCCATTAGTTCAAACTGACAGCTCGGTGCATTCAACATGTCAATACCTCTCATAAATACAAATAGTGACAAAGTCAATCTCTCCTCCACTATTAATATTAGCTCTCTGTACATCCAAGGGCCAGCTGTGCTGCCCTGTTCTGAGCCAATTGCAATTTTCTTAAATCTCTTTTTGTTGAACCTGACCACAAGAGTGAACAGTAGTTCAGGTGTGACAAAACTAGGGCCTGTAGGACCTGCCTTGTTGATAGTGTTGTTAAGAAGGTAGAGTAACGCTTTATTATGAACATACTTCTCCCCATCTTAGCTACTGTTGTATCAATGTTTTTACCATGACAGTTCATAATCCGGGGTTAATTCAAGCAGTTTAGTCACGTCAACTTGCTCAATTTCCACATTATTTCTTCCAAGATTTAGTTGAGGTTTAGTGAATTTGTCCCAAATACAATGCTTTTAGTTTTAGAAATATTTAGGACTAGCTTTTTCCTTGCCACCCACTCTGAAACTAACTGCAGCTCTTTGTTAAGTGTTGCAGTGATTTCACTCACTGTAGTAGCTGACATATATATATAGTGTTGACTCAAAGCCACCTGAACAGTTTCTTCCCCTGTGCCGTCTTGCTTCCGGACAAGCTAAACACCTTCGCCCGATTTGAGGATAACACTGTGCCACTGACGCGGCCCGCTCCCAAGGACTGTGGGCTCTTGTTCTCTGTGCCTGATGCGAGGAAGACATTTAAGCTGCTGGCCCAGACGTCATCCCTAGTCGTGTCCTCGGAGCATGCGCAGACCAACTGGCTGGAGTGTTTACAGACATATTCAATCTCTCCCTATCCCAGTCTGCTGTCCCCACTTGCTTCAAGATGTCCACCATTGTTCCTCTACCCAAGAAAGCAAAGGTAACTGAACTAAATTGCTATCGGCCCATAGCACTCCTGCCATCAAAAAGTGCTTTGAGAGGGTAGTTAAGGATCATATCACCTCTAGATTACCTGGCACCCTAGACCCACTTCAATTTTCATACTGCCCCAATAGATCCACAGACGATGCAATTGCCATCGCACTGCACACTTTCCTATCTCATCTGGACACAAGAGGGATACCTATGTAAGAATGCTGTTTATTGACTACAGCTCAGCATTTAACACCATAGTACCATCCAAGCTCATCATTAAGTTTGGGGCCCTGGGTCAGAACCCCACCCTGTGCAACTTGGTCCTGTACTTCCTGATGGGCCGCCACCAGATGGTGAAGATAGGTAAACAACAACTCCACTTTGCTGATCCTCAACACAGGGGTCCCATAAGGGTTCGTGCTCAGCCTCCTCCTGTACTCCCTGTTCACCCATTACTTCGTGGCCACGCACGCCTCCAACTCAATCATTAAGTTTCCAGATGACTCAACAGTGGTAGGCCTGATTACCAACAATGACGAGACCGCCTACAGGGAGGAGGTGAGGGCCCTGGCAGAGTGGTGCTAGGAAAATAACTCCCTCAACGAAACGAAGGAGCTGATCGTGGACTTCAGGAAAAAGCAGAGGGAGCACGCCCCTATCCACATCGACAGGACCACAGTGGAGAAGGTGGAAAGCTTCAAGTTCCTAGGCATACACATCACTGACGATCTGAAATGGTCCACCCGCACACAGTGTGGTGAAGTAAGAGCAACAGCCCCTAAGACCCTCACAAACCTTTACAGATGCACAATTGAGAGCATTCTGCCATGCTGTCTCACCGCCTGGTATGGCAACTGTACCGCCCACAACCGCAGGGCTCTCCAGGGGGTGGTGCAGTCTGCCCAACACATCACCGTTGGCACACTGCCTGCCCTCCAGGACACCTACAGCACCTGATGTCACAGGAAGGACAAAAATATTGTCAAGGACATCAACTACCCGAGCCACGGCCTGTTCACCCTGCTATCACCCAGAAGGCGAGGTTAGTACAGTTGTAACTGGGATTCATCCATAAAGAGCTCACAATGAGCATTTCCCCATTGAAGTCGGTTACGACGCCAAACTGCAGTCAGGTCAAGACCCTGGTGAGGACGACAAGCATGAAGATGAGCTTCCCTGAGACGGTTTGTGCAGAAGTTCTTTGGTTGTGCAAACCTACAGTTTCAACAGCTGTGCGGGTGGCTGGTCTCAGATGATCCAACAGGTGAAGAATCCGGATGTGGACGTCCTGGGCTGGCGTGGTTACACGTGGTCTGCAGTTGTGAGGCCGGTTGGACGTACTGCCAAATTCTCTAGAATGGTGTTGGAGACAATTTTAATGTTCATCTACCATAATCTGGCAACGGCTCAGGTGGACATTCCTACAGTCAGCATGCCAATTGCATGCTCCCTCAACTTGAGACATCTGTGCCATTGTGTTGTGTGACAAAACTGCATATTTTAGAGTGGCCTTTTATTGTACCCAGCACAAGGTGCACCTGTGTAATGATCATGTTGTTTGATCAGCTGCTTGACATGCCACGCCTGTCAGGTGGATGGATTATCTTGGCAAAGGATAAATGCTCACTAACAGGTGTGTAAATGCATCTGAGAGATATAATATTTTTGTGTATATCAAACATTTCTGAGATCTTCTATTTCAGCTAGGTGTAAAGTGAACTAGGCAAGAGGATAGAGACTGAGCTGTAGCAGGAGTGCTTGTGCTTGACGTCCGTATGCATGTGTGCAAGTTTTGTGTGGGTGTCTTTTGCGGTGTCAGCTTGAGTTGTAGCAGGAGTGCTTGTGCTTGACGTCTGTATGCGTGTGTGCACGTTTTGTGTGGGTGTCTTTTGCGGTGTCAGCTTGAGTATGTGGGTAGAGACCAGTGTGTGCACAGAGTTTAAAAAAAAAAAATTATTAGATTTTTTTCTAAAGGGTCGGTGCAGGTGGCTGGGGTAGCCATTTGATTTGCTATTTAGCATTTTGTTTAGCAGTCTCATGGCTTGGGGGTAGAAGCTGTTCAGGGTCCTATAGGTTCCAGACATGGTGCACTGGTACCCCTTGCCGTGCGGTAGCAGAGAACCACATTTACCCCACTACTTTTCCATCTGGTGTGGTGACAGAGCAGCAGCACCTACCAGGCCAGGTCTCAGTGCATTTTTGCATTCCAGTTTAACATTTAAGTCGTTTTTTTAAGTAGTGAACAACATACTAGCAATATGCTGGTTACTGTTGATTGTCTGTAAAAATAAACCTACAATAAATACACTTTAGCATTGTCCTTGGCTTGCCTACTGTAGCCAGCTGATCTCTTTTGGAACGCAGATCTCTTAAACGAGTAGGGTGCTATTTTGAGATGTAAAAAAATATATATTCTCAAAATGACATACTTTAACAAAAATTCATGCAATTAAAACAATGCAATTCTAAATAGTAATGACTTCCATTGCTAAAGTATCTTAAAACAGCTTTTTAATACATATCACAATAACCAAATATAGCCTTTTAATGGCTGCTTATAGAGAGAGCATGCCAACCTACAGGCCTGCATGAGCCCAATGTATTTAAAAACTACACCATGTCTGGGCCAGTAGAAATTCTGTTCGGGTCAGTAAGAAAACATTAGTGTTGGATCCTGTCATAGCCTACAAATAGGACCCAGAGTTTTACCTGACCAGGTCATGAGATCAGGAAACTCCAGGCCCCAGAAAAGACACATACTAATTTTGCCAAACCCCTTTTGAACCTGTGGTGCCACCTCTGCCAAGTGGTGATGCAGCCAGTCAATATGCTCTCAATGGTGCAGCTGTAGAACTTATTTATTTTCCGAGGACCCATACCACATCTTTACAGCCTCCTGAGGGGGAAGAGGCATTGTCATGCCCTTTTCACAACTGTGTGTGTGAGGAACTTGAAGCTCTCGACTCACTCCACTACAGCCCCCTGATGTGGATGGGGGAGTGCCCATCCATTTGTTTCCTGTAGTCCACGATCAGCTCCTTTGTCTTGCTGATGTAGTGGGAGAGGTTGTTGTCCTGGCACCACACTGCCAGGTCTCTGACCTCATCCCTATAGGCTGTCCCATTTGTCATCGGTGATCAGTCCTACCACTACTGTGTCGTCAGCAAACTTTATGATGGTGTTGGTGTCACGCACGGCCACGCAGTCGTGGGTGAACAGGAAGTACGGTAGAGGACTATGCACACACCTGTGAGGGACCCTGGTGTTGATGGTCAGCGTGGCGTATGTGTAGTTGCCTACCCTCACCGCCTGGGGGCGGCCCGTCAGGAAGTCCAGGATCCAGTTACAGATGGAGGTATTCAGTCCCAGGGTCCTGAGCTTGGTGACGATCTTGGAGGGCACTATTGCATTTAATGCTGAGCTGTAGTCAATGAACAGCATTCTTACAAAGGTATTCCCTTTTTCCAGGTGGGTGAGGGCAGTGTGGAGATCAATAGATATTGTGTCATCTGTGGATCTGTTGAGGAGGGTGCAAATTGAAGAGGGTCCAGGGGGTCTGGGATCATGGTATTGATGTGAGCCATGACCAGCCTTTCAAAGCATTTCATGGCTATACGTGTGAGTGCTACGGGGTGATAGTAATTTAGGAAGGTTACCTTGATGTTCTTAGGCACGGGGACTATGGTGGTCTGCTTGAAACAAGTTGGTATTACAGACCGGGTCAGGGATAGGTTGAAAATGTTAGTGAAGACACTTGCCAGCTGGTCAGTGCATGCTCTGAGTACACGTCTTGGTATTTCGTCTGGCCCCGAGGCATTGCAAATGTTAACCTGTTTAAAGGTCTTACTCACATTGGCTACGGAGAGCGAGCTCACACAGATGTCCAGAACAGCTGGTGCTCTCATGCATGGTTCAGTGTTGCTTGCATCGAAGCACGTATAGAAGCTCATCTGGTAGGTTGGTGTGGGCAGTTCATGACTGGGTTCCCCTTTTTTAATCCATTATGGTTTGCAAGCCCTGAAACATCCGTTGAGCATCAGAGCCAGCTTAGTAGGATTTGTTCTTAGCCCTGTATTGACGCTTTGTCTGTTTGATGGCTCATTGGCGGTCGTAGCAGAATTTTGTATAACCGTCCAGATTAGCAGTGGCATGTATTTTGAGATGCCATCAAACGCGAGGCTTCCCCAAAAAAATGTACAAGAAAAAAATATTGCATTAGTTTGTATGTTTTATCTTTCTTCTCTGTGTTTCATAAGTGTCCTTACATTCGCAAGAAGCTGACTCTATCTCACTGGAGAAAGCATCAAAGTGAATGAAATGGCATGTGTCGTGTTTAGCCCATCTATCTGATGCCATCTGGTCAAAAAGAGTATGACATTGTTGCCACCCTAGCATTGAATGCAAGGAAAGCCAGCGAGCATTTGGCCTCCCTTGATAAAAAAATATATAAATAATAAAAGCCGCTAAGCATTGAGCTAAACTGAATATGCTCAGCTGTGAATGGTCCTGGATCACCCCAAAAGGGAAGCCAGTTGGGATTTGGCTTCGCACCAATCACATCACAACAGAAGCCAAATGTCATTGAAAGAAACACTTGAATTGTTGTCGTTATCCTCCGGTGGCTAGCTAGCTAAAATTGTCCCTTTCCTAAATTAGCATAGATAGAGATTTGGACTTGTGGTTTTACTTAATTCTCCATACCGGCAAATGATTATAATGGCGACTCTAATCCAACCATAAATTCATACACTGTGCCCCTGGCGTGAGAGGATGGAATTTCAAAATGTAGCTAGATATAGTAGGCTAATGTTAACTAGCTGGCCTGGCACATCGTTGCCCATGGAAGGGAGTTAGGCTAGCTAGCAAGGATTTTAGCTAGGTAGACTAGGACAACACAAACTAAAAGTGTGTACTGTATGACAGTCGTAGATCATTTAGGCAACAGGAAAGATGAGGTTGGCATTGGAGTTTCTCTACAAATAGGGTGAGTCAACATGTTTTTTCTAGTTACACACACACACACACAAACACACATCAGTACCATGGACAGCCACATCATATTGGACTATATGGTTTTTGTTATCTTTGAGTTGTCACTGTATTAGTATAGGTGATGAGATTATGTTGAAGTTGAAATGGTGGTGAATAGTGGAGGCAGCATATGTTTTCTTTGCGACTTGCAGTAACTCTCCGTGGTTCTGAATCAATAGTTGTTTAGTAGTCCGAAAATGTCTGAAATATTAACATGTTTGAACATGCTGTAGGTTATGTAACTGTTTGTTACATGCATTATGTTTTGTGGACTTTACTGGACAAACGTTGCTCTCCTCCGGTTTTGTGATGAAACAAAGGTGTGGTTGAATTTATTCTGCCATTGTGTCTTCTTATTGCCTCGGCCTTAGGTCTATATATCACAGTGTCAAGTCATAGGAACAAACGGGTTATACAGCAAACAACGCAATTATCACAACACATAGGTGTAAAATGGCTTTTTTTCTGACTTGGCTTCTCCAGGGATTTTTTTTATTTTATTTATGTTTTACTGCGGATTAGTGTCCCACTCCATGAAAGCAGCAGCTTTAGCCTTTAGCTCAGTGCAGATGTTGCCTGTAATCCATGGTTTCTGGTTGGGATATGTACAGTCACTGTGGGGACGATGTCGTCGATGCACTTTTTAATGAGGCCGGTGACTGATGTCGTAAACTCTTCAATGTTATCGGATGAATCCCGGAACATATTCCAGTCTGTTCTTGGGAAACCATCATCAGACCACTTCCGTATTGATACTGGTACATTCTGTTCGAGTTTTTGCTTGGAAGCAGGAAGCAGGAGGATAGAATTATGGTTGGATTTTCCTAAAGGATGGTGAGGGTGGGCTTTGCATGAGTTTGTGTGTTTTAATAAAGATGATCTAGAGTTTTATTCACATCCTAGTTGCACAGGTAAAAATGAGGTCAAATGGATTTCAGTTTCCCTCCATTAAAATCACTGGCCAAGAGACACCTTTCAATGTGCATTTTCTTGTTTGATCGCCAATGTTACTGACTGGCCTGCCTCTTTTTCGCCGCCGCTTCCTCTTTCGAATCCTGGGGCTTAGGGCCTGTTCCGGAGTAAACGGAACGTCCGGAGCAGCCAACTCGTTGAAGTAGGCATTTAAAAAAATTAAAATTAAAATTAAAATTGGATCAGGGTACAAAACCCCCCACAAATAGCAGAATTGTTCAGGGGCCGTAAGAAGGCTGCTATCCACTGCAGCGCCATCTAGCACTCAAACTACACAGTTTATAATACATTTTATTTGTAGAAATGTATATTAAACAGTATCTGAATATCATCATTCTGAATGTTAGTGCTAGTAAATGAAAGGCACAAAACAGTTGTTACTGTAAAAAGAACAATTCTGTTTTATTCAGTATATATGTTTCAGTTAAATATAGAGCTCTCGTGGAGTGTGGTTGTGGGACAGTGAGCAAAGGTCTCCATAGTGCTGGTCAGTGGGATGTATTGCCCTGTCACTGAAGCAGTGGAGGCTGAGAGAGGGGCTCAAGGCCTTTTACAGGCCTGCTGAAAGCCAGGGGTGAGGGCCTTTTGATGGCACGCTCAACCTGGTCAAACACTGAGGTCATTGGCTCTTTGGCCAATCAGTGGTGTTGACAGGATGGAGGTCCCAGACGGATGAGTTGTCCACTGAAGGCTCCACCACATTCCACACAGGGACTTCTCAAAGGCAGAGAGAGGACCCCAAAGCTGATAGGATGTATATGAACCCATCCTTTGACACTCAGAGGCACACACAACGTTACCTGTCTGCTATGGTAGTTTAGAGACTGGAGCTCGAGTTATGGATAAATGGCAAACCTGTTGAAGCTCTAATTTATGATAAATACTTACTTATCCACAAAATTGCAGTGAATGTTTTCTCTTTGGTAGCAATGTAGAGCTGTTGGATTTGGTGTAGAATGTAGTTTTTGGTCCACTCTTAGAATGTAGAGTGTTTAGTGTTGTTGGGATACGTTGTATGTGTTTTTATAACGTTCTAGGATGATTTCAGTTTGAATTCAAATGCTATGTTTTCTTTTGATTACTGCATGTTGTCGTGATGTTGAGACCTTTAATGCATCACCTACTTCTATCACTGTTTTGTGCTCAAAAACCCTACTTTGTACGCATCATGGGGCAAGAGGAGCTGAGGAAAGTAACACATGAATTAGTATTGGAATTACAGGGCACATCTTCTGAACATGCTGTTGCATTGTCCACACCGGTTAATGTGGAAGGATGCGTTCCAAAGGTTAGTCAATGCTGCCACCTTGTGGATAAAAGTGTGGTGCTCCCTTTTAGCAAATACTGAGTGGTCACTGACCCAATAAAACGTAGAACAATTAAAATTGTAAAGATTTTTTTCGCCGAACATTATACTAAAGTAAAGGGTTCTGGCACACTACATCCCAAAGGAAGCCGTGGCACATTTGTCACAGGCAAAGCAGACTATAGGGTGTTCTGTCATTGGTATACTCATTGTACACTACTATGCAAAACATTAGGACCACTTTCCTACTATTGTGTTTACCCCCCCCACCCCAGGAATCCTGGCTCATGTCAACTCCAATGCTTCCCACAGTTGTGCCAAGTTGGCTGGATGTCCTTTGGTTGGTGGGCCATTCTTGATACACACAGGAAACTGTTTAGCGTGAACCCCAGCAGCGTTGCAGTTCTAGACACAAACCAGTGCCCCTGGCAGCTACTACCATATTTTGCCTTCGCCCTCTGAATGTCACACATACACAATCATGTCTCAAGGCTTAAAAGTCCTTCTTTAACCCGTCTCCTCCCCTTCATCTACACTGATTTGAAGTGGATTTAAAAAGTGACATCAATAAGGGATCATAGCTTTAACCTGTGTTCATCTGGGCCAGCCTGTCATGGAAAGAGCAGGTGTCGTTAATGTTTTGGATACTCAGTGCGTGTAATCATGTATATCAATTGATACAAAGGGGTATTTTAATTGAATGTCATGACTGCTTGTGGGAACTGTTATGCCGTGTTTAGCAAGCCGTGTTTAACAAGGAAGCTTAATGAGATTGGGTTGATGTAAAATGTTGCTGTTGCAGTGGGTAGTACTGGGGGATTCACGCGTCTTAGTGGCAGTTTAAAGTACAAGTTGAATCAGATATAAACCGTCCTTTGTGTGAGATGTTAAAACGAGGCCCTGACTCTCTCAGTACAGATCCCACGGAGAGGAAATTGTCACAACCCCTCTGAATCAGGCAGTGGTCACTAAGAGCAGTAATGGTGAATGAGAATGTGTCCAAACACAATCAATCTACTGAATGTTTCTGCCCTCTTTTTGGGTGTAGTTACAGCAATATTACATAAGCATTTCCCAAACATAAGGATATTTACAAGCAGAGCACGACCAGAGCAGAGTGCATACTCAGCCTATGTGCCCTTGGGAGTGTATATCACTTTGGACCCCCACTCCACCCTATCCTGTAGTATACCATCTAGTCTAGTGTGTAGAGGGCTTGCACTGTCGGTACAGTGAACAAGAAAAATCAATACATTATTATCTCCGTTGGCTTGTCTAAGCCATAAACCGAGCCACTACTAATAGCAGGCTTTGATACGAATATCCCACCCCAGGCGTTAATGGGATCGTAATATACCGCCTCTGTCCGATACTGAATGCTTTACAGCTATATGCTTTTCTACTTTTGGCCACGAGGTGGTGCTTCAGAGCAAGGTTTATTAAAGTTGTATTGATACCGTAAGGCAGGGATCGTCAACTATATGTAGATTCAGCCGAGGGCCGATTTTGTCTTGAGCATATGGTCGGCGGCAGAACATAATTACAAATAATTTTATAGACTGGAAATTGACCGCGAGAAGCCCCCAAAAATATCATATTTGACAAACAATTTCAAACCATGCTTACGTTTGTACACTATTCTGCGTGGGAATACTTGGAACAGATTGACAAAAATGTTATCACTTGGAGCTGATTTACTGGTGTTTCTTTTACAGTATTTTATGTACAACAATTAAAAACGAATTTCTCATAACATAGGGGGGGCAAATAAAATAACCAAACTGGCAGACAAACAGTAGCAGATCTAATTAAAATATACTTCCTCGCCCACTTCCTCCGCTTTGGTCCTCTCTTTCCCTCTTTCAACTCCAAATGCTATAATGACTTGGATCGCAGTTGTTTCAGGAGCTGTGTTTTACGAGTGGCGACCATTCTGATGGAGGGAGACAAGATAAGACTTCCTCTGTCTAATGTTACCATGGTCACAGTTTTTGTTTTTTTGTCAGATGCTAGGAGCCATGTCATCTACCCTGAACCAGACGGTGCTGATCATTACAGTGTTTTGCGATTGCTTACACACTTGTTGCGGAATTTGCCTCACTGTGTCAAAACGCTACACACAAGCCAACTAAGGCACAACACTTGGAGATAAACATCTCACTTCTATGTAACTCTGCAATCAAAGTCTAACACTCCTTTTTCAAAATGGCATTTTTGCTACAAAATGATACACACGTGCACCATTTGATTATTTCAATGCGGCAACACAATGATGTGCTTTATTTTATACAAAACACTGCTGTCTTTAGTACTTTGTATACCTTTTTTAATTTGTCCCATACATGCTTCTGTTAAAGATGGTTCCAGTACAGTACATCTACTCACATTTCAATCAACACAAAAAAATAGAAAGACATCAGAAATAAATATATATATATATATATATATATCACAAAGAAAAGTAGAATTACAGTACAGTAATCAATACTATATGTTACTGTAAACTCACAAACAAATAATTACAGTAAAATTACAGTGCAATGGTAAACAAAGTACTGTAAGGGATGGGGTGGATGGTTTATGGATCCCGCCTTCTGTTAGGGTCTGGCCACATCACCTCATCCACATCACAAGCAATGTCATCCCTGGCTAGGCAACGGGGAAAATATTGCCTTGCATGCCGTATCCGACCCTGGACTGACCCCACCTCAATGTCTCCGCATGCCTCTTCCATTGAAACTAACATTATCCCAGATGACAACAAACCTGGGCTGCTCTGGTCCGTCCTGTACAACTGTATTATGTAGTGCCTCCAGAAATATGATTATGTGTTGCAGTATTGTAGGGACCGAGGGTGGCATGGTGATGGAGTACTCCTTGCAGACTAATGGAGGTGATATTTCCCCCTGCACTGCCCAGGGACATTCACAACGGCTCTTTGTCCTGTAACATTTCGGCCCCAACACCTGGTTTTTAGCTAGATTGAATCCAGCTTCCTCAATGGAAATTAACTTGAGGCTGTGGAGCTGCATCAACGTCCAGAACTCTCTGTAACAGAAAATGCAAACACTCTGCACTGTGAATATGGTGTAACTCAAAACACAGGACTACAACGTCTACATTCTCACACAAGGATGGGTTGGGGCGGGGGGGTGGGTTGGGTCAGACACACTCAGTTAAAATTACAAGGTGCAGGTGCCCCCACAGACAACTGCCTAGGTGACATACTGCTTTGTCTGAATGTATCTATGCAGTGCCAATAGGACACAATCTACTGCCATTACTGTGTTACAGTCTAGTACAGTGAAACTTACTTGCACGTCGTCATAGCGAAGGTCTTTGACTCCAACGCTGTTCCCCTCAAACGGAACCCTGGACAGCGGCTTCATTGTAAGTTGGTGTCGACGCAAGATGCGACAGAGGGTCGACTTTCTGACACGGTTGATATTATGGAATGTGGTGTGGTCTGCGAGGATTTGCTCTCGTAGTTGATGTAGGTGGATGGTGTTGTTTGCCAACACTCGATTGACAACGTTCCGTTCCTGTTCCTGTTCATGGGTGAACAGACTTTGCCGTCCACCCTCGGGAGGTCGTCTGGCAGTTCTGTAGAAAATTCAAGAATATGATGTCATTGGTGAGGTCATTTTTTTACATACTGTACTGTCATACTGTACACAGTAACATCAAAACTGTATTACATGTACTTCACAGTACTATACCTATTTTTTTTTTTGTTGAGTAGCGTAGACCTGATATTGTAGGACTAGATTGTATTGTAATGCAGAGTGATGTGCAACAATTACATGGGTACAGTCTCGTGTAGAACGTTGAAGACATACCTGTTCTCCAGTCTAAATGTCTGTATTATGGATGCTACCGTGTAGCGACTCGGGTTGGGCTGGACTCTCTGCCTCCCTCATCTGTCAGGACATGATTTATGACATGGGTCCACCAAAGTAGCCCTTAATGTCGTCCGAAATATGTCTCTATTGCCTGGTCCCCTTCTTTGTTCTTGTCCTCCCTCTCTATCTCTCCTCTCTCTCTCCCTGTCTGTTTTGCATTTTTAATAGAACTCTTTTCCCAATTTATTGCAAGAGATTTCATTCTTGAACAAAGTGTCCAATATAAGAAACAGTGTGTAGTGTGTTGCAGAATTACAAACAAAGTGCAAAGGAGAAAATGTGTTTGTGCCTTTTTGTTTGAGGCACGGTTACACAAGTTAAGGTTTTGATGCTTTTGTCAAAGCATTCACTGTCAGTGTGTAAGCATTCTGCAAAAACTGTAAGGTGTGTGTGTGTGTAGCTAGAGCACATAGTCACAAAAATATAACGTTTTCCCCCCCCATGACTGATCTAAGGTCATTTTTGGACTTCACCACCTGTATGGGATAAAGGTTAAGACTTAGAGAAAAGGGAAATCTGTTTCCCAATGTCTTCTATTTCTGCACACGTAATTGTCTACTATTTCTGCACACGTAAATGTCTACTATTTCTGCACACGTAAATGTCTACTATTTCTGCACACGTAAATGTCTACTATTTCTGCACACGTAAATGTCTACCATTTCTGCACACGTAAATGTCTTCCATTTCTGCACACGTAAATGTCTACCATTTCTGCACACGTAAATGTCTACCATTTCTGCACACGTAAATGTCTACCATTTCTGCACACGTAAATGTCTACCATTTCTGCACACGTAAATGTCTACCATTTCTGCACACGTAAATGTCTACCATTTCTGCACACGTAAATGTCTACCATTTCTGCACACGTAAATGTCTACCATTTCTGCACACGTAAATGTCTACCATTTCTGCACACGTAAATGTCTACCATTTCTGCACACGTAAATGTCTACCATTTCTGCACACGTAAATGTCTACCATTTCTGCACACGTAAATGTCTACCATTTCTGCACACGTAAATGTCTACCATTTCTGCACACGTAAATGTCTACCATTTCTGCACACGTAAATGTCTACCATTTCTGCACACGTAAATGTCTACCATTTCTGCACACGTAAATGTCTACCATTTCTGCACACGTAAATGTCTACCATTTCTGCACACGTAAATGTCTACCATTTCTGCACACGTAAATGTCTACCATTTCTGCACACGTAAATGTCTACCATTTCTGCACACGTAAATGTCTACCATTTCTGCACACGTAAATGTCTACCATTTCTGCACACGTAAATGTCTACCATTTCTGCACACGTAAATGTCTACCATTTCTGCACACGTAAATGTCTACCATTTCTGCACACGTAAATGTCTACCATTTCTGCACACGTAAATGTCTACCATTTCTGCACACGTAAATGTCTACCATTTCTGCACACGTAAATGTCTACCATTTCTGCACACGTAAATGTCTACCATTTCTGCACACGTAAATGTCTACCATTTCTGCACACGTAAATGTCTACCATTTCTGCACACGTAAATGTCTACCATTTCTGCACACGTAAATGTCTACCATTTCTGCACCCCAATGCAGCAAACAGAAACACAGACTTTGGCTGTAATGACAGACACACACCAGAGAACGCCCCAACTCTCACATCCCAAACTATTGATCCTGCCCTTCTCTTCTGATGGAGGAGAAGAGCGAGCAGGAGGATGGCTAATTAAACAAATTAAACACACACACTTTCTCTCTCTCTCTCTCTCTCTCACACACACACACGGTCTTGTATAACTAACCTTCTGGGGACACCCAATTCACTCCCATTCAAAATCCTGTTTTCCCTATCCCATAACCCTAAACTTTAACACTAACCTAGCCCTAACACTAATTCTAACCTTAGCCCTGAACCCCCTAGAAATAGCATTTGACCTTGTGGGGACCAACAGTGTTTTTTTTTTTTCTTCCCACAAGTACAGTTACACACACGCAGTCCCTTTTTTTTTCTAATCCATTCCCTCCATTCCCCTCTTTCCTCCTCACAACTTGTATTTTTCTCCTTCTCAAATCCCCCTCTGCTCACTCCCTCTCTCCATCTCTCCTCTCTCTACACCCCCGGCGCAAGAGAAAAGGGCTTTCTGATGATCAACACTGCCTTTTTTTATATGCTTCTACATCACCAGATGCACCGAGCCAACGCACCCAGGCACTGGTGTATATGACCTTTCTCTATCCCTCTCGCCTCTCTCTCCTTTTCTCGCTCCCTCTTGTTCCCACTCTCCCTCTCACTCAGAGTTCACGCAGGGTACATACATTGACAACGTTAGTTTGGGTGCATACGGTTTGCACTTTGTGGCTACTCGTCATCCCCTCCCAACCCCCACACACACACTCTCTCCCCTGCTGCACTTAAAACTACGCCATCTAGCCCCTATGGTCCCTCACATCATCTTCTCTTCACTCCCCTCTTTCCCTATCCACCATGTTAACCATGTTATGTCCCCCCCCCCCACTGTGTGCTAGCCCAAGCCAGCCTATCCCATTCCAGGGGAAGGACCTTGGCGCCATGCCTCATCGTAACCCATTACCCATCATCCCCGCTCAATTGAACTTATTTTGACTCTGCCGCTATGCTCAATACTTCTGATCGGCGTGACGCTTAAACTACCATCTATAAGCCACTCTGTGACGGGCCTGACGATGGAAAACAGGTTGATTTGGTTAAGGGGGCAACGGGGGGAGGAGGAGGGGGTTATAGGAATGTCAAGGGAGAAGTGGGGATGGTGTTAGGAGACATAACACAACAAGAGGAGAAGGCAATTGACGTGTAGAGAAGGATGTACATTACCGTTCAAAAGTTTGGGGTCACATAGAAATGTCCTTGTTTTTGAAAGAAAAACATTTTTTTTTTGTCCATTTAAAATAACATCAAATTGATCAGGAGACTTGTGTCTACACTGTATTTAATGTCAACAGTGAAGAGGCGACTCTGGGATGCTGGCCTTCTAGGCAGAGTTCCGGTGTCTGTGTTCTTTTGCCCATCTTAATCTGTTATTTTTATTTGCCAGTCTGAGATATGGCTTTTTCTCTGCTCTCTGCCTAGAAGGCCAGCATCCCGGAGTCGCCTCTTCACTGTTGACATTGAGACTGTTTTTTGTGGGTACTATTTTAATAAAGCTGCCAGTTGAGGACTTGTGAGGTGTCTGTTTCTCAAACTAGACACTCTAATGTACTTGTCCTCTTGCTCAGTTGTGCACCGGGGCCTCCCACTCCGCTTTCTATTCTGGTTAGAGCCCGTTTGTGCTGTTCTGTGAAGGGAGTAGTACACAGCGTTGTACGAGATCTTCAGTTTCTTGACAATTTCTTACATGGAATAGCCTTCATTTCTCTGAGTTTCAGAAGAAAGTTTGGAGCCTGTAATCGAAACCACAAATGCTGATGCTCTAGATACTCAACTAGTCTAAAGAAGGCCAGTTTTATTGCTTCTTGAAAACTGCTGTGCAGTTTAAAAAGGGTTTTCTAATGATCAATTAGCCTTTTTAAAATGATAAACTTGGATTAGCTAACACAACGTGCCATTGGGAACACTGGAGCGATGGTTGCTGATAATGAGCCTCTACGCCTATGTAGATATTCCATTAAACACCTGCCGTTTCCAGCTACAATAGTCATTTACAACACGAACAACGTCTACACTATATTCCTGATCAATTTGATGTTATTTTAATGGACCAAAAAATGTGCTTTTCTTCCAAAAACAAGGACATTTCTAAGTCAGCCCAAACTTTTGAATGGTAGTGTATGTTATAGGGGTAATCGTAGGGTTAATGTTCTGTGGTGATGAATACTGCTGCAGTTCGATGCTGGGAGCGAACCACTGTAAATGAATGTAAATGGATGCATCATCTGAAGAGCAAGAAAACGTAGACCTCCTTAGAAATCCGTAGCTTCTCTTCCCTTAAAGGGCAATAGGTGAGGTGAAGCAAAAGTCCGTTTTTGGAGACACTTTTCGATTTCATCTTCTTCCTTCAAGCTTTGTGTTGATGTAGCTGAATTCTGACCTTGAACTCTTGACCTATGTATGAGAGATCAGTGAGGCTTTGGGCTGAATGGGATTCTTGCTTTATGTACGTTTTCACTCTCTCTGGTGTTTCTCAAACTGAGCCGTATGGCTAAGCACAGCGTAGCATGACTTCGAGAGAGTCAAGAAATGGTTTTCAACTCAAACACAGACTGACACACCCTTAAACTCTCAAATGCAATTACAGCGCCTTTCTGAAAAGTACTCAGACCTCTTCAGTTTTTCCAGCCTTGTTTAAATGTACAGCCATGTTCTAAAATTGTTTAAATAAATAATTTCCCTCAAATCTACACACAATACCCCATCATGACATAGCGAAAACAGGTTTTTAGATTTTTTTTTTCTCCAAATGTGTTACAAATAAAAAACGGATACCTTATTTACATAAGTATTCAGAACCTTTGCTATGAGACTTGAAATTGAGCTCCGGTGCATCCTGTTTCCATTGATCATCCGTGAGATGTTTCAACAACTTGACTGGAATCCACCTGTGGTAAAATCAATTGATTGGACATTATTTGGAAAGGCACACACCTGTCTATATAAGAACCCACAGTTGTCAGAGCAAAACCAAGCCATTCGGTCGAAGGAATTGTCTGTAGAGCTCCGAGACAGGATTGTGTCAAGGCACAGATCTGGCAAAGGGTACCAAAAACATTTATGCAGCACTGACAGTCCTCAAGAACACAGTGGGCTCCATCATTCTTAAATTTGTAAGTTTGGAACCACCAAGACTCTTCTAAGAGCAATTGAGGGAGAAGGACTCGATGGTCACTCTGACAGAGCTCTAGAGTTCCTCTGTGGAAATGGGAGAACCTTCCCGGAAGGACAACCATCTCTGCAGCACTCCACCAATCAGGCCTTTTATGACGGAAGCAACTCCTCAGTAAAACAGGACAGCCCATTTGAAGTTTGCCAAATGCACCTAAAGACTCTCAGACCATGAGAAACAAGATTCTCTGGTCTAATGAAATCAAGATTTAACTCTTTGGCCTGAATGCCTAGCGTCACGTCTGGAGGAAACCATTCACTATCCCTATGGTGAAGCATGGTGGTGGCAGCATCATGCTGTGGGGATGTTTTTCAGCGGCAGGAACTGGGAGACTAGTCAGGATCGAGGCAAAGATGAACGGAGCAAAGTACAGAGAGGTCCTTGATGAAAACCTGCTCCAGAGTGCTCAGGACCTTAGACTGGGGTGAAGGTTCACCTTCCAACAGGACAATGACCCTAAGCACACACCCAAGACAAAGCAGGAGTGGCTTCGGGACAAGTCTCTGAATGTCCTTGAGTGGCCCAGCCAGATCCCGGACTTGAACCCGATCGAGCATCTCTGGAGAGACCTGAAAACAGCTGTGAAGCAACTCTCCCCGTCCAATCTGACGGGGCTTTAGAGGATCTGCAGCGAGGAATGAGAGAAACTCCCCAAATACAGTTGTGCCAAGCTTGTAGCATCATACCCAAGAAGACTCGAGGCTGTTATCATTGCCAAAGGGGCTTTAACAAAGTACTAAGTAAAGGGTCTGAATTCTTATCTAAATGTGATATTTCAGTTTTTTTATTGTTTATATATTTGCAATGTCTAAACCTGTTTTTGCTTTATCATTATGGGGTATTGTGTGTAGATTGATAAGGAGAAAAATCATTTCAATAAATTTTAGAATAACGTTGTAACGTAACAAAGTGTGGAAAAAGTCAAGGGGTCTGAATACTTTCCGAATGCACTGTATGTACAGTGTACAATATATACACACATCATCATTACATACAAACAAACACCCTTTATTACACACAGTCAAACAATGTACTCATAAGCAACCAAATTCAAATCAATCTTAACATTCACTCTGCTCTTCTACTGAACGAGCCCAGACTACAAAGGTCTTATTTCTGATGTGATCGAGACAGATCCATCCCTTCCAGCAGCCCTCACATCTCCCAGCACCATACATCAAGGTGATACCCCCTGGCATGGCATGTCAGACCATGGTAAATCACCTCTCTCTCAGTGTAAATCAGGGTAAATATGTGGGAATCACAAGATTTAACTCTTTGGCCTGAATGCCAAGCGTCACGTCTGGAGGAAACCTATTCCCCCCCCCCCCGCTATGGCAGAACACTCTCTCTTAGAACAGTGAGGGGCTCTTAATCTCCCAGACACCACGGGAACCAACCCGTATCACTAGCGTGACTCCATTTTGGGGTGGATGGAGGGAGACAGGGAGTGAGAGAGGGAGGGAAAGGGGGATGAGGAATGTGGAAGGGGGAAGAATGTACGGAGGAGATAAGAGGAGAATGAGAACAAATGGAGTGAGGGGAGAGAGAGAGCGAGGGAGGGAGGGAGGGAGGGAGGGAGGGAGTTTGGGCTTTCGTTTCATCGGCGGAGGGAGCAGAGAGCAGTGCAGCGCAGCACCACAAGGGAGTCTAATTCTTCCTGCCAACCTCGCAGCGACCCCACCGCTGATGGGGTGAAAGGCAGGTGGAAAGAGAGGGAGAGGGAGAGAGACATGGAATGGGATGTAGAAAGAGGGAAGGATCCATACATGTATTGAAGACATCAAGGGATGGGTGTGGGGGCAGAGGGAGGGGAGAGGGTTAGGGTGCTGGTCGCCTAGACAACGCCTATAATGGGGGACCCGTGATGTCATGTATTTACCGCCGAGGGGGTGCGTTGGCACTGGAAGTGTAATGGTGGGTGTGGGTGAGGGTAGGGAGGTGGATGATGGTGAGGGATGATGTCACTTATCACAGGGCGACTTGTCATCCTCCATCATTTCTCTCTAATGTCACCCATCCTTCTCTACTTTCTTTCTTCTGCCCTCATTCGCTCTCATTTCCTTTCCTTTCCTCTTTGGTCCTCTTCTCTTGCTATTCGCTACATTCAGCCTCTGCCCTCTCTCCTGTCCTCCATCTTGTTCTCTCTCGATCGTTCCGGCTGTTGTATAATATGGGGCTCGTTTGGTACCTCTGAATACTTAAAAGAAAAAGACACACACACACAAAGACACACACACACACACACACACATGGAGCAGTTGGTTGCTAACAGTAGCGCTACTCTGCTTTGCGTTGCCTGCCCTCAGGGCTGGGTTGTGATGGAGAATGGGAAGTCTGTCATTGCCCTGCTGTTGAACCCACAGCCTGCATCTCTCCCTCCTCCTCTCTCTCTCTCTCTCTCTCTCTCTCTCTCTCTCTCTCTCTCCCCCTTTTCACTCTCTTTCTCTCTCTCTCTCTCTCCCCCCTTTTCACTCTCTTTCTCTCTCACACACACACACACACACACACTAGCTTGCTACCGGCCCTTATTTGCACAACATAATTTTCATGCAAACTCAGGAAGACCTCTAAACATGATCCATAGCCACAGTATCATAACATCTAGGTTTTACAATGTCTGTGTTTCCTCGGCTAACAGGGACATTGTGTGCTGTCCATGTGATGCTTTGACAACATTTGACAACACACGTCAAATAGCTTTCTGGAGGGCTAATTTGATTTGGCACCCTTGACATTGGTAAGCACACCAACTTTAATTCCCAAGAAAACGATGGAGGCCATTTTGAAGCCTCTGTGCGACCGTCTGGTGAACCCCCCCCCCAACCCCCGATGCCCTCTGAATGGAGGGGAAGGGTGAAGGCCGGGTCACGGCGCCTTGCCCAGTTCTCTGAGGGGATATAGCGCCCTCCTCTGGAGGAGCTTGACCATAATGAGGAACACTCAGGTCAACAGGTTAGACGGAGACTGAGCCTAAAGGCGATCATGAATACAATGACAAAACATCACGGGAGAGGACACAGTAACGCCTCAACAAAGGACTCCCTTTCCCAGTCTCATTCTTCCTCCTCCCTCTGGACACACCCTCCCTCTCTCCTGCTTACTGAGCAGGCATTACGGATGGCCCCTTAGCCATAATGGGCGTTTTAAAGTGGACGTGAGTGCGCTGCAGAGTGTCTGTAATGATGGTTGTTTACGTTGCTCCCCCCTCCATTTGTAATGATTAGGCCGTGGATGGATGGGACCGCATGCCTTCGGGACTGACCAACGCTCCAGGGGGGGGTTCGGACAATGACACGCTGTAGTTGACCTGCAGGTGACCCCGGGCTGACCCAGCCGGTAGAGGAGCTGGCTGTTAGATGATCGTTGTCCCCACGATGACAGCGCGACCCCAGACTCAACCCCGTCGCCATGGCCGATGGTTGACCCCTCAAAGTGTACGTTTGGAGTTGTGGTTGTCTACTAGGGGACACAAAGGCCACAGGGTGGGTCTCCACTGGACACAGAGATGGAGTAAGAGAAAGGCACAGAAAGAGAGAGTGAAGTTTGAGAGAAAGGAGTCAAGCCTGAGGTGAAAGGTCAGGGCATGGTTTTTTACTCTGTCCATTCTTTGAGTCAGTGTGAGGGAGGGAGAGATGGCCTGACCTCCTGCTGGGCCATAAGTTGGGGTTGACCTCTGACCCCTGGACTTCCCCTGACCGAGGGTGTCTCATTGGACCACATTGGCACAATATGGTACGCTCTTTCCTGTCAAGGCTATGGTGTAAGGGTCTGTGTTTCGGAGGGCTTTTTGGAAGAGTGGGCACAAAGACTGTGGCCAGGAGTTTGAACCTCCTGAACCTAATCATGACACTGAAACAAATGTGTGTGTGTGTGTGTCACACTTGGTGTCACGGTATGCTGATTTATGCCAATGTAATGCACACCATAACAATATCACCGTGGAGAGAAGCCCCATATACAATCAGCATACCATTACAGTGAAAGATCAGCGAGCAGCGCTGCATCACATACTACTGCTGCTGAAACAGAGCCAGCGGTGATGCGCCATCGGGGAACGTGTGGCCGCTGACGAACGGTCACTGGCTGACATAGGCTACAGCGGTGTTGTGTGATGACAGGAACAAAGACCAGCTACATGGCAACAAGGACATACCAGAGTGAAAGAGACACAAGTCAAGGTGAGGTTTCTTGTTTTGTCATTTTTGCATTCAGTCATGATGGGCTCATTTGGACCATTTGACCTCACAAGGGGTCAGACTGAGTAGAATTACTAGAGAAAATAATGACTGGCGAAACCGAAGCAGTCACATTTCAGATGAACCCACTTCTGTCTTCCTTGGACCTACAGTGTAAGTATCAATGGAAGGCAGTGCCTGGGTTTGGCCCCTAGGTGTCAGCAGTGACCGTTAGAGACCGTGGCGTTGGAGTGTTGTTCCAAACGGTCCCTTTCTCAGTACCACATAATATGACTCTCATAAGAAGCCCACTTTCATTCACTCTCATTCTGATTTAGTCCAACAATGATCCTCTCATGCGCTTCCACAGGAACCCTTCTCATTCTGAGTCACACGCCAAAAAAGAGTCACACTCTCTAACGTTGCAAGTTTAGCCTCTTTTGCCATTCGCAGTCATTTCTCTACATTAAAAAAAAATGACACGTCCATTTTGACTACACCCTGCTGCAACCAACCAATGAGGAGTGGCTGGGGTCCTGGGCTCTGCCTGTGGCAACGTTACCCGGGCAACCTGTCGCTGAGCGACCCAAGGGGCAGTTGGCCAGCCATCTAATGAGCGGAGCAACGTCCTGCCAGGAGAGCGCCAGAGAGATTTACTGCCTATTACACACCAGCTAGCACACAGCTAATATCTGCTGTTACACTCCCTGCTCACGTGTGGCAGCCATTTTTTTTTTCAATCAGAATGTACACCACACATCAGATGTCGTGACTGAACAAGGCACTTCAATGTGAGGAGGGCAACAGAAAAGTCGAACGTTTCTTCTTGAATAATATCACGTGTGTCTATTCTGAAGATCACACTGACGTTAGGCAGGGATCTTCAGAGGGTGTGTAATACTGTAGTATGCTGGTCTAGCCTCAGCCAGTACTCCAGCCAATAGACACAGCTAAAAGACGGGGTCTTCCCTACGGTAAATGCAGAGCAGCGTGAAATACACTGTGAATGATGTGTGCATGTGGGGAATTCCAGTAACTGAGTTAAAGCCTGAGGGATCCAACATGGCAGCTTTATCTGGATCGATGGGCCTGATGGATCGACTCACAGCACAGCCACTGAAGGGACACCAAATCCTGCTGGGAGATGCGGGAGAAGAGAGAGGGCAAAGAGGGGGGAGAGAGGAAGACAATGGGGAGAAGAGAGAGGGCAAAGAGGGGGAGAGAGGAAGACAAGGGGGGGAGAGAAGAGAGGGCAAAGAGGGGGGAGAGAGGAAGACAAGGGGGAGAAGAGAGAGGGCAAAGAGGGGAGATAGGAAGACAAGGGGAGAAGAGAGAGGGCAAAGAGGGGGAGAGAGGAAGACAAGGGGGAGAGAGAGAGGGAAAAGAGGGGGGGAGAAGAGAGAGGGAAAAAGAGAAAGAGAGCAAAGAGAGAGAGGAAGACAAGGGGAGAAGAGAGAGGGCAAAGAGGGGGAGAGAGGAAGACAAGGGGGAGAAGAGAGAGGGCAAAGAGGGGGAGATAGGAAGACAAGGGGAGAAGAGAGAGAGGGCAAAGAGGGGGAGAGAGGAAGACAAGGGGGAGAAGAGAGAGGGCAAAGAGGGGGGAGAGAGGAAGACAAGGGGGAGAAGAGAGAGGGCAAAGAGGGGGGATGAGAGGAAGACAAGGGGGAGAAGAGAGAGGGCAAAGAGGGGGGAGAGAGGAAGACAAGGGGGAGAAGAGAGAGGGCAAAGAGGGGGAGAGAGGAAGACAAGGGGGAGAAGAGAGAGGGAAAAGAGGGGGGAGAAGAGAGAGGGGGAGAGAGGAAGACAAGGGGGAGAAGAGAGAGGGCAAAGAGGGGGGAGAGAGGAAGACAAGGGGGAGAAGAGAGAGGGCAAAGAGGGGGGAGAGAGGAGAGAGAGGGGGAAGAGAGGAAGACAAGGGGGAGAAGAGAGAGGGAAAAGAGGGGAGGAGAGAGGAAGACAAGGGGGAGAAGAGAGAGGGCAAAGAGGGGGGAGAGAGGAAGACAAGGGGGAGAAGAGAGAGGGCAAAGAGGGGGGAGAGAGGAAGACAAGGGGGAGAAGAGAGAGGGAAAAGAGGGGGGAGAGAGGAAGACAAGGGGGAGAAGAGAGAGGGGGAAGAGAGGAAGACAAGGGGGAGAATAGAGAGGGAAAAGAGGGGAGGAGAGAGGAAGACAAGGGGGAGAAGAGAGGTTTTAATAGCAACACAGCTTCTGCCATGTCCCTTGAATGCGTATTCATCCAGCGTTGGGAGCTTTCAAAATGGTGGTGGGGAGGGTGGGTGGGTAGTGAGAATAGATGGGGCAATCAGGGAGCCGTTTCAGGGGGAAAGAAAGACAGTCTTATGGGGACCTCTGTAAAATCTGCACCTGGGAAGGCCAAGATCCCTCCGCTCGTAAATCTGGCCCGTGGGAACGCTGGAATGCAGACTGTCGTTGGCCTGCCCCCTCTGAGGAGGAACCTTTCAGTCCCACATGCATAAATTGGAACCCTGACACCTCGGAGGGGCCTATGGCGTGGCAGGGTGAACTTGTGTATGAAAGAAGAGTTCTTCAGCTCCGCCTTCTTCATAGAGGTGACCTGCCAAATCAAATGTGGAGCTACTGTAGATGCTGGCTGATGGACAGAGAGGCTTGGCTTTTCTCACAGAACTCTGATTAGCTGTTGTGTTGTAGATCTGTGTCTCTGGTGAATGTAATGCACCTTTAAAAGTTGTTACATTTGAATCGCATTGAGAACCGACAACCTTTTTTGTCAAATGTAACTTGAATTTGTGACAGGGAGTCTACGAACGTAAGACAACTTTCCCCTTCTCTCCCATAGAGCCAGAGGAGATGAGAAGCTTGTCTACTTCACCACCTGAGAACTCGCTCCTTACTTCTAATTAGAAATGGAAATCATAAAATCCCTCCTCCCCCTGCCCCCTCTCTCCAAATGTCAGAGGGAGGGCGAGGCAGGGGTGGCAGGGTTGCGGGGCGGGCGTAAAGATGCCAGATGGATGGTGGCATTAGACACTATTTCTTGTTTCACTGTGCTGGGTGCCAGAGGAGAGGGGGAAGAGGGTGGTGGGTGTGTGTGGTAGTGTGTGTGTGTGTGAGAGAGAGAAAGCGAGAGAGAGCATTGTGTGTGTGAGAGAGTGTGTGTTGGAGAGCGTGTGTGTGTGTGTGTGTGTGTGTGTGTGTGTGTGTGTGTGTGTGTGTGTGTGTGTGTGTGTGTGTGTGTGTGTGTGTGTGTGTGTGTGTGTGTGTGTGTGTGTGTGTGTGTGTGTGTGTGTGTGTGTGTGTGTGTGTGTGCTGTAGCAGCGGAGTCTGCACGCAGCGTGAGATTAATTCAGCCAAATTAATTGGGCTGAGATTGAAAATGAGAACGAGTCGCAGCTGAGCCCCAGCATCCCTGTCTTCATCCCTGTCTTCATCCCTGTCTTCATCCCTCCTTCCCCTCGTTTTTACACTTACTTCTTCTGTTATTTATTTAGCTGTAAGGGAAAAACTCATATGCCCCCAAAAAAACAATTTATAGACATACAAAACATACTTCACGCATGCTTATGTACAGAGGAATGCACCCACCCCACCACAACTCACTGCTGGAGCTGAATTATTTTATAAATGTGGTTCTGGAGGATTCTGTGCTGTTGCTGAGAGGGGAAGAGAACATACCATCTGGAGAGGGAGAGAGGGGAGAGAGGGAGGGGGACAGAGAGAGGGGGGGGGAGAGAGAGAGAGAGGGGGAGAGGGAGAGAGGGGAGGGGGAGAGGAGAGAGGAGAGAGAGAGAGAGAGAGGGAGAGAGAGAGGGGAGAGAGAGAGAGAGAGAGAGAGAGAGAGAGAGAGAGAGAGAGAGAGAGAGAGAGAGAGAGGAGAGGAACAGGAGAAAAAAAAATAGGAGGTAGGAGTCGGGGACAGTCACTCCCACACACATCTCTGTGAGACCTGACATGACAGGTCTTTAGCCACCTGCCAGCGGTGTGGCGACACAACTTTACCGTTGACACTGTCAGTGACCCAGCCGTCAGACAGTGTTTCAGTGGGAACACAATACTTTCACGACACCACAGTAATGCTTAGTGACAGGACACTATTTCAGGGGCAGGTGGCAGGGTAGTATGCCTACTTATGTCAGGGCAGTATTTCAGTGATACAGGAGTGGCTTAGACCTACTAAATGTCTGGGGAGGAATGGCAGTAAAGTATGTTGAGAGTGACGGTTCAGTGTTTACAGTGATTGAGCAGGTCATGTGTTAGTGAGAAGACATTGTGTGTGTGTGTGTGCGCCATGTTTTAGTGAAAAGACAGAGCTTTAGAACCAAGACAGAGATAGAGTGACAGGGTGAGGTTACAGAGCCATTCCTGGACAATGGATATGTGACAGTAAATCATGTTAACAGTATATTACCTGAAACAATATCTGGGACAGAATTTGACTCGTGTTTGAGTGACATGGTTAAGGTCTGCAGTAGAGTGACCAGACAAAGTTTTGACTATGCTCGGTCACATGGTCACTTCAGAGGAATGAGTAGGCAAATTGCAGAATTGTGCACTTCACAATATCTCTGTGTGAGGGTGTGTGTGTGAGAGGGAGAGAGAAGGTGTGTGTGTGTGTGTGTTCATTGGAGGGTGCTTTCTGAGAGAGGGGGATAGGGGAGATGAGTGGAGTTACGAGCTCCCTTTCTTTCATTCTCTGGTTCTGTACCTTTAGTACAAAGCGACACACAGAGTCTCGGCCTCGCCCGAGTGAGCAACTCAATTATCTCCTTTAATACAGCCTTAGCCTCGTACACCGATACCATTATGCCACAGCACATCCCCGCCGGTGACCACACCGTGCCGTCTCTTAGCGACAAGCCACCAGACTCTCTCTCTCTCTCTCTCTCTCTCTCTCTCTCTCTCTCTCTCTCGTGTAGTTTTCTCTCTCTCTCTCTCTCTCTCTCGTGTAGTTTCTCTCTCTCTCTCTCTCTCTCTCTCTCTCTCTCTCGTTTAGTTTCTCTCTCTCTCTCTCTCTCTCTCTCTCTCTCTCTCTCTCTCTCTCTCTCTCTCTCTATCTCTATCTCTATCTCTATCTCTATCTCTATCTCTATCTCTATCTCTATCTCTATCTCTCTCTCTATCTCGTGTAGTTTCTCTTCAGAAGCACCGGGCGCATTCTGCTCACTTTAATGTGGAAAACGAACGGGCCTCACAGGCGTGTGCTGTACATGTACATACCATCTCAACAGGGGGAGAAAAATGCTACATTCCATTTTCCCTTTGTTGGGTGGAAAATCTCTGGTCGGTGGTTTCCCAGATTAGATCTACGATTTTTTTTTTAAGTGCATAAATTAAAACAATAACACCACAGATAAATGTTCAATGACCAAGCCAGCGCCAAAACAAAGGATATACATTGCAGTGATAATGCACTCCAAGCCGGTGTTTGGATGATATATTGGCACTGGTGCTGCTTCGGGGGCATTATCACATTATACAACAGGTTACCAACATATTCAAATAATGATTTACATATTTTCTTTAAAAACGTTATTTTGATGAATGTATTATACTATTTCATCCTTCCACAAGATATAGTCTTGACACAAATCTAGGGTTGCTACCCAAGCCGGCTGGTCGTACGTTCTATCGGTTCGGTTGCTAGAGACGAGACCCAGTCGTTCAGTCTTTTTGTTCTGTATCTATGGACGCGACCCAGTCGTTCGTTCTAAATGTTCCATTGCCATACTGGCTGGCAACGTTCTGATCCCGTGCTTGCTAGCTAGCCAATTAGTGGTTAGCCTAGTGGTTAGAGCGTTGGACTAGTAACCGAAAGGTTGCAAGTTCGAATCCCCGAGCTGACAAGGTACAAATCTGTTGTTCTGCCCCTGAACAGGCAGTTAACCCACTGTTCCTAGGCTGTCATTGAAAATAAGAATTTGTTCTTAACTGACTTGCCTAGTAAAATAAATGTTTAAAAAAAAAAAAAAAATTAAAAACCTGCGGCTAACTTACAGTCACGTCAAAATGTGCAGCCAGAATAGCTGCATTTGCATTTGTTTAAGCTGTTTTCCAGTGATTTATTTATATATATTATATTATTATATATTATATATTATATTATTATATATTTATTTATTTGGATACATCCATAACAATAAGCAAATGAGGTGTGATTTCACCTGGCATAGAAAATGTACTCTCTCGCTAGGACACTGTTGTTCAGAGGAGCTAGCCAACAACACAGCTAACACAATCACTTCAAACTGAAGCTGGAAAGGCTGCAAACTAGCTGCACTTTGTTTGGTTGTACCTTTTTTCAATTGACATTTCTTTGTATAAATCCATGGAAACTATGCCAGTTGATTCATGATTTCGGCTGACTGAGAAACGCTGCCAGCCTGTCTGTCTCGTCTCAACTCCCGGCACGTTCATTACTATGGGACAGCTGCAGATAGTATTTGAATATTGAAACAATGTTGCAAATGTCGGAGAGACAGAACAAGATTTATACAAGTATCCTCTGTTGAAAACTAAATGTTAGTCTAAAAGAAATGTGCGATAATGTATTTTTATAACGGAGATCAAGTTTATAAATTGCCTGGCTGGGCTAATCAGACAGTGGATTGCGCAGTCAGATGGAACAGAGTAGTATTTTAAAAAACAAATGTATTGTTATTTTTTTATGGTGAATCTCTTTTTAGATTTTTTTTCTATTTATATATATATTTTTGTACCTTTTTTTTATTTAACTAGGCAAGTCAGTTAAGAACAAATGATTATTTAACAATGACGGCCGAGATAGGCATTTTAACGGCATAGATTTAGCCGGTTGTAACTTGTGGAATAGATACCGGCTGGAATGCGGTTTTAACCAATCAGCAGTCAGGATTAGACCCACCCATTGTATAATTTTGTATTATTTAATTATTATTATTATTATTATTTCTTAGGGTCAACAATTACTTCTACCATAGTACCAATTACGGTGTCTTATGAAATGGGGGTGTAAGGTAAATGCATATGTCATTTGTTGTGATTCTGTTGTGAGCTAAATACATTTTAAAAATATTGAAGGTTTAAAAGCTTTTTCGGTTTAATGAAAAACAGAGGGTTTTTTTCTATAACACAAATCAAAAAACTAACACATGGTGGTAGTCTACCTCTACCTTGTGGGTGTGCAGTATGAGATGCTGGGATGTGTGGAACAGCCTGCATAGGTTGATCAGCTTCTGAGAGCCAACTGGTAAATCACTACAGGTTCACAGTCTCACCCTTACCAGCCAATATACACAGTGTGAAGAACTTTTGGAGATTTCCTTCTGATATTTTTCCATGGCTGCAGCTGACGTTTGCACCCCCCTTTCTCTCCCTTTCTCTCTTTCTGCTTATCAGAGGGCATATCACCATTTATCTGTTTATCAAAGTACATACCACTCCCCCTTTCAGGGCACTCATCTTTCACTCAATCTCCTTCAGTCCTTCTCCCTCTCTCTATCGCGCTCTCTCCATCGACCTCTCTCACTTTCCATCTCATGTTTTGCCTCCACCTCACCTCATATCTCTGTCTCTCTCACCCCCGCTCTCTCTGTCTTTCTCTACCTCCTCTCTACCTCATTTACCTCTCTCTCTCTCTGTGTGTACCGGTACACGGCACTGTCACACAGAAAACAAATCAAATGTAAAGTCTTGTCAGTGTGGACAGATTGATGTGTCTCTCATCCCTGAGCCGACTGCACATAGCTCATCATTACTGTCTGCACTGCAGCTGAAGAGGAGAGGCGATATGGAGAGGAAGGGAGAGCCAATAAGCTGGGATGAAGGTGTGAGAGCAGGATAGGTGGTGAGAGCAGCGGGAGGGAGGAGAGGGAAAAGAAGACTGGAGAGGGAGGAGGAAAGGAAATACGGAGAAAACAAGGAAAGGGGGAAAAGGGAGCATATGGGGAGAGACAGTCGAAAAGAGGAAGGGTCTGTGCTCTTCAACCAAACCATAAGGAGCGGTATCCCAGCATGACTTCTCATGCCTGTGTTTGCTTGAATAACTGCCATGTGTGCAAATGCCAGCCTACCAGCGGAGTGTGCATAAATCAAATTAGGCTGAACATGTGTGCATATCTCTGTGACTGTGTGTGTGCGAACGTGTGTTTCTGGGTACGCACGTGTGAGCTGATGCGTGTCTATTCAAGAGTCCTTGCTTCATACTTGATAAGGGCCCCACCGTTTGCCATGTGCCTGACAACATCGACATGGTTTTATCTTATCTTATTGTCCAATCGTGTCAAATGGCGACCTCTGCTTTGTATAAAACCTGCCCTCTCGAAACGAAATGAAAACTAGACAATAACATTTCCGTAACTTTAATATTTCATGTTAGCAAGGTAGCTAGTTTCCAACTAGTGTGTGTGTGTGTGTGTGTGTGTGTGTGTGTGTGTGTGTGTGTGTGTGCGTGTGCGTGTGTGTGTGGGGGACGCTCCAAATTGGCCAATTCTCATCATGTCATGAATGTCATTGGCAGGTGGGTGAGCCAAACTCTGCGGTCCGAGAAACAAATGACAATTACAGTAGCAGGACAGGAGAGTCTCCTGGTTGATTTATGCAGACAATAACTGTAAATGAAAGCAGTAGAATAGAGGAGAAATGAGAAATGTAGAGGGGGAGGAAAGGAGAGTATAAAAGATGATAGAGGATGCATACTGAGCTGGTTATCACTCCTCTAAGGTTGTGTGCTTGATGGATAGTGCAGTGTACTGTGTTGGTTATTTATGAAAGTGCATAACCATTGGTGGATGTCAGACTTTTGTGGTTAAGTTTGCCATGTAGGTTACATTTGCACAAGTCAATTCGATGCTTACCCCGAACTCTATGGCACAAAGTCTATCCCGCTTTCTCTCTCATTCACTTACCGGTGGCTCGCTGGCTCGCTCCAGTTGCTCAGTCTGTCTGTCTGCGCCGGTGGCAAACGATGCGACTGGGCCCCATGCCAGACAGTGTCGGAGCCAGAGTCCGGAGCTGGGAGCCACAGTTCCCGGTACCTCGCCATCTTCCAATCCCTGCACTTCAGTAAATGAGCCCACAGCTAGACAGGAAACGACATGCTGAGCAATCGGCATTGATCCCACTGCCTCTACTCCAGCCAATCAAGGGAAGGGTTAAGGAGACAGTGGTGGAGATGGCGTAGGTTGTGTGTTGGTTTGTATGTGTGTGTGTGTGTGGAAGGGGGGGTGGGTGGGGGTGGCTAGCCTACATTGAGGAGGCATGCTTCCTAAGTGTCTTGGAGTCAGCCTGGCTTAGTAAAGAAAGAAGGAGTCTGTAAGACCAGTGTACCATTATGCTTGTGTTTTTCTATACCACCAACCGCCCAACATATCAGACTGATAAGTCTGCAGACAGCTGGGATTCCAGTGAACTGGCATTATTGACCTGTCTGGTATAACGAAGCATTAATGTATCAGGACTTTTAAAAAGTTCACATGAGTTTCAAAATCTGTCTCCTGTTGGGGTCATGTTCTGGGGTCATGTTCTGGGGTCGTTCCTTTGAGACTTGAAGTAGAAATTGTGCGTCGATATTGAATTTTAAAATCCTGTTATATTAAACAAGGTACCCCCTTAATAAAGACCCCATGGATAATTCAATAAATCTGATTTAAAAATATGAATAAAGAGTTGCTAAGGTACTTTGACCCGTCTGTGCAACCTCTGTGACTTCTAGGAAGATTTGACTGACTTAACCCCAAAATGCGTCCCAAGTTTTCAACATCATTGTGTTGTTGCTCTGACAGTAATTTCTGAAGATGATTATTGCGTGTGATTAGTGATGCATTTACGTCGGTCTTTCATGTGAACTGAAACTAATTCCTGTTCATCTTTTTTTTTTCAAAAAAGAAACATCTAATGGTCAAATCATGGTGTAAAAGCAGGTGAGTTGGTTCTACTCTTTCTGGTGTTTTGTGGTGTAAAACTGAAATCAACAAATCATTCCTGTTACCCGTAGATAGACAGGCTAGAATAACACGTCAATCCTGTTACCCGTAGATAGACAGGCTAGAATAACACGTCAATCCTGTTACCCGTAGATAGACAGGCTAGAATAACACGTCATTCCTGTTACCCGTAGATAGACAGGCTAGAATAACACATCATTCCTGTTACCCGTAGATAGACAGGTTAGAATAACACGTCATTCCTGTTACCCGTAGATAGACAGGTTAGAATAACACGTCATTCCTGTTACCCGTAGATAGACAGGCTAGAATAACACGTCATTCCTGTTACCCGTAGATAGACAGGCTAGAATAACACGTCATTCCTGTTACCCGTAGATAGACAGGCTAGAATAACACGTCATTCCTGTTACCCGTAGATAGACAGGTTAGAATAACATGTCATTCCTGTTACCCGTAGATAGACAGGCTAGAACTGTTTTAATATTAAATCATTTTGGTGAAACTTCAATTGTCCCCCCTGTTACACACAACAAGCTTCCATTCCCGCTGTCACAGGGGGATTCATGGCTGATTTAAGATTAAATCGTCAAACCTATTACGGTGAACACTGTTACTTTATTTGGCACTTGCTATAGTAACCTCTTGAGATGGGAACATGTGCTCTTTATGACAATGTTCAAATGGGTGAAATCATTAGTATTATTTTGTTGTTGTTGACCAAGTTACACTTCTCAAAAGGCAACGAAATGCTGCTGTCCGAAATGTTCCCCAACTTGGGCTAAATACTACACACACTTTCCTAGATGTCAGTGAACATTTTGGTTACAAGCGCGTAGCCCATAGCCCCTAGCTCAGAGTCTATGGATGTGTCCCAAATGGCACCCTATTTCCTATAGTGCACTACTTTAAAAGAAATGCATACAGGGTGCATTCCTGGGCAGAGTGTGGCCAAGCTGGGCCCTTTGTCAGGACAGGACAGGCAGGAGCTCTACTTGGGGCTCTGGCCAGGGGGCCTGCAGGGAGTGGCCTGACTGGGCATTGTGCCAGCGTGGCACTGTGAAGAGACTGTAGGGTAATGGGGTGTGGTACCAAGCCCTGCAGGCCCAAAAAAAGGGGGAGAGAAGGGGTAGAGGGAGAAAGAGCGGGAGAAAGAGAGAGAGGGAGAGAAAAGGAAAGAGAGAGAGAGAGAGGGGTGCGGGGGGAGTGAAAAAAAGGAAAGTTGTATCCCCGGTGAGACAGAGGGGCAGAGAATAGAGGAATGAAGAATGGTGAACAATGTATTGTTTTTAAAAGAGAGAAGGCAGGGCTAGATGGAGCGCGGTATGAACTGTAGCGTACAGGGAAGCCCAGGATAGAACTTACATCATTGTCACATCAAACCAGCAACATTCCTGCTGTGTCCTTCAGCTCTCTGTCTGGTGTTGTGTTGGGTTTAAAATAATGGAGACACACCCACTCTGAGAGAGAGGATGCTTGGGTCTGCTGCCTAAATGGGAGGCTCACACGCTACGGATGGGAGGCGGGGGGGAACGAGGGGGGCAAAGGGAGGCGGTCTGTTCAGAAAAAAACAACATCCGCAGAGTAATGCTCGTCTCCTGGGTAGAATTATTATCCAGGAAGCGAACCCCTCTGACGTGGCAAGGCAACCCCGCCATTGACCCCAGTGCTCCTCTCATCCAATAAAAGCAGGAGGCGCTTGTAGGAAGGTCACCGGGAGACTTCCCCTTGGCCTGGGCCCGACTGTCCATCTGCCAGGCTCTCCCTGAGAGCCCATTACCACTACGGGGAGCAGGAACGGAGCGGAAGAGAAGGGATACGCCACGGCATTCCAGACATTCCTCCCAGTCCCTCCGACTCCCCCAGCGTCTCCGTGAACGCTGGGAACGTCTCCGCACACACAAATAATAATACCTGAAGATAGTGGGTTCGATTCCCGGGACCACCCATACGTAGAATGTATGCACACATGACTGTAAGTCGCTTTGGATAAAAGCGTCTGCTAAATGGCATATATTATTATTATTATTATTAAGATTCTACGGTTCTGGGAATGAGATTCTTATTGGATCCCTATTATTGTAATTGTAAAACACAAATGATTTGCCTATTCCATATCGGCATGGTATATCATATATAGGCTTTAGTATATTTCAATATGTTAGTATATTGGTATGTACATCATCATGTGTCTGTGACCTCACTTTCTGTTCCGGTGGAGGACAGCTTCTGTTTCCTCAGACAGGAGAGAGAGCCGGTGTTTCCTCCCTCAGTGGCTTCCTACACACACATGAATATATACTCACACAAGCCCACTTATATATATATACTGTACATGCAGAACCACATTCTCACAAACCCTACTCAAACGCAAAAAGTAGCACCCTGTTAACATACAGCCATGACCACTAAAATCGGAGTAACCCGCTCCTTCATTCACCGTAACCAAAGATCATACATTCCCATACAGGTCCCCTTTACACAGGGCCGCCAGTACAACCACACACTCACAGAAAAGTTCCAGTGGACATCAACACTTCCTCATAACCAAATGCACCCTGAGGACCCAGCGAGGGCATTAGCATCGATTCAGATACTTCTTCCACCAACCAGGCTTCAGGGCCCCTGTCCTCCCCCACTTGTCCCCCCTTTACTGCCCCACCCCACCCACAACGCTACTCCCCCGCTGGCCAGCTCAGAGCGGACGGGGGCATGGGGGGGTCCAAACGAGAGGAGGAGAGGAGCTGGTCCAGAACGGCTCTCCCCTAAATTACCCTCATTAATTGTCATCAGCTCCTCAGGATGTTGGAGTGGATTATCTTAATAGCAGCAACTAGAGCTTCTTCTTTAAGAACGGAAAGAATAACAAAAAGTCATTAAAGGACAGAGGCTTTGGTTTTGTGGGGAAACTTTACATGATTCCATCAGTCTGGTCTAACTGAGTTTTATGTCACTATTTAAAAGTTGTGGGGGTAAACAACAAGAGGATACAAAATACAGGACAGCGTCAATGTAGCACATTCTGCCAAGATGTTTTTCCACAGGTGGGTGATTCTCATGAAACCAGATTTAAACATGTCAGTAGCAAATTGAGTTGCAAAACCATGATGTATCTGCAAAAATCAACTATCTGAAATACTCCAAATTCTCATTACTGAAATGTGTCTGGATTAAATTCTCGGGTAATTTTATGGAATTTTACTTGAGTAAAACCGAATTTATTTCAATAAAACACAAAATATTTAGCTGTAGTTTGTCCATAAATCATAATAATTGTACAGTAGTTGAAGTTTTACATGAATCTATAGTATGTATTACGGAAATGTGTCTTGTGTCTCATTACCATAAAACATTTTCTAGTTCCTGTAAAAAAACTCCAGACAGTTTTTAAATAAGGTTTTATTCACCCGTGATGTATCATCTGGAAGAGTTAAATTCATTTATTCACTTATGCCTTCAGAATTAGATTCTCAAACATCCCCTTTATCTCAATTGGCCTTCTCATTACTGAAAAGGCTATAAAGCTCAAATTGGGAAAAAGTCAGAGAACCACTATCTTACCAACACAGAGACATGAATGGGCTTTAGAGATATGGTCAATTGTTTGCTGACTCATAATGTCTCCTATTATTTGCATATTGAGCTAAGGTCATTACGAAACACAAATGTCTCATTACTATGTCATTTTTAGGTCCGTTTCGTTAATGAGAACCATAATGATAATAAGATAATTCTAATGGCTGTGCTCTGCTGTTAACTTTATTTATTTACTATGACCTATTGTAAAGATGAATTATTATTTTTTTCACCTTTATATAACCAGGTTGGCCAGTTGAGAACAAGGCCAAGATAGAGCAAAGCAGTGCGGCAAAAACAACAACACAGAGTTACACATAAACAAACGTACAGTCAATAACACAATATAAAAATCTATCTACAGTGTCCAAATGTAGAAGAGTAAGGCAATAAATAGGCCATAGAGGCGAAATAATTACAATTTAGCATGAACACTGGAGTGATAGATATGAAGAGGATGATGTGCAAGCAGAGATACTGGGGTGCAAAAGAGCAAGAAGATAAATAACATTATGGGGATGAGGTAGTTGGGTGTGTTATTTACAGATTGGCTGTGTACAGGTAAAGTGATCGGTAAGCCGCTCTGACAGCTCATGCTTAAAGTTAGAGGGAGATTTTTTGGCCAATTTGTTCCAGTCATTGGCAGCAGAGAACTGGATGGAAAGGCGGCCAAAGGAAGTGTTGGCTTTGGGGATGACCAGTGAAAATTACCTGCTGGAGAGCGTGCTACGGGTGGGTGTTGCTGTGGTGACCAGTGAGCTGAGATAAGGCGGGGCTTTACCTAGCAGAGACTTATAGATGACCTGGAGCCAGTGGGTCTGGCAACTAATATGTAGTGAGGGCCAGCCAATGAGAGCATACAGGTCGCAGTGGTGGGTAGTATATGGGGCTTTGGTGACAAAACGGATGGTACTGTGATAGACTACATGTTGGAGGCATGTTGGAGGTAAATGACATCGCCAAAGTCAAGGATGGGTAGGATAGTCAGTTTTACGAGGGTATGTTTGGCAGCATGAGTGAAGGAGGTCTTGTTGTGAAATAGGAAGCCGATTCTAGATGTAATTTTGGATTGGAGATGCTTGATGTGAGTCTGGAAGGAGAGTTTACAGTCTAGCCAGACACCTAGGTATTTGTAGTTGTCCACATATTCTAGGTCAGAACCGTCCAGAGTCGTGATGCTAGTCAGGCGGGAGGATGCGGGCAGCAATCAGTTGAAGAGCATGCACTGAGTTTTACTTGCATTTAAAAGCAGTTGGAGGCCACGGAAGGAGTGTTGTGTGGTGTTGAAGATCATTTGGAGGTTTGTTAGCACAGTGTCCAATGAACGGCCAGATGTATACAGAATGGTGTCGTCTGCGTAGAGGTGGATCAGAGAATCACCAGCAGCAAGAGAGACATCATTGATTTATACAGAGAAAAGAGTCGGCCCGAGAATTTAACCCTGTGGCACCTCCATAGACTGCCAGAGGTCAAATTGCAACTCGGCCCCGTTTGGCAGTTCAATCATGTCGGAAAATGTTTTAGTTAGGGATGTAAATTTCAGGATTTTTGGTGGCCTTCCTAAGCCAGGAATCAGACACGGCTAGGACATCTGGGTTGGCGGAGTGTGCTAATGCAGTGAATAAAACAAACTTAGGGAGGAGGCTTCTAATGATAACATGCATGAATCCAAGGCTTTTACAGTTACAGAAGTCAACAAATGAGAGCGCCTGGGGAATGGGAGTGATGCTGGGGGCTGCAGGGCCTGGGTTAACCTCTACATCACCAGAGGAACAGAGGATGAGTAGGATAAGGGTACAGCTAAAGGCTATAAGAACTGATCTTCTAGTGCGTTCAGAACAGAGTAAAAGGAGCAGATTTCTCTGCGCAGAAGAATAGATTCAAGGCATAATGTACAGACAAGGGTATGGTAGGATGTGAGTACAGTGGAGGTAAACTTAGGCATTGAGTGACGATGAGAGAGAGGTTTTGTCTCTAGAGGCACCATTTAAGCCAGGTGAACTCACCTTATGAGTGGGGGGTGACTGAATGAATGAATTTTGGATTGTTGCTTTAGCTCTTGTTTTGGGGTTTTAAGGCATATTGAGCAGGGCTGGAGGCTCTACAGTGAAATAAGACAATCTCTAACCAAAACAGCAAAAGACAAGGCATATTGACATTAGGGAGAGGCATGTGTTGCCGAGTGATCATAGGGTCCAGTGAGTAGCTCGGCGAACTGGAGACACGGCGATTCAGACAGCTAGCAGGCCGGGGATAGCAGCAGATGGGCCTCAGGGTGAAGTCGTAATGGGAGATCCTGTTTAAACCTCCTTGAACAGCTACGTCGGCAGACCAGTCGTGATGGATCGGCGGGGCTCCGTGTCGGCAGCAAGGGTCCAGGCCAATTGGCAAAAGAGGTATTGAAGCCCAGGAATTGTCTGATGGATCTCTTCGGCTAGCCGGGAGATGGGCCTAGCTCGAGGCTAGCTCCAGGCTAACTGGTGCTTGCTGCGGGACAGAGACGTATCCACCACTTAAAGGAGGATAACCCCCATTTGGACATGTGTACCTGTTTTCACACTTACCTATACTCTTGTTTGATATCCAAACACAGTTTTTTGTCCATAGCTCACATATTTTGATACTTTATAAGCATATTGTGTTATGCCGTTTTCCCAATCAATCCAGAAATACATCTAAAATACCGTACAACCACAAATATCCACAGTCTAATACACCAATATTACCTGTGAAGACCTGTAAAGACAAAAAAGACAATTTGTTATGTTTATGTCCACTTTGACTTTTCAAAATACATATTTATAATGAAATAAGGTGTAACACTCGTCCTCTTCTTCTGACGAGGAGTAAGAGAAGCAAGGATCGGACCAATACGCAGCGTCGTAAGTGTGCATCTTGGTTTTTAATAAGAATAATGAACACTGAACAAAACAATAAACAACAACGTGAAGAAAAAATAAAATAAAAAACAGTTCTGTGTGGAACAAAACACTGACACAGAAAATAATCACCCACAACTCAAAAGGGAAACCAGGCTACCTAAGTATGGTTCTCAATCAGGGACAACGATTGGCAGCTGCCTCTGATTGAGAACCATACCAGGCCAAACACAGAAATCCCAAATCATAGAAAAAGAAACATAGACAACCCACCCAACTCACGCCCTGACCATACTAAACAAAGACATAACAAAAGAACTGTCAGAACGTGACATAAGGGGTATTTTGGTAGAGTCCATCAATTAAGATCAGCGATTTTAGTATTATGCAAGTCATTTGTGCTTAACAAATGACACACTTTGATGATTTGTTGGGTTCTTGAAACTTTGATAAAGATCCGTACAGATTGTCAATGGCAAACTATGCAACACTCATTACCGAAATATGCAGTTTTATCTCCAAAACCTGCTCATCATTACTTTTATGCACCAATATTTAGGAAATATTACGAAAAATCAAACATATACTTTAGCAATTTTGGATTCATCTGATAGTGTAAACTTTAAACTTTATCCAAATATGTGTACATAAATAAAATACATAAACAAGTGATTATGACAAAACATATATTGAAAAGGGGTTATTTGTTACTGTAATTAGATAAATCACGAAATATATTTTAATAATTAAGTTTTAAATATTTTTATTTTCAGTGTTTGGTCTTTTAATCAGGGAAGCAATGTAAAAAAAAATGTTGATAACTTGCTTGGACTTTGTTGATAACTTTTTGAGACTTTGAAAACTGTTGTGTTAATGACAAGTACAGATCCTGATCTCGGTGATCCAAGAGAAAATGTTGTGTAAAATGACAAAATGTTTTGGCAAATGTCAGTTTTGTAAGAATGACCTAAGTAGGGTTGCAAAATTCTTTCCCAAAATTCCCATGTTTTCCAGAAATCCTGATTTGGAGGATTCCGGGTTTCCTGTTATTCCCTTCTGATTCTGGGAATCTTCCAGCCAGGATTTCCAGAAAAAAACTGGACATTTTGGGAAAGTTTGGGGAAAATGTTTCAACCCTATCCACAGGTAAGCAGTGTAAAGAGAAGAGGGATGATGATGAAAAGCACCAGTCAAAAGTTGTACACTCCTGTCCTGAAAGGTGGAAGTTAGCAATTTAGCATTAGCTAGACTCTCCACTCAATCATTCAACACAGCTCCAGTAGGTCTCACAGCACGTGCTTGTAGTACAGTACATAAATGTCAACAACAGTTCAAACAGTACAGTAAGCACTGAGACTTTGGATAAATCATGAGTGATGGGATGTCAGTCTGTCCAAAGGTGGTGGTGGAAGGGACTAAGACCCCTGCATGCCTGTCTGTCGCTAGCATTGGTTTACGGGCTTAGGGAATTCAGGCAATTTGCTGTATTGATCGCTAGCTAATTAGCCTCAGATTAAGAGGCGCAAACGAATTTGTGCCAAACAAACATGAGTGGCGAGCTCTATAGCATTGATTTCCTGTAATGTCCTAATGATCGGCTCAGTCAGCAGGGCCATTACTTCCCACGCATGACCCAGGGACACGTGGCGCTAGCGTAAATCTAAGGTGTGTCAATTCAGCTAAGAGCTTGAGCTTTACTCACTCTCTCAGAGTCATTTGGGGTTGTTCAAAGAAACATAGTGCCCCACCAAATTGTCTGCCTTGGTTTGTGGCCTTTTTAAGTCATCGCTCAAGGTTTTCATCAGCTGTTTGTTGATGCTGTTGAGTGCTTTGTCTATGGGACTGATAGGCTGAGGGTCTCCGGCAGATACTCAGGGTCTCAGGCAGATACTCTGACAGCAGAGACCTTCGATGACCCCAGAGCTGACACAGATACCGCACTGCCTGTTCCCACCATCCATCTAGAAGAACATCATCGTAATCCAATACTCTCCATAATGCACCCTTTCATACTACTTCCTGGAATGGACGATATAATAATATAAAAAACAGAACTGCAGCTGTGGCACTTCTTCCTCTACCTCCATATTTCTCCTCCTTTTCTCCCTCTCCCTTTCTTTCTCCCCCTTTTGTCTTCTCCCTCTCTCTTCCTCCCTCTCTCTACCGCTACATTTCCCTCCCGTAAAAGTTTCAAAGTCACCATAAAAGGCGCCAGCGTCTTTTAATGGAGATTCATCACACTGTCATCCCTGTTTTCTCCCCGTAGCGAGAGCAAAGTGTTTGCATGAGCGTGTGAACGGCCGTTTGTTTCGGCTCCTCGTTTAGCCCAGCGCAGGATGAGAAGCCCCGTCATTATCTCAGGAGATGGACCAGAGAGAGGTAGCACCATCTCTCTCTCTCTCTCTACCTCTCTCTGTCCCTCTACCACGCTCTCCCTCTCTCGCTCTCCATCTTCCGGAGGTACGGTGCCAGGTAGTCTCATTTGGGTGCCATAGATCTGCCGTATATTGGTTTTGGAAACCTTCCAACTGTGTTAGGAAGTGTAGAGGTGTAAGCTTTTCCAAAATCACTGATGGGGAATACCATAGATAGTTGCAGTGTAGTAGGTTATATCACGGCAGTAACTGGATGGTTGGTAGGGCCAGATGTCAGACAAAGCAGAAGCTTAAATCATCATGCACAATATTTTGAAAGGCCCACTACAGTCAAAAGCATGATTATCCTTGTTTGATATACGCTCAATGGCCAGGCTACTATGTACACTATCTAGTACTGGTTCGGACCCCCCCCCACCCACCTTGCCTCCAGAACAGTGTGCATTCTTTGGGGCATGGAAACGTTGCTCAATTGCCAAGGGACCTAATGTGTGCCAGGAAAACATTCCCCACACCATTACACCACTGCCACCAGCCTGTACCGTTGAAACCAGGCAAGGTGGGGCCATGGACTCATGCTGTTTACACCAAATCCTGACTCTGCCATCAGCATGACGCAACAACAACCGGGATTCGTCGGAGCAGGCGATGTTTTTCCACTCCTCAATTGTCCAGTGTTGGTGATCGCGCGTCCGCTGGAGCTGCTTCTTCTTGTATTTAGCTGACAGGTGTGGTCGTCTGCTGCAATAGCCCATCCGTGACAAGGACCGACGAGTTGTGCGTTCCGAGATGCCGATCTGCACACTACTGTTGTGCTGTGCCATTATTTGGGGCCCGCCTGTTAACTTGCACGATTCTTGCCATTCTCCTTCAACCTCTCATCAAACAAGCTTTTTTTCGCCCACAGGACAACCTGCCGAAGGGATGTTTTTTGTTTGTCGCACCATTCTCTGTAAACCCTAGACAATGTCGTGCGTGAAAAGCCCAGGAGGCCGGCCATTTGAGGTATTGGAACTGGCGTACCTGGCACCGACGATCATACCAAGCTCAATGTTGCTTAGGTCACATGTTTTGCCCATTCTAACATTCAATCAAACAGTAGCTGAATGTTTCAATGCCTGTCTGCCTACTTTATATAGCAAGCCACGGCCCTGTGGTGTACCTAATAAACGTGTACACTGTGTGTACAAAACATTAAGGACACCTGCTCTTTCCATGACCAGGTGAATCCAGGTGAAAGCTATGATCCCTTATTGATGTCACTTATTAAATCAGTGTAGGTGAATGGGAGGAGACAAGTTAAAGAAGGACTTTTAAGCCTTGAGACAATTGAGACATGGATTGTGTATGTATGCCAACCACAACAATAAATAAATAAAACTTGAAAAAATAAATAATTGGGTACTCAGTCGGGGTCTCAGCTTACTATTCAGAGTAAGAATAGTAGAATACACCAAGTGCCGTTTCTAAATTTGGTTTTGCATCAGCAGTTTTTCTCTTGTTATGTCAGTCACTGATAGTCACTCAATTAGCCATGTCAGGTAACACTTTTTTTGATTGGTAGTTAGTCTAGCCAGCTAACTAAACTTAGTAATCATGGCCGAATTCTGACCGGGCACAGGGACCCTGACCTTCAGGGGGCCCCCATTGATTTTGTTAGTCATTTTCACTATCGTATTAGCATGGCATAATCATTACAAAATGTGTAGAATTGCAGAAAACCTGTTTTAAAGGTCCAATGTGGCATTTGTTTTTTCTTAGCAAAGAGCAATTTCTCAAGCAATCATTTTGCTAAGACTGTCTGGGAGTGGTCTGAGTGGGGAGGGGGAAACGGACGATTTGCCGTTATTGGCAGAGGTTTGGAACTGTCTGGAGGTGGGGGGCAACCAAATCTTGCTTAGGGTCCCCAAAAGGCTATAAACCCCAAATATAGCCTTAACTCCCAGACAGCCCTAGCTACAGATGGATTTGTGCAGTAAGGAACCAACACTGGTGTCCTAATGTGAACCTGTTGCTGGGGTCATGAACCCATTTCTATAATTCACTGTGTGTGGCTAGGTGTTGAAAAAAACTATGTTCTACTTCACTTGGTGCGGAGTGAACATCGCAATTGAAAATACATTTCAATGCCCTGAAACAAATGTTGTGACAACATGACGTTCATAAGTTGACCACATGTGCAAGATGACGTCTCATCATGAGATAAACAGAGCATGACGTTTTACACGGAGCAGACACTGCCTCAGATATTCTCTATCCCCACCCCTAGATCCTCAGCAAAGTACAATCTAAGTAAGCTCAGTAGGACCCCATGTATTACCCACGGTGCTATGCAAACAAACAGATAAATGAACGTGTGACTCAGGGCGACAGGGTGACAAGCGTAGTGTGACAGCGGTATTAGAGTTATATCATGACAGGATGGGTGGGATCCAGACAACAAGCCAGGACGGCAGACCTCAGGGATAGGAGAATGGGGGAAGTAGCGGCGGTGGTGAGGATGTGGAGGGGTGTGGGGTGTACAGGTTGATTGTTTCAATGAAGCAATTTGATTCAATTTTCCACTCAATAAAATTACCCATCAGTGCTGGCGCCGTTTGGCTGTCCAGACTCGCTCATTTTCAGATCCCCCTCTTAATTGAACGAGTTTATGTACTTGTCTCACTGAAATTGGAAAAATTTATCACCTGGAAAATGTTACATTTTTCTCCCTCCAGGCTGTGCATGCCATGTTTTTCCCCTGCTAACTTCATCAGAATGATGAGCCCCTATGAAATTAATTTGTTTGCATTTGCGTACAGGGGGAAATGTCCTTATTTGCACAGGCAGGTGGGAAGGAGGGAGGGCTGGAGTGGGTAGGTGAAGGAAATACAAATGATTTTAATTTGAGATGAAGTTTTCTGTCTCTGTCCTCAATAAAGTAAGTCCTCTGGCTTCCTGAGGAGTTATAATAATAGAGATGAGCTGAATACCAGAATGTGTTTTGTCTTAATCGTACTCTGAATGGACTCAACTGCTACCAAAAAAAAAAAAACATTTGAATCCCAAATGCATTTTGTGCAAAACATATTACAAACCAACTGCATGTAAGCTCCTTTTCTCTCTCTGAGTAACTCTGAATATACAGTAGAGTCGGCTGAACGCTCGGTTAAACTGCCTAGCGTTGCGTTCTGGGTAATGCGGTGTAGCTCAATGGAGCAGGGATGGGCATGCTGGAAGCTCATTAATCTCCCCATCTCACCACGCACCATATGCTCAACCCACAGAAGGCCCAGCTGAGCTATGGTCTTTTCTTCTCTGCTGTTTGGAAAATCCACTGAATTGACTCGGGTTCACTATAAGAGCCCGTTGAATTTCACTACACCAAATGTAAAGAGAAATACTGTTGAGTAAGTGTGGAGTATCTGTATGGCATGTCAATCTGAGAGAGAGACACAAGAGGGACAGAGAGCGAGAGAAAACGGGACACCTGACGACACCTTGGAACGACATGCCGGCTGCACTTGCTAGTTCTAATAAGGCAAATGGCTATTGATCAATCCTCCAATATAGGCATTGACATGACTGAGTGGATTTGAATGACTGAGTGACTGTGTGAGAGAGAGAGATAGATGATTGAGAAAATGGCCTCTGATTTGCCATCTGTGGTCAGGGCCTTTTTCCTGTGCCCCATTTGGCACAATGTGGAGCGCTAGCCAATCAGGCTGCGACACTCCTCTACCTCTTGACAAGAGGGACTGTAAAACCCATAATGTTCCGCATAGTGTCCTCACATTGCGAATACATAACACTACTGTTATCACTGTGACATCATTTCCGAGCAAGACCATTAGGCCAGTCATACACAAATTCATACCAATGATATACTGTGGAAGTCAACAAACATTGTGTGTGTGTGTTTTGTGACACCTGTCAGTGATGTATTGAGAGGGACGGGAAAGATGCTGCTGGAGTTGAGTTGGACAGAACCCACTGTTTGTCCTGTCCAATGCCGCTGGGAACAGGACAGGGAGGGTAACAGACAGGCACCTCCAGGGCTGCCAAAATAAAATGAGCAGCAATCACCGGGGGTGATGGTGCCCATGCTACATTAAGCCAGCCAATTGAGCATTAATGCCAATGAATATGGCTGTCACTGCCGGAGAACATAGGTTCAACTTGAAGAAACAACTCAAACGGCTACCTGAGCATGATGCAGCCTATCGGCACGAAAAGGATGATTCCTTAAAAATGTATCTATACCCGTGGTATCTAACTGTAAAAAGGAGCTGAGTAAAATATTCATTTTACGTGTCTGATTCTTTTCAAATATGTGTTCACTTTTTGAGGCATCTATTCGGTCATCTAAATCTATTTAACTATGACTCATCTCAGTCTACTATGGCCATGCCGATCGGATGCAGAATGAGAGGCTTTTATACCATGCTTTGTGATTCCCCCCCCCCACGTCTGGATGGTACTGGGACAACATGGCGTCGATGGAGCGTGGCATTGATTGTGGGAGACTGGAGTGCAGAGACAAAAAGGTATCGGGTCACCAGCCACACCGCCACCACTGTTACAGCTGGATCGATAGAGTCGAAGAAAGAAAGAAAGAGGGAGAGTGACGTTTCCCTATGCATTTCCAGTAAGGGATGGGGGAGGGATGGAGGGATGGTGTGGGTGGCTAAACAGGGGGAATTTATATAACAATGGATTGCATTAACATGGACCTCACATCGGATATACCGTAGCTATAGTATTAGCTACACATTGTGTTAGGTAGCATGCCCTTTGGCAGCGTAGGCAAAACACTCAAACAATTGCTCTAATTTGGAACAGTTACAACGAGTAGTCTACATTGATATAGAATGTCTTAAGAATTACAATGACAACTCTAAACTAGAAGCTATTTTACCTCAACAGAAAGGACAGCTTTGAAATAGCCCATTAGAATCAAGTGACTCTGTTAACCACTTGTTTGACGACCCTCACAGCTACCATTATCTCTACATCTATGATCCTCTAAATATCTCTGATCCTGCTCCTGTAGCGTAATAGGAGAAAATGATAGCAATTACCAGAACATTTTAGGAACACCTTTAATCCGCAGGTTTAAGAACAATAGGCATATTGGGTCACCAAATTACCCTGATTAAGTGAAGACACCTCGAGCAATCTAACTCTGTATGCTGAAAATAAAAGAGCCTGTTGGGCTTAATTTAGGGCTAATGACTGGTCTGATTGTGTCATTATCGTAATTTGAGAGATGGCTAATGTGCCATCGCCACGACAACACCAATTGCGGGATAAGCGATGGGCTCCCGCCGTGCCAGTCCGTAACCCGATGCCAGCCTCGAAGGGGCATCAACAAACATCATCAATACCCATGGTGCACTGTGATCCCTGTCAAACCCCAATCCCTTGGGTTGATGTGAATCCAAGCCACACCATCCGACATTTACCGATTGCAAAAATAGGTTGGTGAATACAGGGTTCCAATGGCGTCTGAAAGAATTAGGAATTCATAGGAAATAACTTGTATTGTACATTATGTAAACGTGTTAACAGCTTTATTATGGGTGCTCTGTAAAATTAGCAAAGAAAGGATACAAAATGGCAATAAGCATATTCCAATTGTTAATCGGTTGGAAAATATTTGCTGGGCTGATTGTGTGTACATGCAAAATATCTGAGCCCGTTGTTGGTTCTGTCAGTTCTGTTGGACAACTCTAGGACGAGGGTTTGCGAACGTCAAACAAAGGTCATTGAAACCATTCATTGCCAACTGTCATCTCCGAAGAAGGAAGTGGTCTTAAACAGTAAGGTAAGGCCAGCCTTTAAAACATTATCCACCATTGTGATAATGTGTTCGAATATATCCTTCAATACTACCCTATTGTAGCTTTGTAATGACTCATGGTTTAGCTGGACCTTTTATCAATTTGACTTTGAAGCCTGTTGGCGGCAGGCCTTTCCACTACATTCCTCACGTAACACTGTCAGATACTACAATGGTCATGTTTAATCAGGTCGCAGTTCACACTGGTGTCCAACTCAGATTACCACTGAGCAAACACACACTCTCTGGTCGGATAAGACTCTGTTGTGTTGGACATGATGACCTCAATGGGCAGCCATTGCCATAATTGATAGACATTTGTATTTTCTTGTGTCATGTGTAAACAAAACACCAGTTCCAAGAGGAGAATGGGAGATTTTGGCAAAAGGAAGGACTATAAATGAGAAAAATTGAGTTCCAACTAGACGATGCTACATTCATTTGAGTCTAATGATTCGGACATCCTCGTCAGACACTTTTCAACTGTCTCACCTTAGACCTTCAGGAATTCAAACCAGTCTGAGCAGACGATCAGAACACTGCGCAAGCCTGGCAGCTTCTACTAGGAAGTGCAGGACGACCTAATGGTTAATTATTAATGGGCGTGTTTTTCCTCTTAGGCAATATATAATGGTCTCACGCAATGAATAATAGACCAGTTTGGGCTTGATTCAGCAGTGGCGGGGGGTCAACCGCCACATATCCTTTTGGTAAGCCATTAACGTTTTAGCGCTGGAGGAAGCTAGGAAGTTAGCCGCTTGTAAAGCCATTAGCCATTTGACGGAAGGGGGAAGGAGCCAGTGGACCGGACAGTCACTCGAGGGGCTTTGCTAGCTTTGTAGGCTAACTCTAACACCACAGGGGGCACACATGCGTGGCTGGACTGGAACAGCAAGGTTAGCGCAAGTCCTTGGATTCGCTAATAGTTAATGGCTAAAGTTACATGACAAGGCGTGAGGTCTCTCTGTTGAGATTCAAGCTTTTGTCCTGAAGGGCTGAAGGGTCTACTGGGCCTCAGCGAATTCGAGTGGTCGGTCATTTACAGTCGGGATGAAAGACCTCACTTCACTTGGTTTCCCCTTACCTTGATGAAATGTTGATTGCAAGGTTGCCACGCAGCAGTAGGCCCTGTAGACACCCAGGATGAGGTCTGTGGAAACATAAATCATACATGTAAATGTGCGCTTGTTCACACACAGATGTCGGATCTGAATTTGATCACCCTGTTGCAGGAGAACTGTTCTGCAATGCTAGAAAGGTCAAACGTGTAGTGTATGGGGTTTAAAAAGTCTTCTGAAGTTTGTAATTTCCACTTTGAAATATCAAATAAGATCGTCCCTTACGGAAAATGTATCAACCCCTACAAAAATGATCATTAATTATAATTCATATAATATTTCACATTTCCTGTTGTTGCAAGATTATTTTTACTGCTGTAGCAAACTGGCTCAGATTAAGATTCTACATCTGTACACACACATGCACGCATGCGCGCGCGCACACACACACACATGCACGCACGTGCACACACACACACACGCGCAGAAACACAGACAGATCATCTGGGATTTCACAGGGAGTTTCACACCTGACTGCGTCTACTCCTCATCTCAATGTTTGCGTGTCACTTTATCTTCTATGAGAGCCCATCACTCAGTCAGAGAGCACGCAGACTCACCATGTGGCTTAGATGGATCAGTAAAACAACGCAATACCTTAGCACAGACCTTCTAGCAGAAAGATAAATGTTAGAGTGTGTATGCATTGGAAAGAGAAAGAGAGCGAGAGAGAGAGAGGGGGAGAAAAATATTGTGTGTGAGTGTGACGTGTGAGCCGCGCAGCTTTGCATTTGCATGAGAGAGGGTATGTACGCATGTGTGACTGTGTATGCATGGTATCTGCATGTTCCACACTGGCACCGATCTGACTTAACCTATATCTGTATAAGTGTAGTCATACCCACCCACACATGTATGCAAGCACACGTTCACATTATACACATTTTTCAGAAATCACATGGATCGGAAAACCATGTCCACCACAAACCTTGTCCCTTTCCCTTTCATCCCTCCATGCTGGTGTGCATAATACATTAGGAGCCTGCTGTTGGAGAACACCTGAATGTTCCACATGGAGTTTTATTTAGATGCTGCGGCGTTCTGCGGGCCCCGCTGGGGCCACTGGAGCAATTGGGACCACGTGCCTTCATCAGTATGCATGCTGGAGTGGAATTAGCCCGCAGGGGGAACGGGTGGGCGAAGGCGACACACATCGCTACCCCGCTTTAATTTCTTTCCATTTGAGAACATTAGTTGAGCTGGGGAGGGGCTGCGGGGAAGCCGTATCCCTGAGCAAACTGAGAAGGAGGGAGGGAGGGAGGTGGTGGAAAGGAGATGAGAGAGAAGAGAATCAGAGGGATAGAAAGAGAGAGTAGGGAGAGAGGCATAGAGAGGGATGAAATGGGGTTTAAGAGTGAGAGAGAGAAAGAGAGAGCGAGATGGAGATGTAAGGTAGGAGAGAAAGCAATCATCTCACCATACTATATGGCAGGTTGACGTTTATTGTCATGAGTCTTGTCTAGGAAGCAGAACTGAGCAATTTCCCCTCAGATAGGCCAGCTGAAAAGTGCTTTTTGGTCTTAATATAAGGTTAGGGTCAGGCATTAGGGTTAGCTGTTGTGGTTAAGGTTAGGTTTAAAATCTGATTTTATTACCTTGTGGCTGTACCAGCTCGTGACCACTCTGCGGAGCTGCCTCCAGAACAAAAGTCGCTATGAAAAAACGCTAACCTGCTACTGTATGTATGCAAATCACTATAAAATGTAACACAAACTTGACAAACACCTTCAACATATCCCATGTAAAATATCTCAATGTGTGCATATGTATCTCGATTCACATACAATTCGCATCTGTAAAAAGCAACAATAAAACAGACACACCAATGACAATGTCCAACATTTTTGTTTGGATCTTGTCCAGAGATTAACCTCCCCAGTCGGGGTTAGGGTTAGTGGGGGTGGGGGGTAGAACCTCTCCATGGCTTTCTTTTGAAGGCACAGGCATTAAGTATTTTAAGTAAGAGCTCATTTCCAATGACGTGCTGACACAAACGACAACGAGTGGAACCCCGTTGAATAGAAATCTTTCGTCAGACAACACAGGGTCTGGTAATGGAGGTCAAAGTCATACTGGAAGACAGCCACTCATCCGGCACCATCAAACACATGGAAACAACCATTGCAACTCAAGCCCACCCCAAGACAGACATCCTTCCTCCTCCACCTATAGACACACTGGCAGGCGAACAAAACAGGTGTTAACCTGTATGTCACCCGAGCGGACCGTCCTGGTGACACAGCCTCCCTTACGGCCTGGAGAATGCTCTAGAAATGAAGGCCACCCTAATGGGGGGATATGGGGATGGTTTGAGACGGGTTTGTTTTGGGGAAGGAACCATCCTCCACACCTCACCCTGCTGTCTGGGACTTTGTGTTTTACGGGGACTGTGTGTCAACACCTGTTGTCCAGGGGAAGCATTGAGTGCTCTGTGAGGTAGGTAGGGTCTCCAGTGGCCTGTTGGAAGAGGCAAGGCACAGAGTCCGTGGCTGAGATGTCATTGAGCTGCAGCTCAAGCATAGCCAGGTGGTGTTTGCTAAGCCTCAGGAATCTGTCTCTCACTGAATGGTATTTTCTTTGTCATCACTTTTAACGTTATTTAGCAGACACTGTTATACAGAGCAACTAGGGTTAAGTGCCTTGTTCAAGGGCACATCAGCAGATTTCTCACCAAGTTGTATTTGGGTAAATAACAAGGGTATTTGAACCAGCAACCATTGAATTACTGGGCCAACGCTCTTAACCACCTCTTGTCTCATATGTCTCTTTTCTGTTATACAGTATCTCCTGTCCCCTTCGTTCTCTCACTTTTCTCCTCCAACACACATCTGAATGTCCTCATTTCAACTACCACAATACTATGACTTCTTCATCAATTATTTGCCTTTCCCTTGTTGTCAGGCTTGGGGTCCATTCTATCTAAATTCCAGTCCATTCAGAAAGGTCAATTCATATTGAGAAATTCCATGTCCAATGAAACTGACAGGTAGGTAAGTGGATATTTCTGGAAGATGGCAGTGGGGCGGTCTTCGCGTAAAGATACAGTACTGTAGGTGCTGAGTCATGATGACATCATCAAGTGGGACCCTTGGGGTTTGTGGGGAAATAGATATTTAAAAAAAAAAAAGTTAATATACAAATATTAAGCAGAGAGCTAATGAGGTCAAATGACCTTGCTTATGTCATTGTCCCTACCTCAAAATGCATGGGCACACACACACACACACACACACGCGCAAGCGCGCACACGCACGCAAACTGTTGATGCTATCATTACCAGGCCCTAGGCCAGGGGTAGGCAACTCTTACCCTACCAAGTCCAGAGCCGGCTGTTTTTTTGTTCTACCTGATAATTAATCCCACCCACCCAGTGTCCCACATATAAATCAGTCCCTTAGTTAGAGGGGAACAATGAAAAAAAATCAGTGGAACTGGCTTCGAGGTCCAGAGATTTGAGTGCCCTAGGCTCTACCTGACCATCGAATTCCCCTCTCCCCACTGGACATGACTTCTGCCCTCTGCTCTCTCATCTTTTCTCTGATCTCAGCTCTGCCCTAGATTACTTGTTGGTTATTACTGCATTGTCAGAACTAGAAGCACAAGCATTTCGCTACACTCGCATTAACATCTGCTAACCATGTGTATGTGACAAATAAAATTTGATTTGATTTGCCCTTTGACCTCCAGCTAAAAACCCCTAGGGCCGACACCAACTCCATCATCACTACCACTGATAATACTTTGTAGTAAACTAGTGGCTGGAGTCACAGTGATCTAGGTAAACTTCACCACACTTCACTTAGTCCAACTCACCTCATGGCACGGTGAATAATGTTAGCCCTGAATTAGTGCTTCGGTTCAAAGGTTTGATTGAACCCGAGCCAAGGTGGAGGAGCAGGTGCACTAAAGAACCTTTAACAAAAATAAACAAGTGGTAAGATAGCATTGAATTAATGTCGTAGAGGGACATAACAGTTTAAATACTGAGCAAATATAGCTTAAAGACAGGTGCATAGGCTAACGGGGTAAAACTTAAAAGGCGAGGTGGATGAAAAGATAAATATCCATGGTAAATAGGAGTACTGGGTCAGCAGGTAAATCATTCAGTGCAAGGGCATGTGAAGTGCTTAGACACTTTAGATGGAGAGAAAAGGGTGAAGGGAGATAAATTGTGTGCAAGTGGGGATGGTCTAGCCACATGTAGATGGATGTTTGTGAATGAGGTAAGGAGAGTTCAAGGTACCACCACCCATTGACATTGACTTTACAGTTGAGTGACACGTGTAAACCTCAACTATACTTTGTCCTACCTAGCTAACCCTCACGCACGCATGCACGCACACACACACACGCATGCACGCACGCACGCACTCACACACTCAATCACATATACCACTCCTACAGTCCTCATCTCTCATCGGGGGCTACAGTCTTTGAGGTTGGGGAAACCAGGTGGGCCCCTTCACTGGGGAGACGAGTGCGGATGTACACCAATCCACTAACACTTCGAACCTCGTCACACACACTCCCCTTCTCACCCCTCACTCTCAGATCACAGAGAGAGCAGCATGCAAATGTCTCCCTCTACAAAGGCTTCCATTACCGTGCTGACAGCACCGCTGACAAAGAGAGACACCTCTGTAGTCCTGGCCATGCACCCAATCGCTCCTGGGGGCAGCCAGGGCCGGCTCCAGGCATAAACGACATAAGAGGTCACTCAGGGCCCCAGGCTGCTAGGGGGCCCCAATCCTGACTGAGTTTTTTAGGAACTCAATTTACTGTTGAGAGTTACAAAAGTAGAATACACAAGGTGGAAGTTCGAAACCAAATCTTGCTTAGGACCCCCAAAAGTGTAGAGCCAGCCCTGGGGGCAATGGAGGCAGTGGAGTAGGAGGGAGATGGAGAGTGACCGTAAATACAGAGATAAGGGGAGGAGGTGTCGGGGCCGAAGGGCTGGCAGTCACCTTTGTCCAGGTGATAAGCTGGCCACACAGTGCTTCACACATTACCGTACAAAGATACATTCGAAATAACACTTTGTAACTTAGCAGATGACGATTTCCACCGGATGGCTTAAAACTTCACTATTTGAGGAGATGGTCTACAAAGTCTCAGGCTCTTAGATCAAGTTAAAGATACTGAAAAGTGTTGGACTATATAGGACCAATGGAAAATTCCTCCACACACATGCCTTCAGCTGTAGCTAGCGGAGTATGGTCACATACTCCGAGACCCTGTCCAGGATTAATGAGAGGGGTTGTGAGGTGTGCGTAGGGGTGCTATGGAGACTGATGAATGTATGAAGGGGGGAAGTGGGAGGGAACGAGAGGGGGGCTGTGTCAGCTCACGAGCAGGCCCTGGTTTACTTGAACTCCATCTAGGGGCCAAGCAAAGGTTAAAGTTCAAGGTTTAATGTGGCAGATTACATATGCTTGGAGGGAAGGCATGAAAGGCAGGTGAGAGAGGGCGAGAAAACAGGATCAGAGTGAAATAAACACTGCAGATAGCTAGGTAGATAAAAAGATAGCAGAGAACTCTAGAGGAAAGTTTTTTTGGTGGGAAACACAGTTAACAAATCACTTTCTGTGCAGAATTAATACATTTTTCCACACACACAAGAGCTCTAGGGGGTTAAAAATCTAATTTTGTCCATGTCAAGGGAACATTTGAATTGTTTCGCTCATCTTGAGATCATTAAACAAATCAATAGAAATGATTTGCACAGAGTCTCATTCTTTGGTCAGACATTTCCTACCTATAATTGTTCACTCAACCAAGAAGATAGATGGCTCAACAAGATAAGTGATTGGCTGGACATTCAAGGTATTTTCGTGTCATTGTCAGGTCTGTATAATTGGCCTGGGTTAAAATGTTGAACTTGCAATTCTCTCCCGACTCAAATGCTTGCAGAGGCCAAATCTAAACTACAAATCATGACAGAATTCCACCCCCACACAGTGGGTTATACGTATCATTCCAAGCATATAATTGAAATCTATTCCAATTACACTGTATATCTCATACATTGGCAGCATTGAATTTCTTTTGCCACCATATTGACCACCAATAAAAGAACATGATATGAATTCATCCATCATATCAATTCATGGCTATTATAACGTACCTTTCGGATCAGGAGTCAAGAAGGAGAGGAGACCTGGGCAAGGAGCTAACTATGACTATCGTGACAGCAGAACATATCAAATGTCATTTTGTCACGCGCTTCGTAAACAACAGGTGTGGACTGACGCTGAAATGCTACCTTATGGATCCTTTTCCAACAATGCAGAGTTAAAGATACAATTACAAGAACTGTGACACGAGGAATAAATACTGAGTGAATGGTGGATAACAATAACGAGTCAAAAATGACAGGGCTAATACAGGGTGTACCGGGTACCGAGCCGATGTGCAGCTTACAGTGTCTTATCGATGAGCTTTGCTCCTCTTCCTCATCTACAGTATCTCTGGATTTCTCCCAGTTCTCTGCCTGCTGGCACAATGCATCCTGGCAGCATGAAATGGATGCTCACTCACACAGCCTTTCACAGCTCCGCTGGACCTTACTGATGCAGGGGATTTGTTTATTTTCCCATACCGTGGATAAAACCTTGATATGGCAAAATGTAAATATATTGCATTTATGTCTGAGCCAAAAAAATGTATTGCATGTACTCTATATACTGTGTGTTTACTCTGCCACAGAAGGCTGCCTTCTGCATTGTGTAGCGGGTTGACATCCTTCATAACTCGAGTTGTAATGGTCACAGCAGCATTTAAGCGTTTATGTGTGTACTTATTTTTTAACTAGAGATAGGTTTCCATCCAATTTGGCGACAGATTTCCATCTGATTATTCAAAAATACACATGAAGAAAATATGTACATTTCCCCCACCGGTGTTGTGTTTCCAACAAATGGGCTCAGTTCATGATGACGTTACTGCACACAAAATGTGCTTTTTTGGTCAAATGTTTCAATGTACCAAATAAAAATCGAAAGTTCAATGTGTTTCCATCGCATGTTCAACTCTACGGATGGTTTTGTCACAAGAACTGTTACTTTGAATAGCAAATGTGCCTACTCTGCTCTTGGCACATGCGCTGTAGCCAACAGCTCGCAAATACAGGTAGTCTACATAATGAGATTGTTATGGATAAGAGCGATCATTTTCACATTTGTCAAACGGCAATCAAGGATCGACCATCTTGTCACCAGAATAAGACCCTCAATATTTATTGGAAAAGGAGCATCAAGATCACCTTGCACTTTCACCACCCTGAAGCTCATCATAAGTCATTTCATCTGGAGCCTGCGTGGTTTCCCGAGCCGTAGTGTGAGGACCCCACAACATATCAACACGCGACTCAACACGTTTACTTCAATACGATGGTTATTATATCGATATTTGCTCATGAAGGTGTTTACGCCGCCATTTGTCACATAATTACATTTACAGATACAAAAAGATCCCACCATGTCAAAGGAAGGAATTATCTGTCTGCATTTATAGAATTGTACCGATCCTTTCCATTACAGCTGTCAGGATTTGTTTTATATGGTATGACTTTACTCGCATAAAAACTGTGGATAGAAACGTGGTTACTGTCTCCATTTGCTCTCTTTCCACTCCAATCAATTTTTATGGCGTCTGAGTTTTATGGCACTCATCAGGTCATTTGGAGGGAGACACAGCCGGTTTGATGCTGGGGGAAAGAGCTCTGAAATGAGAGATATAAATATGAATGTTTTCCTGTAGCCTCCAGGTTGCCACATCTGCCATGCCAGGATGCCTTGTGTGTGTGTGTGTGTGTGTGTGTGTGTGTGTGTGTGTGTGTGTGTGTGTGTGTGTGTGTGTGTGTGTGTGTGTGTGTGTGTGTGTGTGTGTGTGTGTGTGTGTGTGTGTGTGTGTGTGTGTGTGAGGAAGAACGAGACAGGAGGAGATGGATGGTTTTAAGAAGCATATACAGGGTTCCTGATACTTACACTGACACCGTGGCCTCACCGCAACCGCAATCGCACCCAACCTCTAGCAGGTCATCCCCGGCCATGACAAAAATGGGATGGGGAATCCGCCACCTCAGATCCCCTCCCTACAGACACTTTCCCTCTCCACCAGCACTGATGATTGCATTTTTAAAAACTCTCAACGTGCTTTCGATTGTAATGGGGAAACTCATACAAGCCCGATGCCACATCACTCGTCACTGCCACGTCACTGCGCTTCCCAATTCCAACTTCCATCGTCCTTATTTCTCTTCAGAGATGCCAACACTGCCATAATCTGTTCAGTGACAGTATGGTAGTGGACAAGAACCATCTCTCTGAAAGCACCGGGCCCCTACATTATCCTTATCCCCCTCGACATAGGTAGACCATAAAGCAAGGTCCTCTCTTAGCAGCAGCAATAAGAGTGGCCTAAAGTTAAGCCTGATGAATGGTTGGATTTGTCCACTGTAAACACTTGATCTCACCATCAAAGCTTTCGTGTGAGTGGACCACAAAGAGCTTTCTTTGAGGGCCACGGGCGGCCTGTTTGAGGTGGAGAGTTGAAGGAGTTCCCGTTTGTAAATATTAACACCTGGGCGAACCCAAAAATGGGTTCATTTGGAGGGCATGTCTCACTCCAGGGTTAACCTTAGCGGTTTGCGCTACTGTGATCAGGCTGTGGACCAAAAGTACAATCCAAAGAATTTGGATTGGGGGGGGACTGCACTATTACACCCAGACTGAGCATATCTATTCTCAGGCGGCCTGGGGCAGAAGGTTCAGGTAAAGAAGGGGTTAATGACTGTCCAGCTGCCCTAACATCTGTTAACCTCACCTCAACTCTGCCGGCCTCCAGGTAAACATATGTTAGGACCATGGCAGGGATTCACCTTTCAAAGGCAGGATAGAGGATATATATCAGTATGATAAATAGACAAGACAACTCTCCCTCCCTCTGTCACCACCCTCTTGTTGAAGCTCCATGACTCATGTCTATTTAGGTGTGTTGGTAGATGTGAGCATATATTATGCACCTACTTAATCATTATACTGGACAGGAAGGGAGGGGAACCACCGATAGCATGGCATTGTCTCATCTTTGAGGTCATCTTTTCCAAGATGGTTACTTGCTTCACATAATCAAATATCTTGAAGGGTAATAAAGCTAAATGTAGTGTCTCACTGTGTATATCTGTTCATAATCTAATGTCGGTTGATAACAAACACACTCACTCAAACTATATAATATTCTTATCCACTGACTTACTGCAGAGGTGTAGTATCAGATGAAGAGACTGGACTAAACGGTGCCCTCCACCGACCCAAAATGTCATAGCATCCCCTGCTGTTCACTGGTGAAACTACAACATGCGTCACATCTGCATACTCATTCCACTTGTCTGACAGCAGTTTAGGTTACCATGGAGATACTTTCACAGCTCGTGATTTCCTTCTGCCCCTGTCTTCACTTCAATCATTTGATACAGTACTGTCCATGTTAAAATACTGGACAGATTTCAGATTTCTGGAACAGACATACTATTCCGTGAGATTGTCATCTCTTGAGAAAGGTACAGCAGGAGTCTGACAGCGCGAGCCCTTTCCACCCCTTAATTGGGGTGGAAGGGCTCGCGGTAACGGCCGGAGTGGAATGAGTGAAATAGAATAAAATACGTCAAACACATGGTTTCCAATGGGTTTGGTGCCGTTTCCATCTCCTCCGATCCGTTCTCAGCAGCCTCCTGTGGATTACATGCATCACTTGCATTTTAACTGAAGCAGCTCTTACCACTGAGGCAATTAGACTCTGACTGGCAAACAAGCCAGGAAACGCCGAGTCAAACATAAACATCAAACACAGAGGGGCCTCCTGACTCAAGTCTCAGTGAGAAATGTGAGGGACCTGTCTGCATCTCAAAAAAGGAGTTGAAAAGATAACCCGGGGGAGCACTGGCTGCGATTCACATAAATTGAAGAGGAGACAGCAGCTGGAAAAGCCCATCTCAAGCTACCGACATAATGATGATTGATAGAGCCATTAATTACCAGAGAGTCTTGTCCCAAAACCTTACTCATCTTTTTTTTGTAATAATAGATAATTACAATGTATGGATATCCTCAAAGACGGCTTGGACATCAAATCTACCAGGCGGAAATTGAGCGTGCAAAGCGATGACTCCTCATACTAGGCTACATGATTCTCATTGTGTAGAGTAGTACACGAGGAGAATGTACAATGTAAATGATAGAAATGTTGAAAATACGACTTATATTCTCAAATCAGTTGTTTTCTAACCTGCTATTTGAATTGTCGGCCTTTATGTGTGTTGAAGGCTACAGAGGGAATGGCATCAAAATGGAACAGAAGAAAACCTCTTCAAATCAAATTCTATTTGTCACATACACATGGTTAGCAGATGTTAGTGCGAGTGTAGCGAAATGCTTGTGCTTCTACAATTGTGCTTCCGACAATGCAGAAATAACCAACAAGTAATCTAGCTAACAATTCCAAAACTACTACCTTATAGACACAAGTGTAAGGGGATAAAGAATATGTACATAAAGATATATGAATGAGTGATGGTACAGAGCGGCATAGGCAAGATACAGTAGATGGTATTGAGTGCAGTATATACATATGAGATGAGTATGTAAACAAAGTGGCAGAGTTAAAGTGGTTAGTGATTCATGTATTACATAAGGATGCAGTAGATTATATAGAGTACAGTATATACGTATACATATGAGATGAATAATGTAGGGTATGTAAACATTATATTAGGTAGCATTGTTTAAAGTGGCTAGTGATATATTTTACATCATTTCCCATTATTAAAGTGGCTGGAGTTGAGTCAGTGTGTTGGCAGCAGCCACTCAATGTTAGTGGTGGCTGTTTAACAGTCTGATGGCCTTGAGATAGAAGCTGTTTTTCAGTCTCTCGGTCCCAGCTTTGATGCACCTGTACTGACCTCGCCTTCTGGATGATAGCGGGGTGAACAGGCAGTGTGAGATTTCAAAGGAAAATAGTTGCTGGGCCTTCAGACCAAACTATAGATACCAGTGTGAAGGGATGATGTGTCAAATTCTTGGCAGCATGTACATTAGGGACCTTTTCAGCCAACATCATTGTTTAAAAAAAAAGAAACCACTACTGCAGTTTTAGATCTTCCACAGGGTGGCAGTGTAACCTCACATTTCACTCTCTCAAACTCAAGCTCCTCTCTTCTTCCGTCTACCTCTTCCCCCTCTCCCTCCCGTCTTCTTCTTCCTCAAAGCCCATCCCCCCCCCTTACCTCCCTCCTCCTCATCCCTCAATATGCATATTCAGGGTTTGGCCACACCCTCACTGAGCACTATGCCAATTTCCTCCCTACAGGTAATCATTTCCCAGTCAGCCACAGGGTCGTCATGGAGATCACACTGACGATCAGTTGTGCTGCCTTTCATAACCCCACTGAAAGGGGGCTGCAAAAATACCTCGATAACTGATGGTGGTTTATGCTCATCCAGCAGAGTTCATAGGTGCAGGACGTATAAGATGAAATGGGGGGAGGTTCCCCCTCTAGGATGTGTCCCTGATGTATTTACTTGGTAGTTACCACACAGTCTGTAAAAGCTACATTTAAAACAACTGTTCAATTAGGATGGGTTGGCAGGCTTTAGGCTACAGCAAATGTGCGTCTTTTTTATATTATTTACATGAAATACGATCATTGGGACAGCTGTCAATCAAAAGCTAGTTGTCTGGTCCATGGTTCCTCAGAGGCACTATGGTGTTGGTTCCACGAGGGAGACCAGCTCCAGTACATCCATCTGGCATGGTGCAACCATCTCCCAGATGAAGTGCTGACAATGGGAGAACGGAGAAAGAACGTTTGGGTGACATTGAGCTTATGGTGCAGTATCTACCAGCAGGCTCTCGCACCATAAACCAATTCATCAATCAATCGGTTTGTCAGTCTGTCTCTCTGACATCAGCATTGCTCAATTCCAGACTTCGCACCACACTTATCTCCCTATAACAACAGCAATTTTGGTCAATCAAAATGACAAAACGCCTGCAAAAGCAATCAAGCCAATCAATGAACCAATCCCAACCAATCAATTCATCTATACTTTTCATTGCATTTCATGAAACATGTGCATCCCTCAATGTAGGAACAGCAGCAATATCCAGGGTAATACATTCATTTCAGAAATCATTATTTTACAGTACGACACCTCAAGCACTTGTCGTGTCACCATTTTCCTACTGGAAAGCCATAGTTCAGCCAAACCCTAAAACAGCCAACGGTAGTTTTCCGTACCATTGCAACAGTTCAGCCTCAGTACAAGAGACAGAGAGACTGACTGACTACTGGACGTATGTCTCCTATCTATACCCCCATCAACATGCTGCCTATGTCGGCGGACACGATCTGAAGTTCTGGCCTCTCACGTCGATCCATCAGGCTGTCCCTACACTGTGAGAAGTGCTGCTATTATTTACAGTGTGCACGATACAGCACCTTAACAGAGGATTGCTTTCCCATTAGCTCGTCAACAGGCCCTAAACTTAATTTGGGGTGATTTGTGCTTGAGAGCATCGCTCAGCCATTGATTACCGTGTCAGTAAGGGGAAAAGGGATATGTGCTAACACCACAATGGTATCCTGGCTGTGTGTGTGTGAGTTGGAAGGCTGCCGTTCGGAGATAATGTCGGCTCCTCTCCCGGCAGACCTTCAAATGTCACGCAACCTCCTTTTTTGGGGGTGTGAAATATCTCATGGCAACTGTCCACTCATTCTCCTAAATGGCGGCCGTGTCCTTTGAGTTTCCATAGTGAGCTCGCGGAGCCGTGTTAGGGCAGATATCGGCAAGGACTTAGGTTTCCAGTTACTGCTACGAAAATCCTAATCAGTGTATTCGAAAGACAGCAGCAGGTTTAGACCTTATATTAACCATTCCCTATTGGGAGGGGACTACATGGCAATGAACCCAAGTGAGAAAAACAACAACAACAGCATAAGAGGCTGCAATGAGAAGGGAGAGGAACAGAGAGAAACAGATTGGCAAAATTGACATTCAGGATGATTTTATGTAGCCATTTTCTCTTTGGAAAAAATCAGGTAGGACCTTCTCTGTTTCAAAACATTTGCCCCGTTTACATGCTTACTGAACTCAATCCATGAGAAGAACTGAGAAGAACAAAATGGTGCCAGACAAACTGATCAAAGCTACCTGCAGAGGGCAGGAGAGAGTGGCTGTTCCACCTGCATAGGTTCAGGAGAGAGGAGCTGTTTCTCTCTCTGACTGATTGAGATGAGGAGGAGAGTGAGACAATGTCAGCATGGCCTCTCTTATCTCCCCATGGCAGTCAGAGGGAGGAAATATAGAGGAAAGAGGAGAGATGGACTGAATAGAGGACAGCATGGGAGTGATAGGGAGTAGAAGGTAGATGATAGAGGGAATGTAGAAATCAAGAAACAACAAGAAAGGTTAGAGAAAGACGAGAGAGAGCATGAGAGTGAACAAGGATTTTAGGAGGGACAGAGAAACAGAGAGGAGTGTTGAGGAATATTATTGAAGATTAAAAGAAATCGAGAGAAAATGAGAAAGGGGAGAGTCAAGGATGAATTAGAGAGTGAAAGAGAGAGATAAAGAAAGAAAGACAAAATGAGAGAGACAGGAGACAAGAGAGAGAGAGAGTAGGTGGCTGGTATAAGTGGCTGTGTGCTGATGCATGTCCGAGCCCCTGTGGGGTGGCATAGGGATGGAAGAGGGCTGTGATTGGTTAATGGGGGCTGCTGGGTATGAGCCTGGGGAGAAATGAACTCTGGGAGATTCCTGACTGTGGCGGCACAGAGCGGAGGGGGAGGGGCCTGGCAGAGCATACAGGACAGCTGCCGAGAGAGAGAGAAAGAGAAAGAGAGGACGTACGACACACACACACACACACACTGAGTGCCAACCAGACACCCAGATCTAGCCCACACCTCTGTGTGAGCTGGCATTGATATGGCTAGGGCTAGCTGTTACTAAATGTTCCTAGTCGGTGGCCAGTGCTGACTCCATAATTTTCCAGCGACAGCTGACACAAAAACATCTCAGAGAGGTGGCCTCAGTTGACACAAAACCTTCCTGCAATGTTGCATCCTCTGGCACAAAACATCGCCTCACCATTGCTGAATCTGGCACAAAACTATCAGTGTCAATATCCTCAGTTCCATTTCAACACAGCCAGCAATAGAATCAAATTCTATTGAGAGAAAAAAAGGTTAAAACGGAATATGGAATAGAGGGTTGTCACTGGTGTTGCACTGGTGTGTGATAGTGTGTGTGTGTGTGTGTGTGTGTGTGTGTTTCTGTCTGTGTGCATGTGTGTCACTTCATTGAGAGGCCCATCTCCAGTATGGTAAAGAGCCTTATTTGTCTCAGCACCCAGTCAGTGGGCTGATTTCCCAAGGTGGTCTAACACCCAACCTCCCCCCGCTGTTGAAATTTCCTCAGCCCCAGTTGCTTCAAAGACCTCACTGGAGCTCAGGGTGACAGATTCATGAGGTGTGTGTTTGTGGTGTGTGTGTTTCTAAGTGTGTTTGACGGTTTAGAGGGTTAGAGTGGTTAGTCTCTCTCTCTGTGTGTGTGTGTGTGTGTGTATTGTGTAATGTGTGTGTGTGTGTGTGTGTGTGTGTGTGTGTGTGTGTGTGTGTGTGTGTGTGTGTGTGTGTGTGTGTGTGTGTGTGTGTGTGTGTGTGTGTGTGTGTGTGTGTGTGTGTGTTTGTGTGTGTGTGTAGGTGGATGGATGGAGGCCCTAATCAGGTCCACAGAGACGGTGGGAGGGTTGGAGTCTCAGAGGATGGAAGGTTGGGGGTGGTGGGACACCTTGTCAGTTAAAACACATCAGATAAAAGAAAGTGCTCTTATTGGGTTACTGTCAAATCTGGGAGGGGAGATATTAGATTTAAAATGTCTGGGGCCTTACATTGTTGGCCTTTTGATTTTCTCCATGTTAGTATTTGCCCTTGACATATTGCAACTTTGCAGAGGCACACTATATAAACAAAAGTATGTGGACACCCCTTTAAATTAGGTGTATAAAATTGAGAACAAAGCCATGCAATCTCCATAGACATGGCAGTGGAAATCAAATCAAATCAAATGCGATTGGTCACATACACATGGTTAGCAGATGTTATTGCGAGTGTAGCGAAATGCTTGTGCTTCTAGTTCCGATAGTGCAGTAATATCTAACAAGTAAACTAACAATTCCACAACAACCACCTAATACTCACAAATCTAAGTAAGGGATGGACTAAGAATATATACATACAGTATAAATATATGGATGAGCGATGACCGAGCAGCATAGGCAAGATGCAATAGATTGTATGAAATACAGTATATACATATGAGGTGATTAATGGCATTTTTTAAGTGACTTGCGATCCAAAAAGTGGCCAGTGATCTCAAGTATGTCTGTAGGCAGCAGCCTCTCTGTGTTAGTGATGGCTGTTTAACAGTCTGATGGCCTTGAGATAGAAGCTGTTTTTCAGTCTCTATGTCGCCAGCTTTGATGCACCTCACTATGGCTCTTGTGGCTGAATGGCAGCAAGTCCCAGCAGCGATGTTCCAGCATCCTGGGGCGGCAGCGTAGCCTAGTGGTTAGAGCGTTGGATTAGTAACCGAACGGTTGCAAGATCAAATCCTCGAGCTGACAAGGTACAAATCTGTCATTCTGCCCCTGAACAAGGCAGTTAACCCACTGTCATTGAATAATTTCTTCTTAACTGACTTGCCGAGCTAAATAAAGGTCAAATCTAGTGGAACAACTTCCCAGAAGAGTGGAGGATGTTATAGCACCAAAGGGGTCCAACTCCATATTAATGCCCAGTATTTTGGAATGAGATGTTCAACCCCCCAGTGTCCAAATACTTTGGTAGTGTGGGTTCTTTTTCCTGAAGAAATGTGTGGTGCAATGTCTGTGCATGTCCATACTGTCAAACTGTGTATCTGTGTGTCCAGGTTTTTGTGTGGAGAATCCATGTTGGTATGTGCATTTACTGTATGTGTGTGTGGAGTCTGTTTTGTGCTGTGTGTGTGTGTGTGTGTGTGATTATTTCTGTGGCTATGTGTGCTGGGGGTGGAAGATTTATCCAAGTTGCTCGATGGTACTTCATTATCGTCTGGCTTTGAGAGGGCACCATCTCTAAACAATTTATGAAAGACACCTTTATTGTGCCTTATAAAAAAAAAGAGATTGATCCTCTCTCTCACTCTCTCTCTTCATCACATAGAGTCCTCCACGCTCCATTAAAAGAGCCTGGCTTTACACTTTACTACGTTTTAAATGGGAATATGTCCAGCCACTTCTGGCACGCAGTGCTAAGGCAGAAATTAGCTTTAGGACCCAGCTGTATGAAGTTCTATCTCCTTACCTAAATGAGACTAGACGGTCAGTCTGACTGTAGCTGACTAGGGCTAGACCAGGCTAGGGTGACTGGGGCCAATCTCCCTGCTTAATGGCACCACTAAATAACACTCTCCATGTTTAATTCAATGACTTCTTATTGAGTTGGTGAGGTTTGAAAGGCATGGAGTCATAGAGATACTGAGACGTACTGAGAGTATCAGGGATAGAATGAGAATAGGGATTCTCTGTGGCTAGACCTGTGTGGAGATGTGCTGCAGTGCAATCCAATGACACTTCTGGGCATAGGAAGGGATCTAGTCGGGGATCCTTGGGGCAGAAGGGTGCACCAACACATCCAGACCAGGGGGAGGGAAAACCTAGAACAACACAAGAATACTATTGAGAGTATATCATAGTGAGACAAGAATGCTATAGAAGGTAAACAAACCGTACAATGAGATGAGGATGATGAGCTGCATAATGTGGGGTTACTATTACAACAGAGGTCCATGTAAATGTGTGTATGTGTGTTTCTTCTAAGTGGCCATGGTTGTCATGGTGATTTACATAAGGCCGCCCCAGGGGAGTCCCATCACAACCATCTCATTCTAACCCCAATCTAATTGTCCAACGAGTCAATCTGCAGCTGGAGGGCAACTCTGTTCATTTCAGTGAGGGGTTTACAGTTGAGGTGACTGGAAATCACAGAGGAGATGGGACTGAATACAGATGGTACCACGTAGCACAGGAAGAATGTATTGGAGTCCAAAAGGGGTGTCAAACCTGGACTAAAGTCTGAGATAGTATATATACCTACATACCTACATCTGAGTCAGGCAGGTTTGGGGTGCATTTTTCAGATGTACGTGGTATATTTTCAAAATTCTACTACAAAACTGTAACCTATTAACACTTGTCTAACACTTGTCTATCTTATGTTCAGAACCTTTAATTGTGCATTCATTGGAGTTCCACACATCGTTCACCCCTGAGTTATCCAAGCAAAATCAGTCAGTGAAATACCATTGAGAACATTTTGTGTAGTTACCATTACATCACATAATTATAAGCTCACCATTTAGACATTTTAAATACCATTTAATCCAATAGCAAAAATACAAGGTACACTTTTCAAACCTGTTCTTTCTTCTTGAAGTGCTGGATAGAAAGAATAACAGGGCTCCATTTCGTCGCCTTTTGCTACACTTTGACTTGTCTGTGCACATTACATTTTGAATTAGTCGCACTGGTGCAAGTTGCACATTCTACCTGGTCACCTCAAATCAAATCATCCTATTTTTTGGCATGATAAAACCATGAATTTATTCAACAGTAAAGTGCATTATCCTCATGATTTCTGTAATAAAAATGTCTGTTCTGCTGCTGTGCCTGCCTGCCTGTTTCGCCCAGGCCAGTTGCTGTAAATAGCGAGCCTCTCACACTCTCTCTCCCCCCTTGTGTGCCCCTTGTGATTGTATAACATTTCAAAATGCAACTACAGGTAAAAAACACAACTTTGAAAGCAACTAGTTGTCCATATTAGAGGAGAAATGACACCGGAGGAGATGGCTGCCGTTTTACGGGCTCCTAACCAATTGTGCTATTGTGTGTGTTTTCCCGCATTTTTGGTAACTTATTTCGTACATAATGTTTTTGCCATTCTCTCTTATGACCGAAAAGAGCTTCTGGATATCAGGACGGGAAGGATTTACTTCAGACACCTGACAAGGCCCAAATCCCCATCGTCACATGAAGAGGAGATGGAGATATCGGAGATGTAGGTCAGGGTGCCTTGTAAGTATCCGATGGCGAGTGCGTAATCCGCCTCTACCCTCAGTCCTATTAGCCAACGTGCAATCATTGGATAATAAAATGGATGAGCTGTGATCAAGAATATCCTAACAACAGTATATTAAAAACTGTAATACTTCAGTTGGCGCCTACGGACCCTGCAACTAGCTCTTAGGAAACTTTGTGAAATGTTTTTTTTTTATGTGTTTTTTTTACATTATTATCTCAGGAAATGTTTTGTGTCATTACATACAGCCGGGAAGAACTATTGGATATCAGAGCAGCGCCAACTTACCAGAACTACCAGCATTTACAAAAAGGAATTCCCCGAAGCAGATCCTTTGTTCGCTCTCCCCATGGCAATTGAACTGATTCCAGAGGCCGACCCAAAACATTGGAGGAGAGGCACTCAGAGCAGCCTGCTGATTCAACTTAGGAGGTGCACACACCCCCCACCGCCTCCGTGTATATTACTCTCTAATGTTCAGTCTTTGGTTAAAAAAGTTGACAAGCTCAGGGCAAGGATTTATTTCTAGAGAAACATCAGGGCCTGTAACATACTTTGTTTCATGGAAACATGAATTCTCAGTTCATCACGCAGACAGGAATAAATATCTCTCCGGGAAGCAGAATGGCGGATGGGTATGTTTCATGATTAACGACTCATGGTGTAATTGTAGTAACATACAGGAACTCAATTCCTATTGTTCACCCGACCTAGAATACCTCACAATCAATTGCTGACCATATTATTTCCCAAGAGAATTCCTCTCGGTCATAGCCATGGACGTTTATATCCCCCCTCAAGCTGATACCATGACGGCCCTCAAATAACTTCACTGGACCTTTGCAAACTGGAAACCACATATCCTGAAGCTGCATTTATGGTAGCTGGGGATTTTAACAAAGCAAATTTGAGGACTAGGCTGCCGATGTTCTATTGTTGTTCTCGCGTGGGTAAAACACTCAACCATTGCTATTCAAACTTCCGGGATGCTTACAAGGCCCTCCCCCGCCCTCCTTTCGGCAAATCTGAACACGATTTTGCTCCTCCCTTCATATAGGCAGAAACTCAAACAGGAAGTACCCGTGCTAAGGACTATTCAACAATGGTCTGACCAATTGGAATCCACGCTTCAGGATTGTTTTGATCACGTGGACTGGTATATGCTCCAGGTAGCTTGCGAAAATCATTTAGATGAATACACTGAAACGGTGATTGAGTTTATCAAGTGTATAGGAGATGTCGTGCCTACTGTGACTATTAAAACATACCATAATCAGAAAACATGGATAGATGGCAGCATTCGTGCGAAACTGAAAGCGCGAACCATTGCATTTAACAATGGAAAGATGACTGGGAATATGGCACAGTACAAACAGTGTAGTTATTCACTCTGCAAAGCAATCAAACAAGCAAAACGCAATTCACCGGCTCGGTCACGAGACATATATGGCAGAGTCTACAGACAATCACGGACTACGAAAGGAAAACCAGCCACATTGCCGACACTGACGTCTTGCTTCCGGACAAGCTAAACACCTTCTTCGCCCGCTTTGAGGATAACACAGTACCACCGATGTGGCCCATTACCAAGGACTGTGGCATCTCCTTCTCTGTGGCCGACGTGAGTAAAACATTTAAACATGGCTGCCGGCCCAGACGACATCCCTCGCCGTGTCCTCAGAGTATGCACAGACCAGCTGGCTGGTGTGTTTGCATCCATATTCAAACTCTCCCTATCCCAGTCTGCTGTCCCCACATGCTTCAAGATGGCCACCATTGTTCCTGTACCCAAGAAAGCAAAGGTAACTGAACTAAATGACTATCACCCCATAGCCCTCACCTCTGTCCTCATGAAGTACTTTGAGAGACTAGTCAAGGATCATATCACCTCTACCTTACTTGCCACCCTAGACCCACTTCAATTTGCTTACCGCCCCAATAGATCCACAGACGATGCAATCGCCATCACTCTGCATACTGCCCTAGCCATCTGGACAAGAGGAAAACCGAATGCTGTTTATTGACTATAGCTTAGCATTCAATACCATAGTAACACCAAATCTCATTTCTACCAGCATGTTAAATGTGCAACCAGAGGGAAAAAAACTATAGACCACCTTTACTAAACACACAGAGATGCGTACAAAGCTCTCCCTCTCCCTCCATTTGGCAAATCTGACCATAACTCTATCCTCCTGATTCCTGCTTACAAGCAAAAACTAAAGCAGGAAGTACCAGTGACTAGATCAATACGAAAGTTGTCAGATGATGCAGATGCTAAGCTACAAGACTGTTTTGCTAGCACAGACTGGAATATGTTTCGGGATTCTTCCGATGGCATTGAGGAGTACACCACATCAGTCACTGGCTTCATCAATAAGTGCATCGATGATGTCGTCCCCACAGTGACCGTATGTACATACCCAAACCAGAAGCCATGGATTACAGGCAACTCTAGACTGAGCTAAATGGTAGAGCTTTCAAGGAGCGGGACTCTAACCCAGATGCTTGTATGATATCCCGCTATGCCCTCTGCCGAACCATCAGACAGGCAAAGCTTTAATACAGTACAAAGATTGAATCGTACTACACCGGTTCCGACGCTTGTCGAATGTGGCAGGGCTTGCAAACTGTTATGGACTACAAAGGGAAGCACAGTTGCAAGCTCCCCAGTGACACAAGCCTACCAGACGAGCTAAATGACTTCTATGCTCGCTTCGAGGCAAGCAACACTGAAGCACACATAAAAAATGAGAGCATCAGCTGTTCTGGACGACTGTGTGATCACACTCTCCGTTGCCGATGTGAGTAAGACCTTTAAACAGGTCAACATTCACAAGGCTGCGGGGCCAGATGGGTTACGAATATGTGTACTCCGAGCATGCATGTCTTCACTGACATTGTCAACCTGTCCCTGACCAAGTCTGTAATACCAACATGTTTCAAGCAGACCACCATAGTCCCTGTGCCCAAGAACACCAAGGTAACCTGCCTATATTACTACCGACCAGTAGCACTCACGTCCGTAGCCATGGAGTGCTTTGAAAGGATGGTCATGGCTCATAACACCATTATCCCAGAAACCCTAGACCCACTCCAATTTGCATACCGCCTCAACAGATCCACAGATGATGCAATCTCTATTCTACTCCACACTGCCCTTTCCCACCTGAACAAAAGGAACACCTAGGTGAGAATGCTATTCATTGACTACAGCTCAGGGTTCAATACCATAGTGCCCTCAAAACTCATCACAAAGCTAAGGATCCTGGGACTGAACACCTCCCTCCGCAACATGATCCTGGACATCTTGACGGCCACTCCCAGGTGGTAAGGGTAGGTAGCAATATATCTGCCACGCTGATCCTCAACACGGGGGCCACTCAGGGGTGCGTGCTCAGTCCCCTCCTGTACTCCCTGTTCACCAAGCATAACTCCAACACCATCATTACGTTGCTGACGACACAACAGTGACACCGACAACGATGAGACAGCCTATGGGGAGGAGGTCAGAGACCTGGCAGTGTGGTGCCAGGATAACAACCTCTCCCTCACCATGATCAAGACAGAGGAGACGATTGTGGACTACAGGAAAAGGAGGACCGAGCACTCCCCCATTCTCATTGACATGGCTGTAGTGGAGCAGGTTGAGAGCTTCAAGTTCATTGGTGTCCACATCACCAACTAACTATCATGGTCCAAACACACCAAGACAGTCGTGAAGAGGGCACGACAACGCCTATTCCCCCTCAGGAGACTGAAAAGATTTGTCATGGGTCCTCAGATCCTCAAAAAGTTCTACAGCTGCACCATCGAGACCATCCTGACTGGTTGCATCACTGCTTGGTATGGCAACTGCTTGGCCTCCGACCGCAAGGCACTACAGAGGGTAGTGCAAACAGTATACAAGTGGGGCCAAGCTTCCTGCCACAGGACCTCTATACCAGGCGGTGTCAGAGGAAAGCCCTAAAAATTGCCAAAGTCTCCAGCCCCCCTAATCATAGACTGTTCTCTCTGCTACCGCAAGGAAAGTGCCAAGTCTAGATCCAAAAGGCTTCTTAACAGATTCTACTCCCAAGCCATGAGACTCATGAACAGCTAATCAAATAGCTAACCAGACTATTTGCATTTCACTGTAAGGTTGCAATACCTGTTGTATTTGGTGCATGTGACAAATACAATATGATTTGATATTAAAGAGAGAGGAGGGTCTCAGCTATCTGTAGGTATCATTTGTATTTCTCAATTATCATTATTTAGCTCTAGTTTTACTAGTTTAGCTCTAGTTTTACAATCAAGATATCTGATATTGCTTTTAAATATGGAGAGTGCGAAATTGTGCATCGGCCATCGCAAGTGCACTAGGCCTCATCAGTTTTTTTTTAGGACATTGCATTTACTGTTAGATGAATACATGGCTACTAGCAGTAGGTGTTATATTTTGACTTAGCAATCTAATGTGTTTGAGTTTCCACTTCCTCAGTCTCCACTTCCTTGAATTAGGCCTATAAATTATATTAGTTAGGGGAGCAACTTTGGTTTTAGAAGTGGCGGTAACAGTAACAGTCAGTATCTGGTGTGGCCACCAGCTGCATTAAGTACTGCAGTGCTTCTCCTCCTCATGGACTGCATCAGATTTGCCGGTTCTTGCTGTGAGATGTTAGCCCACTCTTCCACCAAGGCAGCTTCAAGTTCCCGGACATTTCTGGGGGGAATCGCCCTAGCCCTCAACCTCCAATCAAACAGGTCCCAGACGTGCTCAATGGGATTGAGATCCGGGCTCTTCGCTGACCATTGCAGGACACTGACATTCCTGTCTTGCAGGAAATCACACACAGAACGAGTATTATGGCTGGTGGCATTGTCATGCTGGAGGGTCATGTCAGGATGAGCATGCAGGAAGGGTACCACATGAGGGAGGAGGATGTCTTCCCTGTAACGCACAGCGTTGAGATTGTCTGCAATGATAACAAGCTCAGTCCAATGATGCTGTGACACACCGCCCCAGACCATGACAGACCCTCCACCTCCAAATGGATCCCGCTCCAGAGTACAGGCCTCGGTGTAACGCTCATTACTTCGATGACAAATGCGAATCCAACCATCACCCCTGGTGAGACAAAACCGTGACTCGTCAGTGAAGAGCACTTTTTGCTGTCTGGTCCAGCGAATGGTGGGTTTGTGTCCATAGGTGACGTTGTTGCCGGTGATATCTGGTGAGTACCTGCCTTACAATAGGCCAGAAGCCCTCAGTCCAGCTTCTCTCAGCCTATTGCGGACAGTCTGAGCACTGATGGAGGGATTGTGTGTTCCTGGTGTAACTCAGGCAGTCGTTGTTGCCATCCTGTACCTGTCCCCCAGGTGTGATGTTCGGGTGTACCGATCCTGTGCAGGTGTTGTTACACGTGGTCTGCCACTGCGAGGTCGATCAGCTGTCCGTCCTGTCTCCCTGTAGCGCTGTCTTAGGCGTCTCACAGTACGGACATGGCTATTTATTGCCTTGGCCACATCTGCAGTCCTCATTCCTCCTTGCAGCTTGCCTAAGGCACATTCACGCAGATGAGCAGGGAACCTGGGCATTTTTCTTTTGCTGTTTTTCAGAGTCAGTAGTGTCCTAAGTTTTCATAATTGTGACCTTAGTTGCCTACCGTCTGTAAGCTGTTAGTGTCTTAATGACTATTCCACAGGTGCATGTTCATTAATTGTTTATGGTTCATTGAACAAGCATGGGAAACCGTGTGTTGAAACCCTTTACAATGAAGATCTGTGTAGTTATTTGGATTTTTATGAATTATCTTTGAATGACAGGGTCCTGAAAAAGGGACGTTTCTTTTTTTGCTGAGTTTATACACACTACCATTCATAAGTTTGGGGTCACTTAGAAATGTCCTTGTTTTTGAAAGAAAAGCCTCATTTTTGGTCCATTAAAATAACATCAAATTGATCAGAAATACAGTGCAGATATTGTTAATGTTATAAATGACTATTGTAGCTGGAAACGGCAGATTTTTCATGGAATATCTACATAGGCGTGCAGAGGCTCATTATCAGCACCCATCACTCCTGTGTTTCAATGGTACTTTGTGTTAGCTAATCCAAGTTTATCATTTTAAAACTCTAATTAATCATTAGAAAACATTTTTGCAATTATGTTAGCGCATCTGAAAACTGTTGTTCTGTTTAAAGAAGCAATAAAATTGGCCTTCTTTAGACTAGTTGAGTATCTGGAGCATCATGCACAGTTTGCTCTGACAGTGCATGTCAGAGCAAACCTTTCGGTTACTGGCCCAGCGCTCTAACTACTAGGCTACCTGACGCCTCTCTAAGGTGCAGGTTTGAGTAACAGGGTGGTAGCCAGCTAGTGATGGCTATTTACCAGTCTGATGGCCTTGAGATAGAAGTCGTTTTCAGTCTCTCGTTCCCAGCTTTGATGCACCTGTACTGAGCTCGCCTTCTGGATGATAGCCGGGTGAACAGGTCGTGGCTTGGGGGGTCTTTTTGAGCTTCCTGTGACATCGGGTGCTATAGTTGTCCTAGAGGGCAGGCAGTGTGCCCCCGGTGATGCCTTGGGCAGACCACACCACCTTTTGAAGAGCCCTGTGGTTGCGGGCGGTGCAGTTCCAATACCAGGCGGTGATACAGCCCTACAGGATGCTCTCAATTGTGCATCTGTAAATGGTTGTGAGGGCCTTAGGGGCCCATTCAAATTTCTTCAGCCCCCTGAGGTTGAAGAGGTGCTGTTGCGCCTTTTTTACCACATTGTCTGTGTGGGTGAACCATTTCAGATTATCAGTGATGTGTACGCCGAGGAACTTGAAGCTTTTCACCGTTTCCACTGCAGTCTTGTCGATGTGGATATGGGCATGCTCCCTCTGCTGTTTCCTGAGGTCCACGATCAGCTCTGTCATTTAGTTGACATTGAGGGAGAGTTTATTTTCCTGGCGCTATTCCACCAGGGCCCTCACCTCCTCCCTGTAGGCTGTCTCGACATTGTTGGTAATCAGGCCTACCACTGTTGTAGTAGGCCTGTTTTTAAATAACATTGTTAGGACATTCTTTAAACGTTATGAACGTTTTCTTGTGGTTTTTACGGAACGCTTTCTTAATGTTCTGTGAACATGACTTTAAATAGAACCATGAGGAAACCTGCAGAAAACGTTATGCTGAAGTACTGAAATTCCCACAGAATAACATTGTTTCATAACGGTCTCTGAACTATTTGAGAACATTCCCAATGTCAAACCAGTTGGAGGACGTTCCCAGAACATTACCAAAGATGTAACCATGTTAGGACTTTTAGGAAACGTTTTGTTAAATAAATGACGAAGAACATAACTTGCTCCGTTCCCAGAAAGTTGTGGGAAGGTTGTATGCAAAATAATCAGAGGACAATCAAGCTCTCGCCAAGCTCTGATAACCATATGGTACAGTGTATCAATGAAATTCCTATAATGAGTGGAATATACTATATTACAACCCAGGTATTTCAGCAGTGCATTATACACTACACTGACTCTCTACTTTGTCCTATGATAATGTAGTATTTACAGCCACATTCATATATGATATTGTTTTACCTAGTAACATAAAATGATGTCACAGGAAACTGTCTCTTCTCTCCTCTGTTGAGGTCATAGTTCTGCTGTATTAGTCACTGAACAGATTAATTGAACATACAGATGTGTGTGTGTGTGTGTGTGTGTGTGTGTGTGTGTGTGTGTGTGTGTGTGTGTGTGTGTGTGTGTGTGTGTGTGTGTGTGTGTGTGTGTGTGTGTGTGTGTGTGTGTGTGTGTGTGTGTGTGTGTGTGTGTGTGTGTGTGTGTGTGTGTGTGTGTGTGTGTGTGTGTGTGTGTGTGTGTGTGTGTGTGTGTGTGTGTGAGACAGAAACACACTAACATGTACAAAGAGAGAACTGAGAGGAAAAAGGATACCATGGCGATGTTGAGAAAAGGGAGACGAAGTGAGTGTGGGCGAGCGATGGAGACAATGGTGTCCCCTCGCCATCACACAACAGCCCACTTGCTCTCCTACACACACACAGACACACACACGCACACACACACAAACACTCTCTCAATTTAGCTACAGCTCATCTGTCCAGTTCTCCTGTCTTCTCTACAAAGGTTAAATTGAGGTCGCATGCTCATCTAGGGTCACTGGGAGGTCATCGGCAGACTGTCTCCCAGGAAGCACCAGTGTGGTAAGCAGAATAATAACAACCATAATAACAATATGTTTCACTTATTGAAAGTGTCTTCCTCAAACCTAATGACATCCCCAGCAGTGGCAGAAGGTATCAAACACAACAAACAAAATCCACATAAGTGAAAAAAGGATGCAAAAAACATTAGACAAGATGCATACAGAGGTCTAGCGGTCTCAGCTGCTGCTTCCGGCACATGTCTATAGTGTTGGCATAGGTTCAAATCCAATCTACTGCCATTTGACACAACCTCTATATTTCCCCACTGTCATCTTCTCTCTCTCTCTCTCTCTCTCTCTGTTCAATAAAGTCTGAAAATACCTTCAACATATATTTAAAGATACTGTACATACAGAATATACAGTGCTACTGAAAAGTCACGTGACTAAACTGTGGCGGTGTTTGACAACATCGTTTAAAATTTGATTTTAATTTGGCATTTTACCCCTTTTTCTCCCCAATTTCGTGGTATCCAATTTTTATTTTGTAGCTACTATCTCATTGCTACAACTCCCGTACGGGCTCTGGAGAGACGACGGTTGAAAGTCATGCGCACTCCGAATACACAACCCAACCAAGCCGCACTGCTTCTTAACACAGCGCGCATCCAACCCGGAAGCCAGGATATCCTTACCGGCCAAACCCTCCCTAACCCGGACGACGCTTGGCCAATTGTGCGTCGCCCCACGGACCTCCCGGTTGCGGCCGGTTACGACAGAGCCTGGCCGCGAACCCAGAGTTTAACAACATCAACGGAATCAATAGCATCCATCACAAAACAAGCCATGGTAAAGACTGCATTTCAAACGGGGAATGACAGGTTATCATAAGGCCTTGGGAATAAAAGACATATGTACAGTAAAGGAATGAGGAAATGAAAGAAAGATGATAACTTAGACCAGATGGTGTCTCGAGCTCATTGTAGGTATATCTATCATTCTTATTTTGATGCTGCGTGCCTGGAAATATTGAGAGGATATTCCCATTTAGTCCTTCACTGTCAGAGAGGCTGTTGTCACTGTATGCTTATGGAATGATGGTTCTATATTGATGTTAAGTATACATCATCACTGTCCTCGCAATATCAGAATAGTGTGAGGATACACAGACACACACACACACACACACACACCCACACCCACCCACCCACACACACACACACATGCACACACACACTTCTCCAAGTCCATTTCTCCATCCCTCCAGCCAGTGTGTCTCCTCTCCATCCAGAGAGGAGAGAGCCCCATCTTCCAATCCTGAAGTAGATATGCATGTAGCCAAAACGAAATGTCCATTTGCAGAACACTTAGCCTAGCTTTGGCCAGAGTGCGCTCAATACATACACGATATTGTCCTGTAACTGGAACAGTGCTGGCGTCGTGTTCGGGACCAAGGGACAATTAAGGTGTCTGGCAGCCCCCGGGCTGCCCCTGGCCATAAAAACGCCAGCAGGGGCTTTTTTCCATGGCCCTCAATTGATTTAAGGGGAGCCCTCAAGGTACGTTGTGCATTTTCATGGAAATGAAAAAATCAATGCTAAGTAGATTTAGATTTCACTGCCGTCCATATTTCACCGAGGCTGGCTCCCCTGGAACACTGACGCGGAGTTGTCGGCTATTACGGTTAGCGCGGCAGCCATTAGCATTAATGTCACTGTTGTTACAAATTTAGACATCCACCCCATTTGCATGGTACTGGCGGGAGGGGTGCGGGGGCTGAGAGATTGTTTGTTTATGTGTGTGTGTGACAATGCACTCAGAGTTTGACAGTGAGAACGAGAATTGTTCACAAAACAGGACAGAGGGGTGAGTGGTAAATTCCCACAACCAGTTGACTGAGAGCTTGATTTTGATGGTGTTGGATGGGAGGGTGTGTGTGCATGTCAACACAGTAGGGACTCTCAGTACAGCATTCTCCAGCTTATGATTTTCACTGCATACAGTAGCCTAGTGTAGCATTATTTACTTTTCATTCTGCACATGTAAGTACAGTATTTCACATTAGGCTTACTAAAACTGAACTTACTCTGGAGAACACTGAAGCCCTGTGAGCGGTGAGTTGCACCTCGACTGATGTCCCCCCAGGCAGGCAACCTGGAGTCAGCCTGGAGATGTATGAGCACTCATATGAGTGTGACGCTCGGGTGGTGGAATTGGACCATTGAATAGTTACAGTACAGTACAGTTCAAACAGGGCACCTTTGAGGTTGCAGAGTAGCACTGCATAAATGTTAGTGTAAATTTGGAGTGTCCTTACCAATCCATACCATCCTGACCATACTCAACTATTCATTGTTATCTATCTCCACCCAGGATGAAGAAATGTTGTGTGTCCCAAATTGCACCCTGTTCCCTACATAGTGAACTACTTTTGACCAGACTGCTATAAAGGGAATTAGGGTGCCATTTGCGACACAGTCTGTGTGTCTCTGTCACAGAGGAGTCAAAACAACAGAGTTCGGGTTAGTTTCACTAAGCATCAGCCAGCACCTTGCGTCTGTCTGTCCGTCAGAGGCAGGTTAAACCACAAGTTGCCAGACAGCGCTGGGGATCAGTCACTGTAGCAGCTCATCTCTCAGTGGCCGAGGGCTGGAGCCATGCGATATGAGGAGTGTGTGTGCTGGGCAGGTCAGAAGTAAGGGGCAAGTGTGTGAGTGTGAGGCTGTGGCTAAGTGTACGGGGAGGTTATGATTTATTGCGGTGCATAGCTAGAGCAGAGACTCTAGTCCCTCCACCCTCTTCTCCAAGAATTCATTTTCCCTTTGTCTACATCTTCTACCGTGTTAATATTCCTATTATCTTCATCTTTCGCCCCTCTCCCCTGTTCGAGCTCCTCTCTCTCGCTCTCTCACACACACATTTACAAAGGGGAGGCTGCAGAGAGAGCGAGAGAGAGAGAGAGAGGGCTTTCTCTCTCCTTTTCAACAGGAAGTGTGTCTGGGCTCTGACCTCTGTGTGAACCCTGGTGGTGAGGTGAAACAGAAGGCAGCAGGGGCCCCCAGGGTCCGAGGAGGAGGGGAGGGGGCTGAGCTGTGGGAGACAGAGAGTGAGTGTGGCTGCCATGGCTGCCGCCCGCCACTGCTGCTCATTAGGGGACATAAGATCCGCCTGATGGGGCCCCCGGCCTGCACACTACACCCCCCCACCCCACCCCACCCTGCTACACTGACACATTTCTCCTCATTACAGCAATGTGGAGACTACTGTCACCCACACACACACACACAGCACTGCACAACACAGAGAGGAAGAGGAGTAGGAAAGGGAGAGAGTGTTCAAATGATGGAGAGTGTTAGAGGGAGAGGGAGAGGGAGAGAAAAAGGAGTGGGAGTATAGAGAAAAGTGAGTAAATGAGGGGAGTCAGACACAGGGAGAGGGAGCACAGAATAAAAACAGCATGAAGGTGGGTATGGATAAAGAAAGAGGGAGAATGAGAAAATGAGCAAAAAGAGAGGGAGGCGGGGTTAAAGCAATGCACAAATATAGATGTATTAGTTTGCAAGAGAAACAGAGGGCCGATCGATCCCTACTTCTGCCTCTCCATCCCTCCCACTCCTCCATCCATTCCTACCAGTCTTCCCTGTAAGTTGATTGTGTTTTAATGGAGGAAGAGAGATGGCCAAACCTAGTGGAGGGTACATGGCCCCAGGGCTAACTGAAGGGAGAGAGTAAGGCTACATCCTAATACTATAGGGCTCTCTGCTCTGTTACTGTACTTCTTAGCGCCATGATGCCAGCTACACAGTAAAATCACCCGTGTTAAATTCACTGTGTCAAAATAAAAACATTATTTTAGCAACTGGCAGTGCCAAATGACCCGAGCGTCAGTGCTGTTAACTGGTGTTAATTGCTAAAGTGGAACATCTTACTCTGTTAGTGTAGACTTTTACTCAGTAAGTGTAAACATCATCACAACCCCGCCCATAAATTCAGTTTCTGTGTTCAAATGTCCTCTTTTCCCGGCGCCATTGTCGGATCAACAAAATCCTCATTTGTCCCACACAAAGGTGAGTTTTAAACAATTATTTCACTGATATTATTTAGCTATTTTAATTGAAATTCTTGATACATGGTTATCTTGTCAGACTGCAGTATAACATGAAGTCTTACAGTTTTGATTGTGTATGTGTGTGTGTGTGTGTGCAACTAATGTTTCACTTTTTGCAAGTCTTTGCTAGATAACTAGCCTTCTAGCACACCCCTGTCCTGTGCAGTTAGTCTGCTCCATGTGGTGGTTCCATGGGCGCGTGTCTCATTTCAGCACCAAGCTTTTTTTTGCCACATGCTAATTTGTTCTCTTTATTTCAGCTGCTTACTATATATTGAGTGCTCATCTGATTTAAGGTGAGTTGTTTATTTAGCGAAATTATAACTGCATTTTCGACATGTGCGTGATGCTTATAAATATTGTGGCCATTGCATCGGCAGCTAGCTAGTCTAGCTAACTGCGTTTCGCACTCGCTTCATAACCAGTTCCTTTTTTTCAGATGTTAAAGGTATGTACTGGTTTTCAAGTCTTGGTTACTTGTGGCATCACTTTCAATATAACCATACATTTTACATGCCTGTACTGTCATCTTTGAATCTTTCAGAATCTTCCTTGATGAGCCCTGTCTCTGCCAGTTCTATGATGGGTGGTTCAGACAATGAGTCGGTTGATACAATCATTTTGAGCGAGGATGGTAGCCCCTCACGAAAGCATCAAAGATCTGATGACAAAGCAAAAAATGTAGGTTTGTAATTCATTCTTCAATTCTCTTGGCATAAAATTTATTTTTCAATGCTGTTTTCTTGTTTGTTGCTACAGCTAATAGAGAGCATACTGAAGAAAAAGACACGTGGAGAGGTTGTCATCAAGGAGTACTCCAAAACTAACTGACTGCACCAGATGAACGATGATCAACATTCTTGTTTCGTCGATGACAGAGACTCATGGGTAAGTTTAAGGGAAAGATTCATAATGACAATTGTTGAGCGTTACTTGCTCCCATATCTGCTGAATGTTAAAAATGACTTCTGTATCAGTATCTCAGTCACATAATTGGTTGGGCTACTGCTGACCATCCACTGCTATTGGTAGAAGATTTCTCTTGTATCAAACTCGATGGGCATGATACTGATTCAAAAATCACTCCTGATATTTAGCTGACTGGGGACCAACGCTGCTTGTGGAGATTCTGCTTGCCGCCGAAACATAACATTATATTCTTGACAGGACATCGCCACCGTGCAGTGTGAGAGAAACTTTTTCACAAGGCATCGTCTCCTTGTTCCCATACCTGAAGGATCCCTACACACTGCAAATGGATATGTAAGTATACATTACAACTGATAAAGGGCATCTGTGTTGAATTAGTCTGGTATGGTATCTAAGCAAATGGGACTTGGTTATTTGTTTTTTCTTTCAAGATTAGTAACCATGTTCATTTTCTTAAGGAACTTTATTACGACCCTAATAGTGGAGAAGGGTACCGCTCATATAGAATCAAAACCATTCGGAGGAATTTCGCTTCATCAGAGAAACAGCCCACTCAACTATACTCTGGAGGGCCAACTGCTGAGAGGGAGTCCAGTCCATCCACTTTAGCTACCCTGAGGGAAGACCAGTGCCGTGAGGCCATTCCTCTTATGAAGCATTCTTCTGATGAAGAAACAGTCAAACAAGATGAGATTGACCTTTGAGTACAGGAAGGAGATGACCCACAATCCGAGTAAATGCTCCACCATCCTAACCAAATTTCCACGCTTTCTGGATGTGAAGGACTTGGTAAGGCATTTTTTTTAAAGCGTTTTAAGTTGTATAAATTGCATTTAATCTCTAGATGCCAATTCAGGTTGGCCAGTAATAGTAGTTCAATTAATGTGTAGGCTGGTGAATCTGCAGTTGATGAGGGAGCTGACACGAATGCTGACGGTTAGATGATCATAATTTATAATTTATATTTCAAATAACTCTGAAATGTTAACGTCACTGATGAAGGAATTTCCCATTTTAGTCATTATCTCTTCGTTTAGAATGGGACGGTGATCTTTACTCCATCCTTCTCCTGCTCCATTTGATTCTGTAACGATCGTTGTCCTCCTCGGATGAGGAAAAGGAAGGATCAGACCAAAATGCAGCGTGGTAAGTGTCCATTTTAATTTTAATAAATAAACTGAACACTGCAATAACCACTAAAACAACAAAGAGAGAGAATGAACGAAACTAAACAGTTCTGTAAGGTCAAGACACACAAAACAGAAAACAACTACCCACAAACACAGGTGGGAACAGGCTACCTAAGTATGGTTCTCAATCAGAGACAACAATAGACAGCTGCCTCTGATTGGGAACCATACCAGGCCAAACACAGAAATCCAAAACATAGTCAGGACATGACAGTACCCCCCCCAAAGGTACGGACTCCGGCCGCAAAACCTGAACCTATAGGGGTGGGTCTGGGTGGGCATTTCACCGCGGTGGCGGCTCTGGTGCGGGACGTAGACCCCACTCCACCTTAGTCTTGGCCCACTTATGTGGCGCCTCTGGAGTGGCGACCCTCGCCACCGACCTCGGACTGGGGACCCTTACTGCAGGCCCCGAATAGGAGGGAGGCCCTGGCAGCGCCGGACAGGCAGGAGGCTCTGGCAGCGCCGGACAGGCGGGAGAACCTGGAGGGAGGAGATGGAAAGACAGCCTGGTGCGTAGGGCTGCCACAGGACCCACCAGGCTGGGGAAACCTACAGGAGGCCTGGTGCGTGGAGGAGGCACCAGATGGACCGGGCTATGGAGGAGCACTGGAGCTCTGGTGCGCAGCCTTGGCACCACTCCTCCAGGCTGGATGACCACTTTAGCCCGGACCCTCCAGAGTGCAGGCAAAGGTTGAACCGAGCTGTGGGGGAGCACTGGAGATCTGGTGCATACCACTCGCACCTCTCCCTTAGGCTCAATTCCCAGATTCGCCCGGCACGGGCGGAGCGCAGGCATAGGGTGAACTGCACCCTCCAGCGCCCCGGAGACACAGCACGCAGAGCCGGCTCAGGATACCCTGTGCCGAAACGGCGTACCGGAGACCAAACACGCTGAGCTGGCACAACACGTCCTGGCTGGATGCCCACTCTAGCATGGCACTTGCGGGGGGCTGGCCTATAGCGCTCCGGGCTATGAGCGCACACTGGCGACACCGTGCTCTTCACCGCATAACGCGGTGCCTGACCAGTACTACACTTCTTCCGGTAAGCACGGGGAGTTGGCTCAGGTCTATTGCCTGACTCTGCCAATCTCCCCGTGTGCCCCCCCCAGACATCCTCTCTTTTCTAAAGAGAAAAATGCATTGAAAATACAATTATTTTATGATGACTTTGAGACTTCTAATTCATTGGGATCAAAAAAGGGTCATCACAAGTTGGGAGGTATATACTTTACTTTGAGAAATTTTACCCCAAAGTTTAATTACATTTTGGTAAATATTCACTTATGACTTCACTTCAGACTCTTCCATACCCAGGACCATAAAAGGTATGTATTTGATTCCATTCCTGAGCCAATAGTAAGCGATTTGAAAGTGCTTGAGACTGAGGGTATTGAAGTTCCCTTCTTCAGTGGTCGTAAACCTGGCAGTATTGTCCAAGTAACTGGAGATAATCTTGGTATACATTGCCTGTTTGGTTTTGAGGAATCATTTAGTGCTCGTTATTGTTGCCGTTTTTGCCTCACTGAGAAAGTGTATTTTCAAACTGTGTTCTCTGAGGATGACCCAAGAGTGACTTTACGAACAAAGCACATGCACTCAGACTATTGTCAAACTATTCAGTCAAACCCAAACACTACCTCAGGTGTACGGTGTGAAGCATGCTTGCTTATTGAACTCTCTGCAGTACTTCAATACTACAGGCAATTCTTCTGTTGATATAATGCATGACATTTTAGAAGGAGTTGCACAATTTCAGGTAAAACTTGTGTTACAGTATATACAAGTGAACTTTGTGACTCCTAAAGATGTGTACGGTAGAGTTAATTCATTTAACTATGGCTACACAGAGAGGAGGAATCGTCCACCTGCACTCAAATTGGATGATGGGAGCAATGATTTGTGTCTAAATGCTATTCAGTGTTGGTGTCACCATGATTTGACATTGATATTTGGTGACTTGGTACAGAAAGATGGTAAATACTGGCAGCTGCTTCTGTTACTTCTACGAATTTTAAATATTGTGTTTTCTCCTATAGACCAACAGTGCCATTTCTAAAAAAATTAAATAAAAAGTTATTAGGTGAACAATAGGTAAGTAAAGAAATAAAAACAACAGTAAAAAGACAGGGAATAATAACAGTAGCGAGGCTATAACAGTAGTGAGGCTATAAACAGGCACCGGTTAGTCGGGCTGGTTGAGGTAGTATGTACATGTAGATATTTTTAAAGTGACTATGCATATTTGATAAACAGAGAGTAGCAGCAGTGTAAAAGAGGGGTTGGGGTGGGGGCACAATACAAATAGTCCATGTAGCCATTTGATGAGCTTTTCAGGAGTCTTATGGCTGGGGGTAAAAACTGTTGAGAAGCCTTTTTGTCCTAGACTTGGCACTCTGGTACAGCTTGCCATGCGGTAGTAGAGAGAACAGTCTATGACTAGGGTGGCTGGAGTCTTAGACAATTTTCAGGGCCTTCCTCTGACACCGCCTGGGATAGAGGTCCTGGATGGCAGGCAGCTAAGTCCCAGTGATGTACTGGGCCGTACGCACTACCCTCTGTAGTGCCTTGCGGTCAGATGCCAAGCAGTTGCCATACCAGGCAGTGATGCAACCAGTCAGGATCTTCTCGATGTTTAAGCTGTAGAATCTTTTGAGGATCTGAGGACCCATGCCAAATCTTTTCAGTTTCCTTAGGGGGAATAGGCTTTGTCGTGCCCTCTTCACAACTGTCTTGGTGTGTTTGGACCATTCTAGTTTGTTGGTGATGTGGACACCAAGGAACTTGAAGCTCTCATCCTGCTCCACTACAGCCCCGTCGATGAGAATGGGGGAGTGCTCAGTCTTCCTTTTCCTGTAGTCCACAATCATCTCTTTAGTCTTGAGGGATAGGTTATTATTCTAGCATAGCACCACCTGGCCAGGTCTCTGACCTCCTCCCTATAGGCTGTCTTGTCATTTTTCAGGATCAGGCCTTCCACTGTTGTGTGGTCTGCAAACTTAATGATGGTATTGGAGTCGTGCCTGACCATGCAGTCGTGGATTAACAGGGAGTACAGGAGGGGACTGAGCATGCACCCCTGAGGGGTTCCAGTGTTGAGGATCAGCGTGGCAGATGTGTTGCTACCTACCCTCACCACCTGGGTGTGGCCCATCAGGAAGTCCAGGATCCAGTTGCGGAGAGAGGTGTTCAGTCCCAAGATCTTTAGCTTAGTGATGAGCTTAGAGGGTACTATGGTGTTGAACGCTGAGCTGTAGTCAATGAATAGCATTCTCATGTAAGTGTTCCTTTTGTCCAGGTGGGAAAGGGCAGTGTGGAGTGCAATAGAGATTGCATCATCTGTGGATCTGTTTGAACGGTATGCAAATTGGAGTGGGTCTAGGGTTTCTGGGATAATGGTTTTGATGTGAGACATTACCAGCCTTTCAAAGCACTTCATGGCTATGGACGTGAGTGTTACGGTTCTGTAGTCATTTAGGCAGGTTGCCTTGGTGTTCTTGGGCACAGGGACTATGGTGGTCTGCTTGAAACATGTTGGTATTACAGACTCAAGCAGGGACATGTTGAAAATGTCAGTATAGACACCTGCCAGTTGGTCAGCACATGCCCGGAGCACACCTCCGGGTAATCCGTCTGGCCCCACAGCCTTGTGAATGTTGACCTGCTTAAAGGTCTTACTCACGTCGACTACGGAGAGCGTGATCACACAGTTGCCCAGAACAGCTGATGCTCTCATGCATGCCTGAGTGTTGCTTGCCTCGAAGCGAGCATAGAAGTGATTTAGCTCGTCTGGTAGGCTCGTGCCATGGGGAAGCTCGCAACTGTGCTTCCCTTTGTAGTCTGTAATAGATGATGACTTGGTCATAAGTGGTGAAGTGGTCAAATGCCAGTATTTTACCAAATTAAGGCTATTGTTCTGAAAGAGGAAACTGTTTTTTTTGGTTCGGTCAGCTCTTGAAACACATGTTTTGATGATCATGCATTCAAAGTTGTTTTGAAGCAAAGTCTACCATGCAAGGTATTTCATGTAAATGTCAGCATTTTCTAACAAACCTACTGATTTGCTCATGACATATGGAGCAAGGGATTTGTTTGACTACATTCTACTGTCACTTGATAACAGTTTAAGTCAGGGCTGGGAGTTATGGTTTGGTCATAATAAACATATTTGAATGTTGAAACAGCTTTGCTTGAGTTTATTGTGAAATTCCAAGTGCTTTTACAAAATAGAATTTCCATGTACATGGTGGAAGAGTAAATTAATACTGAATAGAGTAAACACATTTTTACTCTAATAGGAGTCCCCCTAGATCAACACTAGCGAGTGTCACTATAACACTCAAAGTGTTGATTACCTCTTAGTGTTAAATTTTATCAACACCGGCCAGTGTATTGCAGTGTTAACTTTTTGCACTCCTCAGTGTTAAATCAACACTAGAAATGTAACACTCAGTGTACTTTTTACTCTGTGTAGAGTCGGACCATATGTACTCACTGACAGTGTTAAATTTAACACTTAAAGTGTCGATTTAACACTTTTAAATTTACTCTGCAGGCAAAACACTACACTCAGTCTATGAACATGTTTCATGACAGTGTAACAAAGTACACTAACCAGCCTCTATGGATTTACACCTTTAGCTAAAAGAGATAATACATGCTGTAATAATTGAAAACATATAGGAGAGAAGTATTTTCTTTCAGGGTACTTCCTGCTCATACGACCACATTTGACAAATGAGTGTCTGCATACGACTCAGGGTCATTTGGGGCTGCAGGAAGCAGAATTGAATTTATGAGGAAACCAAGTTCAGAGTTCAGAGAGAGAGAAGTTGGTGTGTTGGTTTAAATTAACCAACCTCAGATTGATACAGTAAGGAACTAGGGCGCTAGCTAGTACACAAAGTACACAAAGCTATAGAGTTCCGTAGAGGTGGAGCTATAGTGCACTATTTAGGGGAAAGGGTGCAATTTGGGATGCAAACAGAGTGAGCTATTAAGATTAAAGTGACTCCTGTAATGTGAGTGAGAGTGTGATTGACATGGCAATATTATGTTGTTAGTTTCATTATATAATCACGCAGTGCAATGGAGTGTAAAGAAAGTGGCAAGGGGCAATAGTAGACTATATGAGAGAGAGAGAGTGAGAGAGATGTAGAGAGCATCACACCGCAGAGAGCAATAGACAGCTACAGTGGAGGCTAAAGCTGTCTCTAATGCTCTTCTACAGCATAATGTGATTATTATTACCTGTGATGACATGGAGGTGTTATTTTGTCTCTTTCTTGTTAGTGACTGTTTTTTTTACGTCTGCATCCTCACTGTATCCACATTTTAACACAGGCGTTTCATTCAATTGTATTTTTTGATACAATACATTTTTTTTCTCCAACATTGCTCCCGAGTGGCACAGCGGTCTAAGGCACTTCATCTCAGTGCTAGAGGCGTCACTACAGACCCTGGTTTGATTCCGGGCTGTATAACAACCGGCTGTGATCGGGAGTCCCATATGGCGGCGCACAATTTGTTCTTAACTGTCTTGCTCAGTTAAATAATTCCAAACTATTTTCTTATATCTTTCTACTAACATGTTATACAGTGCATTTCATGTGCGGGTATTGCATTGGGGAAAAAAATCTTAACAGGAGTTAACAAACACTTTCTCTGAGATTTGTGTATGAAAAACAGTGAGAGAAATAGCCAGAGAGAGAGAGAGCGAGAGAGTGAGAGCGAGAGAGAGAAAGATATAGACCCAAGCAGCCCAGCCAGTTCTCTGAGAGGGAGGGAAGCCTTCATTCCTTTGATCCAGGGCCCAGCCGGGGAGGAATTTACAGCCTGTCATTGCCCTGCGCTGAAGAGAAAAGGCTCCCCTCAGACAGCACTAGGCACTGTCTGGAGCTCCCTAAATCTCCCAAGTGGATTTACAGCAGCCCATTCACATGTGTAACTACGCACACAATCACTGTGGCACAGTAGAGCACAGCCGCCCCACATCTATAAGATGGGCCAGATGACACAGAGCTCCTCTCAGCTGAATCAACAAAAAAAAAGAGATTTAAGAAGAAGCGACTCCTTGGGAGCTGGAAGGGACAATAGAAAAGAGAGGAAAAAATAAGTAGAAAAACGGTTTACAGTACAGAAAAAGCTGGGAAAGAGCATAAATGCGCTAAACACATTGGCTTTATCATGTTAAAATATCAGGGAAGAGGCTGGAAGGCCAGAACAAATGGACAGATGGAGACAGCTCAATAACCCTCCCTTCACAGGTGTTTTCTGTCAGTGAAGATTGACCTGCTGTATCTCTGGTGTGACAGAGTCGCAGCACAGTACCCCCTCCAGAGCTCAGACGACCCCCGTGAGAGGTCAAAGGTCAGAAGCTCCACTTCCTCTGTGACCTCCTCCCCCCTTCTACAGCTACCCATCATCCAATCCAATATGTGAAAACTGAAAGGCCACAGTCCCCTGCTGGTTAGAGGGGAAGGAGAGGGTAGGATTGTGTGTGTGTGTGTGTGTGTGGGGGGGGGGTTCCTTTCTCCACTCCAGCCTCCATATCCTTCCCCTCCACCCCGTTACCTCCTGCTGTGTTCCCTGCTATAAAACTCGGCCCAGCGTATCCATGGTAAACACCCGACTGGGGCCTGGGGCCTGCTCCTCCAGGCTGAGCTCAAAAACAGGGTGTCGTAAACAACGTACAACCGCCAACTGCTCTGCTCGCCATCAACCAACCTCCCCCTACTCACTCATCCACCCACTCACTCCACTCTACTCCACTCTCCATCCCAATGTCCTCTCCTTTCCTGAGATCTGTTCGCTCGTAAATTCCTCTCAATCTGGTCAGTTAGCTCTTTTGCTCGGTTGCTGTCCTCCTGTCCTGCTGGGCTGCAGTCAAAGCACAAAAAGGTTCAAATGGAAAGAAGGAGAAGAGGAGGGAAGAAAGCAACGGCTTCAGCATTTTTCCTTTTAGAGGGTCTTTTCGCTCATTTTGCTCAGGAGGGAGATAAAGGTGTCGCTCGGCAGCTGCGGCGCTGCTGCGCTTCTGTGACTTTGTTTCCCGTCTTCCAAAGAATGCCCATGTGGGATGAGGAACAAAAACGCAGGGGCCCTTCGGCGAGAGTGTGCTTTGAAGGGAAGGGTGTAAATCTGTCCCCCTAAAGGGTATAAATCTGGGTGTAAATATGTCTCGCCCAGAGGTGTTCTGATGCTTCATAGACATTGATGGGGATGGGGGATTGTGGGGCTGCCAACAACCCTCACCACCTTTCACGAGATTACCCCTCTGGTGTAGTGAGAGGACACAACCTCGCCCTGCCCCCTCCCCTCCTAGGCCCGATGCCACACACACACACACTCTTTCATCCTTTTGTTCATGCACGATATCCTCCTCCCCAAAGTCACGCAACTCCTGAGCGTGCGATTCTCCAACCCACCCCTGTACCTGACCTGACTGTCCACTCCCAGTACACAGCTGGCAGTGAATGATACCCTCAGCTGCCATCTAAACTGTTGTTATGTAAAAAATAACAGCCACAATAATGTTGTAGCTATACAGTAGCTATACTGCTCGTATACCGCGTCTCTTGTTGATGGGACACCATCTGAGATCAAGAGCTGAGAACGTGTCTTCCATCTGGATACAGTATATTCGAGTACACCGTAGATACACAATGTGGCATCCATTTTACTTTACAGGTACATCTAATTGCCCCTATGCTGTAGGGATACCCTTTTTTTTAAAGGAAATTCAAGAACTGACGATTTTACAAGATGACAGATATGTAACTGCCGCTGCACTACATTCACTGTTGACGAGCATCATTCATGACTCTGAAATGAAAACGTGTTTGTCTTCTAGGGATGTTTCCTTTCTGTGACATTTTCTACAGGTTTTCAAATCCTTCATGGCTGTCTTTTACAGTATTTACAGCACAGTATTTTAAGGGTGAGTTTGTGTGTGTGTGTGTGTGTGTGTGTGTGTGTGTGTGTGTGTGTGTGTGTGTGTGTGTGTGTGTGTGTGTGTGTGTGTGTGTGTGTGTGTGTGTGTGTGTGTGTGTGTGTGTGTGTGTGTGTGTGTGTGTGTTTGATGGGGAGCCAAGAGTAGTGTTAAACTGCCTGCGATTTATAACCTTCCTACTTCACTGTACTTTTCCAAATTCTGACTACTGTAATCCTATGTTTAGATTTTAAATGCTGTGCTAACATCCATGATACATTGACTCACAGGAACAGTAAATTGAGATCGATCTAATGGGAGAGACTACTTTTTATGCATAGTAATGAATCACATGATTCTTCTGAAGGCGTCCTATTTTACTCCTTCAAGGTTTAAAAAGTAAGTCTTTGTTAATAGCAAGGCACTGTTAAATTACTCAAGTGGGAAAAAGTCAGTTTTCCAGAGCAAAATAAACACACAAAAATCTACCTCAGACTAAATCACGGTCGGGGAGAGTCATTTTTAGAGAGAAAACCTGGCAGAGGGGAGGTATAATGACACAAGTGGAAACTTCTTTGAGCACTAGCTAGAGAACCATAACCATAAGACACAAACATGATCTCACACTCTCTTTCTCCATACAGTCACACATGCATAGATACTCGACAAAGAAAAACACAGACAAACTATACACGTGTCGGTCTCATACACAGAGACTCATTCAGATTCACACAGTAGAAACTAGCACATAGTTACTTAATAGCATAATACCAACTCGGCTCTTGGTATGTAACACTATGCAAATATGAAAAATAAATCACATCATCACACACGTGTGTGTGAGCGTGTATGTGTTCTGGGGGGCACAGTAAGTGCGAGCTGTGAGCTATGTCAGCCGTGTGTCTGTGTTTTACTTGGCTCAGAGAGTGGCACCCATCTGAGCAGGCTGCAGCAGAGAGAGGAAGAGAGAGAGACCTGCAGACATGTCTGTTATTGCATTCGTCTGCTCTGGGTGAGCCTGGGGTGAGGCGGATGTCGCTATAGGTGAATAAATTCTGACTGACTGAATGCCATTGTGGAGGAGTTTAGGGATGATGTGTAAGAAGGAGGAGCATTGGTGTGTGTGAGAGACTGTGAAGAGTGAGAGTCTCAGGTTTAATAGGTTTACTCATATGTTACAGTGGATCCATTGGAGGCCCCCTTCAGTTCTGGAATTGCTGCTCTGAACTAGACGAATGTGTGTCACACCTTCAACAAAAGCACTCATCCGGATACACTTCCAGTCTTACACTCTCCCCCCGAAAACACACTTTCTTCCTGTTACCACTGTGACTGTACTCCCATACCTATTGGGGACAGGGATGAATCATCTCCATGATCTGTTAGTATTTCAGTGAAGTGGGAAAGGCACGAAAAGGCTAAATCTCATAGAATCCCCCACTTCTCACAAGGACAGGATCCAAACCAATACCTGATTAGAAAGTGCTGAAATATACTGTATAAGCTACAACAAAAGTAAAACATTTAAAAAGGGGAAGGAAAAAGAGAAGAAAAAAACGTGAAGCCAGAACGATGGCGAGGGCTCAAAAACAAAAGCTTGTAAATGTCGGTGTGCGCACAACCGTAAAGTGGCAAGATGTCGAGGTTCTTGGCGAGGCAGTAACTCACCCTGTCCCTGGCCCAGACTGCACAGATGTTGACCTTTCCATCATTGGCGGCTAATTAAGCCCAAATCACCAGCTCTCAGGTGGGAGTGCGCCAGAGCAGGAGAGGGGGGAACTCTGGATCTCATCGCTCTCTCTTTAATTCTCTCTATCTATCTTTCTCTTTCTCTCTCACTATCGCTCCCCCTCTGTCTCGTACTATACGTCTCTCTATCTCCCTCTCTTTTCCTCTCTCTCCAGTTTTCTGTTTTATTTAGTTATATTAGAAATATGGTGCTTTCTAATTTTTTCTCTCTCCTTTTTTCAGATTAGTATTGGTGTGTATGGAGTGCTGTTAAAAAGACAAGATGACTGCATTCATGGCTGACCCTAAAAATCAAAGAGCCTCTTTAAAATGACATTGCATGGGAAAGTGAGTGGTTGTACAGGTTGAGAGAGATGCATTTTATTGGTTTTAATTTCCTGGATTTTCCTGGATTTTGAGGAACCCTGTCAGAGCTGGTTTTAGTCCAAAGGGATTTAGATTCATTTTCACATACATGCACATGTGCGCACACACACACACACACACACACACACACACGCACGCGCACACGCGCACACACACACACACACACACACAAGCACAAGCACACACTATTATACAGAGATTAAAAAAAATCTTCAACTATTTTTTAAAAGACAACTGTGAAATGAACACGCCCAATAAAAGTAGGTATATGAATACAAAGCTCCCTGAATACAAAGCTCCCTTTTACAAGCATGACCTATGCATGCTTGTAAAACTCCAAATTGAACAGATTCAAGTACAGCCCTAAAGTGTATACTATAGAGGAGTACCCGTAGGAGAACCTGCAGTACAGCTGGTGTGTTCAGTAGTAACACATATTAGTCTAGTCCAGCAGCACAGGGTTTCTGAAACTAGAACAAGAGAGAGCCAGTACAGTACATAATAAGTGCAAGGCTATTTTAGAGTCACTCAGATATCCCCATACAAATGTTGAAAACGTATGAGGGTGAAATTGCCTGAAATAAATGAGATGGCTGCATACTCTCATTCCTCTCTGAAACATTGTGGAAGCTATTCCTGGCCGTTTACAGAACATGTATTCTTAGCTAAGTATTTTAATATTTAACATAAAACATTTCATACACTTATAAAAGTAAGCCTGATGACAAATATCTGAATTTCAACCTATTCTTGTCTTGATTCAGTAACTAGTACAACTATTTTTCTATTACTGACAAAAGGCATATGAGCCTTGATTAAATCTTGCTTTTATCTCAGTCTGAATAAGCACTATTGGCAATCTTATGGGCCTAGTTTATTCTCCATGTAATGTTGATGGAGAGGAAAAGAAGACTCAAACTAATTGTACCATCAACATCGATTCTACATTTTGCTCTTATCACAGCTGCTGCTATAAGATAAATTCAAGCCTGGTCAGGCCCATGGGTCCATACTTGTCTATAATGTTGTTGAATACCTCTGTATTATATCTATGTTATCTATGTTATTGAATACCTCTGTTTAGGACTTTAAACTCAAAATGTTCATCAAAATCAAGGTTATTCCATGGTAGCAACAAAACCCCAAAACAAGAAAAAATAAAATAAAATCTCAATTCAGATTGCCAATGGATGGATGATTGCACTGAAATGTAAGTAAAATCATGACTTCATTATTTTGTTTCTCATTTAATCATGTTGGCTAATCAAATTTGAATGACATTTTTGTTTATTTTTCTTTCAAAGGTATATCTTATAGTCTAATAACAACTGGAATGTTGTTTTGGAACCATAATCAACCATTACAATTTAACATTTATGATTTAAACACTGTGGATATTACTTTTAAGTTCAACAGCTTTTTAACAATAATAATGTGATCATTTTAGTTATCTGCCTTATGAAACATTAAAATAAAACATAAAAAACTAATTTGGCAAGGTCTCTTATTTAAACTTCAACAAGACTGGAGCAGTGGACACAGCAGTAACTGAAAAGTGAAATTACAACAATAAAAGAATGTACGATACATCAAACACCTTTTTATTGCTTATTATTTGTTGAACAAAAACGAGAAAAAATTCCAAGGAGTACAATTCTGAACGGCTGAAATGAATGTCCAAATTAAAAGACAGAAATGTTTTTGTGGCCAGGTTATCTGGCCCTGTGTGTTTAGTAACGAATAACAAGCACTTTTTAAAAATATTTTAAGATTCTCCAAAAACGAATATAGGCTATAGTATGACATATAGGGCTACGCAAAGGCTAAATACCAACATAACCAAAAAATAACCACATAAGCTATAAAACCCTCTCTTCTGCTTGACAATTTTGCTTGATAACATCTTATACTGTGGCATATAGTTGCCAAACTCTAAAGACACACAAAAAAAACTTACCAAACAAAAGCACTTTTTACCGAAATATGACCCCTGGACTACGACCTGAGAAAGCAGGGCATGACTTTCGCTTAGCCTATTCGTTTTCAGCTGAGGTAACCAAGTGGTCACGCGCGACCTGTAGCCAGCGCCTTGGCAAGAGACAACATTGGGCACGAGCTACTTACTGACTGCCAACGGCGGGAAGAGTGAGTAGCGGTGTGGCTTTGCTATCCCTGCCTGTCCTAAAAGTGCCTGTTTACTGGGATACCTTGACCCTCTACCCGCGGTCATTCAGCGACTTGAACAAATCTGTCGTTCTGCCCCTGAACAAGGCAGTTAACCCACTGTTCCTAAGCCGTCATTGAAAATAAGAATTTGTTTTTAACTGACTTGCCTAGTTAAATAAAGGTTACATTTAAAAAATAGACAGACACTTTATTAACAAGTGTTTCTTTCTTTATTATAATAATTGTGAACATTTCGATATTATGAGGTCTATTGCGTTAGATTCTCATGTGACCAATGCTTGGCTAAAGTTCGTGTCAATATAGCCGATGCTTATCCTTTTCTAAATGTTGGCTTGAAAATAATCGAATGGCTGCCATGTACGGAGTTATAATACGCATAGAATCAGTAAACCTGTAAAGTACTGTAGGTGACATTGGCTTTCCGCCTAATTATTTTACACGGGCAGTTTTATTAAAATCATACATTTACACAGTAAAGCCCAATAAATCGTTAAGCTTGTTTCCCATTTCAATTTAGGCCTACATTCATTAATCGACAAATGGAGCAAATTGTCTTCACAGGCAGTGCTCTTCAAGCTAAATTGTGATTACGTTAAGTTATTCATTTTAAACACGCACCTGACACAATGTAATTCATGCCCGTCTACGATCACCAGAAATATCACTGCAATTTCTGTTTCTGATAATTGTCATTGTTTTCTGTAGGCATATATGTCCCAGTAGTAATGATCAAGGGTATAGGTTATTTGCATTTATTACAACTTAGGGGTTCGTGCTTGCATGAGAATTCAAAGACATCGTGAAACTGTGTGAGCATTATCACAAATGTACAGCAGCAACATCAACAACGAATCCCAACCTAGATTGTGTAACATTGTAATATTTACTTCCGCAATTGTACGATTACTGCCTCCGTTTTATTCACTTAACTTTGAATCCCCTTCAGTCACGCAATAAAGAGGTTTATTTTAGCGAAGCAATTTTCGAATGAACATTTTGAATGATTTGTTATACTGACAAAATCAAACAAAAAATCATTCCTTGAGTCATTTTCTCAAAGAACGACTTAAGTGTGGCATTGACATTTTGCTAGACAATAATTGCATTACATTCGTTTAATTACTATGTTGCAACTCTTTGCATTTTTCAGACATAACTTAGGCCTATAGGCTACAGTCTCACATAAAAAAAGACCAATTTTAGAGAAAAGGTAGTGTGCAATATATTGGAGATATGATTAACAACTAGCTATTGTGAATATTAAGAAATTATAGCCTAATAGGTTATATTATCAGCTAAAAATCAATCACTCAAAAAGCATAACACAATTGAATTGAGGGCCGAGAATAATTTTTGCCATGTGGGAGGGAGGGCATTTTGGGCTATTTTCTCTAAATACTGAGAACGAAAGTCTTTCACACGTAAACACCCAATAACATGATTTCAGGTGTATGTTTTTTAAAATAATTTTGAGGTCACTCATTGGTGTTCTAAACATTCCTAAATTAAAACAACCGGAGGGTGAAATCAAGGAAGCAGCAGCTAGGTGGCACTCATGGTTCCTGTATAAACTTTTTCCTTAAAGTAGCTTACTCCACCCCCCAAAATGGAGCGATTGTTCCAAATAAATGATTTGCATATTCAAATAAAAATTGCACGTGAAGAATTGTAGCCTAATATTATCTAGGCCTTAAACAAATATATTAAGATCATCAATAATGAAAAAACATCCGTGTGTAGGCTTGTGTGTGTGTGTGTGGGGGTGTTTGTGTGTGAATGAAGAATATATTTATATATTTGAAAATACAAATAATAGCATAAGCCTATAGGCATAAATATTACACACGCTGTATCATAACATCGTTCCTAAAATGCCCATATTGAACTACTTTAACAATAACGAACAGTCATAAACTTCACCACTGATACCTCCAAACTGATGAATATATATAACAATATCACACCCATACATGAGTAATGCAAACCGCACATAAATTAACCTATATATAGGCCTATCCGTTCACACGGATTTGTGGGGAAATTCGGCAGCAGTCTCTCTTGCACTTATTCACGAAGTGAGACCATTTCACGTGCAATTGGTTGAACAAACAGACAGTAGTGGCTTACTGTAATTCATAAAGATGCCTATTTATGGTCTCGTCAATCAACGAGGAAAGTGTTCCGGACATGTGTGGTTTGACGGAAAATATACATCTCAGTCACTTTGAAGAGATAATTAAGGGATATCAAAAAGAAGGACTTGGAGTGGCCGGAGATTCCTGATTAATTGACATACCAGATCTCTAAGAATCCGATGAGTTTGAAATATTTATGGCTTTGTAATGCATCCGCGGGGTAAATAATGTTTTGGAGAGTGTCATAGTTACACAGCAACTTTGATAATAATGGGTCTGGGAAAAGTTTGGATTATGTTTAAGGGCTGGGATACAGGCATTCGCTTACCACATCAGTGATGTGGTTCATGGACGAGTTCCACATATCTCATGAGATATCTCATATCTCATCTCAAAAATGTGGTTCATTATTGGTGAGCCTAAAATAAAAATGACAGGGGAATATTTCGCCCACAAAACGGCAGGTGGCGCTAAACTGGGTTTTGGATATGCATCTCGAGTCGAGGCCATATGCTTGGAGATTTGACACAATTCAGATGCGTCTGCAGTAAAGAGCTTATTGTACATGCATTGCCGTATGAGTCTTTATTGTAAACGTGCATGGGTGAAGTGAAATTGTCATTTGTCTAGAGTCATGTCTAACAAAGGTGCTTATCGCAACGATGGAGTTCAATATGAATATAGCCTACTCTGGACGACAATGATGATTAAAATATCCAGATATGAATAATCATACAATACCCCCTAAAATAGGCTAAGGAATTTACAGCAGTGCAGTACATTGACCACGAAATGAGCATGGAATAAATATGAATTTCAGATATCTACGCTAATTTCAGTTAATATGACAACTTCTGATATCTCTGAACTCAAATGAAGTTAGGCTAAATATTGTGGTAGCATTTTAATATAAGACTGCTATCAAGGATCATCTTTTTAGACTCTTAGAAATGTAAAATTAGGCCTAACATGTCTAATCAAGTGTCAGAAGGAAACGCATGTGTCTATAGCCTGGAGTAAACTACCAGCTGTCATCCAAAGACCAAAAAATAAATAAAAAATAGAAAACACAAGACCTCATTTGACAAGAAATATCTGTTTTGATCTTCATCAAATGATCAATAGACTTTGAACAAGCGTGAGAGAAAAAAAGACTGCGTAAAAACTATTGGCATACTGTGTATTCGCAAGTCCACCATCACAGGGCATGCGATAGGCCTACAAACGTGTCAAAATTAAACGTAGAAATAGGCCTTTTTACAAATCTATTATTTATAATTAGATCAAATTAGTTTACTATTAAATATACATGTATTATGGTTATTTACTACAACCATGCATTCACACAGATGTGAAATCTACCATCAATTAAATGTTTTCAGAGTAATTATTGACAAATGGAATTATTCGGAAAAGCTGGGCCGAAATAGGAAGAGGTAAAAGTTCAGTTTTAAAAAATAACTGTGCTTCGAAAAATGAAATATTACAGTATTTATATACCAATTTTGAGTTTTATATTTTCCATATAATGTCAATGTGTGTTTTAAATCTACTTCACTTTCTTGATGTTTATTTTCTTCCATATGTTTAGAAAATAGATATATCAGAATCATTTGTCCTTTCGCTACAACACACACACATGATTACCTCCAGTGGCCTGGTCTTCTCCTGGCCCACTCTGTCTGCTTTTTCATGGTTATCTGATTCAGATACATTTCTCCTTGCCCACTGATTGTTCCAGTTAATTGGTTAAGTGCGGTGCTTCAGCACAGAATACAGCAGCCCACTAATGCCTATGGCTCTCCTCTTCCTCCTCCTCCACCTCCCTCATCTTCCTCATTCGCTCTCAATTCCCTCCTCCTCTCCCTCATCGTCCTCCTCTTCTCTCTTCCCTCCACCTCTCCCTCCTCCCAGGAAACTCTAAGACAGTGGAAGAAGTTGCCCCTAACCACTGATACAGAGTCAGATACTTTTTCACCCACCTAATGGTCCAGATTAGTATTGGGATGTAGAGTAATCTGATCCCAGTTCTGTTGCTACGAGCGACTTCTTCCTCATGTAAACTAGTGGGGAAGGAGCCTATGTGGCACACTGAAATGAACCAGAAAGAGAGAGGGATCGGCTGGCACTAAGTATGGAACGCTGTGTGTGTGACATGGAGAAGACATAGGCTCCTGTTTGTCTGGAATCAGAGCCGTCTACAGGGTGTGTTTGATCCGGATGGATTAGCCTAGTGGGTGCTTCTCAACCTGTTCAACACACACACACACACACACACACACACACACACACACACACACACACACACACACACACACACACACACACACACACACACACACACACACACACACACACACACACACACACACGTGTGCATTCTTACACATATCTAAACACATGTGAGCGCATGTACATTCACACTCGATCAAATACTTAATGCCTGTATGTCCACACTCACAGACAGAGTGAGACCTCTTACCCCAGGAGGAGTATGGAAGAGGTCTACATGGAAATGCCAAAAAAACGTTATTTGTACAGTGAAGCACATACAGTAGGTGTTTGGAGACACACACCTGACCAAATAAAACCTGACAGTTTGCTTTAGAGCCCCAGCTTTGTGTAACCTGGTCCTCTGGTCCAGCCTTCACGTGTCTTTTGGACCACAGCAAGGCTGATTGATTTTAGTGTATGTACAATATGTTGGTCCGACTGCATGAGTATGGGGGTGGTCTATCTGCGTGGGTACTTATTTGTTTGTGCATATGACTATCAATCCTGGAGAACTACATGTGTACTGTATGTGTGTACAGATGTGTTTGGGTGCGCGAGTGTACAGTATTTGAGACCCTGTATGTGTGTTGGAAGTGTGTGTGTGTGTGTGTGGATGTATATATCAAATGAAATTGAATCGAATTGTATTGGTCACATACACATATTTAGAAGATGTTATTGCGGGTGTAGCGAAATGCTTGTGTTCCTAGCTCCAACAGTGCAGTAGTATCTAATCTGTATACATCTGCGTGTGTAAGTGATAGATGCCCCAGTGCAGGTTTTCCCGGTACAGGCCTAGAGAGCAGCGCAGAATAACAAACAGCCAGTTGAGTGATGATGAGGACAGTGGAGCCTACACTCCAGACCATGTTGTCCTCCTTCCTCTCCTCCTTTTCTCCCTCCATCTCTGGGCTTTACTGCCTACCATTTAGATTCCAGATAGGGCTGGATACTATCGATAAACAGAAAGAGAGATACAAAGAGAAATACAAAGAAGCAAGCACACACACACAAAAGTCATCTATTACAGCCCCGGAGTAGGAGACAGGGAGGAGTAAACACAATCAGAGGAGCCCGTACTGGACTCTCTCCCTCTCTGTTTCGCTCCCTCTCCTCTCTCTCTCTCCGCTTCAAAGCCCTCCAGACATAGTCTCCTGGCTCTCATGTTATATGACCCCCTCCAGCCTAGAGACTACTTAAGGCCGCCATTGATAGGAATGACACGATGCTACAAACTGTCGTAGCAAAACTGTTTTCAAAGGTAAAAAGGATCTATTACTTTCAATTACTTTTTTTCAATTAAATTCCCATTCACTTCATGAATTGACTGAATTGAAATGAATGTACCCCAATTTGCTTCTATTACAGACAAAAGTACAGATGTTTCATTTGGCAAGACGACATGAACCTCTGATTTGTGGACTACAAGAGAGGAGGAAGGAGGGGGGAAGGAGGTAGAGAGGGAGAAAAGCAGGACACAGGTCAAAAGGATGGCCTCATTTTTTATCCATTTGGGCGTGGGGTGAGATTATGGGTCGTGTCGGGGCCCCTGGAGGACAGTGGGAGCCTTCTGGTGGGTGCCATCCTGAGCGAGAGAAGGAGTAGAGGAGAGGAGGAGGAGAAAAGGGGGAGGCTTTGTGCATTCATGGGGGCTAGAGAGCCAAAGACACAGCCATTGTGTGTTTTTACAGAGACCTGGGGGCACCCAACTGTATCGGTGAACAGGCAGGAGTCAACACAAACACAAATACACACACTGTGGTATTCACTCCTTTGCTGCCTCAAACTAAAAATAGCCCCCAGCCAGTTTTGTGTTTGAGGGAGGAGTGTGTGTGTGTGTGTGTGTGTGTGTGTGTGTGTGTGTGTGTGTGTGTGTGTGTGTGTGTGTGTGTGTGTGTGTGTGTAGAGGAAACAGAGTAGTAGAGAGGAGGAACGCAGGGGTCACTAGAGAGAGGCACAAGGGTGAGAAGGGTTTTGGATTTGACCGTTGGCTGACCTCCCTTGGGCGCCCCTTCACCTCCCCTTCACCTCCTTCCTCATCCTTCACCCTCTCCCCACCCCTCCGTCCAGAACAGACGGATGGGCCTCCTCTACACACCCCGACATTCTTCTGCTAGAGACCAACACACATTCACTCCCACATGTTCCCTATACAGTACACAAACACAAAAACACACTTACACAAAATGTTGAAGATTGTATACAAACAGACACACAATATGAATATACAGGTTTACACAAACATGTTCACACCAGAAATATTATAGACATGCATTAGTATTCATTTTACAGGGACATAACACACACACATACACACACCACAACCTCTGACCACTCACTGACCCCCTTAACCCAGCCGTGACCCTGCCTCAGTGCGGCTGGAATGCTGCAGGAGGTTGAGTGACGGGAGGTTGAGTGAGCAGACTGCCCCGTTTCGGGGTGCAGGCAGACCCCCCCACACCCAATATTATACAGACAAGAGAGGAACTGTATGCTGAGGGAAACTATCAGAGATTTTCTTGTTTTAAAGGCACCTAATAAAGTGTATCACAAAAGCACATAGACACAAGCTCTAATAAAATCTAAGGAGATGAGACAACTACCAGACATACAGTGATACCAGCTGCATGGTACAAATATATCGTAGATCCGTAGTTTGTTATGTAGCTTACTGTACATCTTTTGTGAACCATAATGTCAGTGGTTATCTGGTGTTTATGCGTAGGCCCACTGTACGGCCATCTTCCATCTTCTTGCGTTCCCCTTCTAATAAACTGTAACCATAAAAAAGAGAGCAGTGTCTCACCATTCTGTCAGCATGTTGTCTTCAGTGGAATTCCAGCCGAAGTCCTGGCATATTTCTGGAGATGTATAGTTGTGTAGCGTGCGCCGGGGGGGTTAGGGGGAGAGCACACAGACACCATGAGGAGGCCATCTATTGGTTCTGTCTGTCGCACTCAACACTCATCTTGCCTTCGTACACGCCCGCACGCACACACACACACACACACACACACACACACACACACACACACACACACACACACAGCGAAACCCAATCCGTTCAGATTGTGGTGTTTCTTTCTTGTAGAAGAGGTATATAAAATATGGGGGGATAATCAAAAGCAAGACTTCAGGTTTTTCCTCCTCTGGTATGCACCAAATGGACGGTCTAATGAATATGAATCGGCCCTCGCCAGAGATCCTGGCCTACACGCCACTGTTTATGTAGTGCAGATGTGTAAGAGGAAATTGGATGACTTCAGCTGCAAAAATAGCCATTTGTCTCCTGTAGTTATCCCTAGTAAGAGGTTGTATATACTGGATGTATTTGTTTTCCCTTTCAGTTTCTCTGTTAAGCAAACTTTCTGTGGTGGTGTCTTCCAGATTATTTCCTATGCTGCTGGGTGAATTCGTGTAGGAGATACATTACAGTAGATAACAGGGCAATCTGCATGTGTAGTTGGACACAAGGAGGAGGGCCGTTTCAGCAAGCCTTGACACCCTCCATCTCAGATTGCTCTGAAATCATTTCTGTAGTTAGAAACAGATAACATTAGCATTCCTGCAACATTATTTTGTTGAAAAATTATTTGATCTCCGAGAAATTAAAAACATCTTCAGGCTAGGGTCTATTTTTCTCCACTTCCTGTCTGACTGACGTGCCCAAAGTAAACTGCCTGTTACAGAAGCCAGGATATGCATATTTTTTGAGAGAGCCCATGCTCTTACAATGAATGCATACGGGCATATGCAATTCCAGCTCCCAGATTGCAATTCCTATGGCTTCCACTAGATGTCAACAGTTTCTGTTCAAGGTTTCAGGCTTGTTTCTTCCCAAACGAGGAAGAATTCTGAGTTTTAGTACTGAGAGTCAAAGTTGGAAATCAGTCAGTTGGAAATCAGTCTTAACACATGAAAAACTTTCACATTTGAAATTTGAATTTGCTCCTTCACATATGAAACCATTTTACGTGAAAATCTAACTCTCTCATGTGGAATTGCATTTTCACATGTGAAAAGATTTCACATGTGGTAATTAAATTTGCACTTTCACATACGAAACCCTTTCTTATGAAAATCTAACTCTCACATGTGAAAATCTAATTTGCACGTTCACATATTTGACCCATTTCAATAAGCTAGGCATATGTCACACCTCACCACTTCACAGGAGAGGCATTTGAATTCATTTTTAAAAAATCCAAATGTGTTTTTTGGCAGAAATGCCTTCTGGAACATATGAACTTTCATGTGCCTTAATAACAAACTTGTATGCCATCTGTAATTCTGAATAAAATTGGCTGAGATAATGGGTGGGCTGGACAGGCCGGGAGATGAGTTTGGCTTGGTCTGCCATGGAGCATGCTTCTGTCTGTAACATGAGCTGCTCAGTATGTGTTGATAATCCTTTCTAATGCAGCTTTTTTGAAAGATATAACAGTAGCCATCGAGAACTACTTTTCTCAACAACATTGATGCTCTGAATGTAGCAGGCGCTATCGACAGATCAGTTCGAAAAAGTTGTGTTGGGCTACTTTCTTCACACACCACAGACTTGACATAACGCTGCCCAAACAATATGTAGCTACATTTTCAGATATGATAAGTTTTATATTTTGTCAGAAAGTCATTTAAAGTTAAAGCGTACTGTTAGCTAGCTATCGAGCGTTAGTTTGCTGGCTCGCTAACTAACGTTGTGTAGTAATATTATTCAAATCAGAAATCCATTTGCATTGCTAGCTATAGCCTAAGGTTAGCTAGCTAGCTAACATTGAACCCAGTTGGTTAGCTTAGCTACCTGTATATTTATACTACAGCTTTGACAATCAGTTTGTATTGGTAGGAAGTATGAGTTGAGATTCTGCCGGTTCATTGTTTAGCAAGCTATTTAGCTAGCTGCATGTCTAAACAAAAGACTCCACTTCACCAGATGATTACATGACCCATCAAGTTAGCCAGGTGTGTCTGGGGGGTGATTTCGGCCATCTATTGTATTTCACGAACATGTGTACATGTCTAGACAATAGTGAAACATCCACTTAGCTAGTTGTGTCTGTTGGGTGGTGGTAGCATCTCTTTCACATGACCCATCAGTTTAGACAAGTGTGTCTAGGTAAACATCATCTAATAATTATCTGGACACTTTTTATACTGCTACTATGCAAATATGCATGTAACCATTTCACTGTACTGTTTACATCTTCTGTGTCCTGTGCATGTGACAATTTTATTTGTTTACCAGAGACGGTAATGTGAAGAACAACATGACCTGCACCAAAGTCAGATTAGGATACAGGCCAAGGACTAGATAAAGTCTATTTTTACCTGGAGTTTTTCCTTATTGTAGGCTAGTACTTTTACCACTTTTATTCTTGAAGCCATTGGTTGTTTACTACACTACTCTCTCTGTTTAGCACATGGCCTCACATGAGAATCCTTAAAGATGTGGGTGGGGCTAAGGCTTAAGAGGCTGTGAACGATGCTAAATGGGTGTAGGCAAAGAAGAGCTCTCCAGTAGGTGTGTCAAAACATTCAAGGGACCTTTTCTCAGAAGTGTGGTAACAAGTTTATTAACTTTCAAAGCAGAATTACTTTCCCATTATATACAATTTTCTAGCTCTGAGTCTCTACTTTTATCCAATGTAAAAAAAAACATAATTTCAAATGTTGCTACATGGGACCGAATCCAGGTGGAAAAACGTTCACGTGAAAATCTAACTCTCACATGTGGAATTCTATTTTCACATGTGAAAAACATTCACTTTGTCACGTGATACCATGAAACTACACATGTTGAAGTTTTACATCCCCATGTTGTCACATTTATTTCACAAGATCATCTTTTCATATGTGGCCAAATGTTTTCACATGTAGTTTCATGCTGTCACATTAACTTCACGTACGACCACATAACTTTACATACGTGTTTTTCCTATAAGGATAAGAATGAGTATAAAGTATCAGTTGGAATCAAATCTGTCACATTTTTAACCTTGGTTTAACTCGGCAAATCATTTAAGAACAAACTCTTATTTACAATGACAGACTACCGGGGAACAGTGGGTTAACTGCCTTTTTCAAAGGGCTGAAAAACCTTTGCTTACGGGCCCAACACTAACCACTAGGCTACCTGCTGCCCCGCATGTGTTGACCTTACAGTGAATTGCTTACTTACAAAACCCTTAACCAACAATGCAGTTTTAGGAAAAAACAAGTGTTAATTAAGTAAAATATAAACATAAAAGTAACAAATAATTAAAGAAGCAGCAGTAAAATAACAATAGCGAGGCTATAAACAGGGGGTACCGGTACATAGTCATGTATCTATGGAGCTGCAGCTCGGATGTTGTTTATAATGTATTCTCAGTGAATGTAGTGATGTTTTTTTTCTTTTTAAGATAGTTGTTATGTTTATGTACCATCTTACATCCTGATATTACCAGGTTCTGACCACTAGATGGTGCTAATTGACAAAGTGCAAGAAGGAAACATACATATTACAAATATTCCAAAACATGCATTCTGTTTGCAACAACGCAATGAAGTAATATTGCAAAAATGTGGCAAAGCAATTAACTTTTTCTCCTGAATACAAAGTGTTATGTTTGGAGCAAATCCAATACAACACATTACTGAGTACCAGTCTCTGTATTTTTAATCACAGTGGTGGATGCATCATGTTATGGGTATGCTTGTAAACATTAAGGACTGGGGAGCTTTTCAGGATAAAAAATACATGGAATGGAGCTAAGCACAGACAAAATCCTAGAGGAAAACCTGGTTCAGTCTGCTTTCCACCAGACACTGGAAGATGAATTCAACTTCCAGCAGGGACAATAACCTAAAAAAACAAGGCCAAATTTACACTGGAGTTGCTTACCAAGAAGACAGTGAATGTTCCTGGGTGGCCGAGTTACAGTTTTGACTTACATCTGCTTGAAAATCTATGGCAAAGACTTGAAAATGTTTGTCTAGCAATGATCAACAACCAATTTGACAGAGCTTGAAGAGTTTTGAAAATAATAATTGGCAAATATTGCACAATCCAGGTGTGCAACGCTCTTGAGACTTACCCAGAAAGACTCGCAGCTGTGATTAATGTCAAAGGTGATTGATGTATTGACTCAGGGGTGTGGATACTAAATTAAATATTTCTGTAGTTTATTTTCAGTAAATGTGCAAACATTTCTAAAAACACATTTTTACTTTGTCATTGTGGGGTATTGTGTGTAGACAGATGAGAAATGTTTTTTTATCAATGTAAAACATTTCGTTTTCAGGCTGTAACACAACAAAATGTCTAATAAACTAGTTCAATTTCGCTCACGATTATAAAGCCGACAGAATGATAATAAAAACAGCATATTATTGACCTAAAAGGTTAGATGTGTTGACCCAGTCGCTAGCTTATCTAGGGACAATGATACGTAGAGCAACCATGTACTGTCTATCTATGGGAACAACTGATATAATTTTGCCAGCAGCATTGCTAAAATGAATTCAATAAAATTAACCTCATAAAATGTCACCTGTAATGCTCCTGTAGCCTAAATGTTACCTGTAATGCTCATCTCCTGTAGCCTAAAAGTTAGCTCTAATGCTCATCTCCTGTAGCCTAAATGTTACCTGTAATGCTCATCTCCAGTAGCCTAAATGTTACCTGTAATGCTAATATCATGTAGCCTAAATGTTACCTGTAATGCTAATCTCATGTAGCCTAAATGTTACCTGTAATGCTAATCTCATGTAGCCTAAATGTTACCTGCAATGCTAATCTCATGTAGCCTAAATGTTACCTGTAATACTAATCTCATGTAGCCTAAATGTTACCTGTAATGCTAATCTCATGTAGCCTAAATATTACCTGTAATGCTCATCTTGAAGTGAGAACATATAGCTCAACATGTAAACAATGTGTGAGTTTAGCTATTCTCCGCTTTAGATGACAGATGTGCATGAGGCCAGTAATGCCATCATACTGTAGGCCTATGGCTGAATTGGTGATGCCTGCCATATAATAAGCTTCAAAATGGATTCACATAGCTGATATACTGAAAGAGAGTGACAATCAAATAAAACAGATTGGAGATCTTAAACCTAAACACAAATGAAATGTCCATTTGAGAGTACAACACATAAACACAGACACAGAGACAGAACACATTCCTCTCATTATTGCAGGATTGTTATATGTGACTAATCAACATTAACACTTGTTAATTTTGAATAATAGTTGACCAATTGAAACAAGTTTAAACACTTCAATGAATCACCACTTTGTCACTTCAAAAGGTAGAAATAATGTAGCTCATATGTAAAGATTAGACGTTTTAGTCTGAACAACAATACATAATTGAGAAGTATCAAGTATGCTATTATCACTAAAGCATAATTTCAGGTGAACAGATAAAACTCCATACCAGCCTTGCTTCACTGATCCCTGATCAACTGGGTGAGCAGACTTTTATTCCAGCCCAGCAATGGCACACTTTATTAACAACTTATTAGATTTGATAAGTAGAATCAGGTGTGTTATTGCTGGGCTGAAACAGAACCCTGCACATCTAGCAGACCTCCAGCATGGTGTTCCTGTTCCAATTGTAATAGGTTCATACATTGTGTGTGAGGTTTCACTGTATTTTTGTGTAAAACATTTGCTAACATAGGTACAGAATTGTCGCTCTGGATAAGAGCGTCTGCTAAATGACTTAAATGTAAATGTAAATGTACAGTATGCCTACACATACAGTATAACCCATGGCATATAGGATATAACCTTAGTCTCTTGGGACATTCATTGGGACCTCTCTCTTCATCTTTAATCAGGCTTTCACAGCTTTCCATATCTGAAGACTAAAAACATCACAAAGAAACCAGCTTCATTATACTCAAATCAGGCAGCACTGAATATTTTGTTGCTATTTATCTCTCTGTCCTCAAAGTTTTCCTCTATAGGGACTGGAACTGGAAAATCTTTTCATAACGTACTCCCACAAAATGACCTTATCCAGTAGATACTTCAGCCTAGGCAGCCGAGTGTGCCGATTGGCTGCCTCGGCTATCCAGTACACTCTCTCTTTACTGACAGCTGGAGCTGCAATTTCACCCTAGTAAATTTTCACCCGCTGTTATCTATGCATTTGTAGACTGCGGTTTTAAATTTAAATTTACAATGATTACATCAAGATAGCAAGCTAATAGTCAGTTCACTAGCTTGAACTAGGTTTCTATTCAAGCGTTGATCGACATGGTAATGGCTCTATAGTATTGTAGAAAAGTTGAAAAAAACTGACCCTACGTTACAATGTGATGTGTCATGTCGTAACGTACAGCACGCATAAAGAAACTATTTCTGTCTTACAATCTCTCTCCACCAGGTGTAGCACTTCTCTCATCGTTTAAAAACAAGAAATGGACAGTGATGGGGTAAGGGGGGGTACCTAGTAATTTTTTGCGTCATCATTGCATGAGATCATCATTCTCAAAGCCGCTGTTTTCTTCTAAGATCACTTTAGCACCCCCCTAAAACCCGATTCAAATTCGACACAAACCTTCAAATAGGTATGTAATCACACATTATATAAACTCTTTATAGTGTTTTATTTACATTTTAGAGGCGATAAGGTGATAAGTCGGACAGATCGAGTGAAAAAAAGCTATTTTCCCACACCCACTATCACGCATTAGTTTCGCTTCCCCACCCGCCATTTTTAAAAAGACCAGACGGGGCTCATTGCCTTCTTGAATCATGCAGAAACGGGTAGCGTGTGGGTCATGTAATTGATTCTGTTGGAAAGGGGAGAAATTGTGCTTTACAATGGGATTGACATTACAGTTGATCTGGAAGTATTACGTTTTTGGGGTGCTAAAATAAGGTCAATTGCATGGACCAAGGCGATGTACAAAAGTGAGTGAGTTTACGTTAGCTAGTCAATTATCAGCTCAGTTGAGATAGCCTACAAGGTGACCTACTGTAATTATACATTGTTTTTTAACATTAAAACAAGTATTTACTTACTTGAATATGTTCTCCCATTGCCTCAGTTTTTCTGAGTCTCTTACAAAAACAAAAGAAATGGACAATCGTCCCAATAGTGTTGGTGGTAGCAAAGCGCAGCCAGAGGTTTAGAACGTGTTGTGAAGTTTGACTTTAGCAGCGTAATACACTTTCAATTTCAATAAATATAAATCGCAGATTGGAAAACAGTGACGCACATAACACCCAGCAACCGTTCTACGGGTGTGTGTGTGTGGGGGGCCGCTAGGAGCCATTTAAACCGTTTTTTTTTTTTTGCAATACAAATAATCTCCAGACCTCCAAGCGGGCGTGACTACAACGTGATTTTTGATGTATGGCAACGTGAGACTAGAGGAATCTAGAGCTAATCTTATCTGTTTCTGACACAATTTCATAATAACCTGATATGGTGGGTGTCGAAATCCATCTTTCTGGTGCTTTTCGAGGTGGAACGACCTAGGAGTAACATTCGGTATGTGCTGGGCACACATCTATTGTATTCTTTCTCCATCCCCACTTACTAGAGTAGGAGGCAGTTGCTCCTAACAACTGCTACAAGGTCAGCTATTTCTTCATTAACATCAGTATTGGTGCTAACATCATCTAGTTCTAGATCAGTAGTTAAGAACAACCTACACTGCTCCTTTGCCAGGGGTCATGTGCAGGATAAAGGGTAGGCAGAGGTTACCGCTGACACCAATAGAGGGTTAATGAGCCCCAACCCCTACCCATTCTGTCCCCCCTGTCCCCCAGTCCCCCACACTGGGTAGGAGCTGTCACAGTGCCAACAGCACAGTATGCTCTCCATTGTCCCCCTTACTGTCTTCATGTCCAGAAGGGACACAAAGGAGCTTCCTGGAAATACAGGGGGTTTGACTGGCTGGCTGGCTGTAACTGTAACCCACCTAAAGACCCCCATTTGGGAATGGCTGGGTTAACGCATGGTGCCAACTATGAGTCCCACTTTAAATAATACAAATGATTTCCAACAACCTAATATCAAGTACTACAGTCAATATACAGAACTTACTACAAAGTTTTGTTTTGCCAAATTCGAAATGAGTAAGTTACACAATTATTCCTCGATTCTATCAAAGACGCTCCCCCCACATACAGTCACAAAGTATTCCTAACTCCAGCACCAATGAGCTGTCAGAGGAATGGTACAGTACACCTGTCCCTCCCGTCCTCATCTTAGTGAAGCTCCTACCCTCTTCCTCTTAGCACCGCTCCTCTTCTTCACCTCTTCGTGAACCTCCTATCCTCCTCCTCTTAGCGAAGCTCCTATCCTCTTCTTAGTGAACCTCCTATCCTCCTCCTCTTAGTGAACCTCCTATCCTCCTCCTCTTAGTGAACCTCCTATCCTCCTCCTCTTAGTGAACATCCTATCCTCCTCCTCTTAGCGAAGCTCGTATTCTCCTCCTCTTAGTGAACCTCCTATCCTCCTCCTCTTAGTGAACCTCCTATCCTCCTCCTCTTAGCGAACCTCCTATCCTCCTCCTCCTCTTAGTGAACCTCCTATCCTCCTCCTCTTAGTGAACCTCCTATCCTCCTCCTCTTAGTGAACCTCCTATCCTCCTCCTCTTAGCGAACCTCCTATCCTCCTCCTCCTCTTAGTGAACCTCCTATCCTCCTCCTCTTAGTGAAGCTCCTGTCCTCCTCTCAGTGAACCTCCTATCCTCCTCCTCTTAGTGAAGCTCCTGTCCTCCTCTTAGTGAACCTCCTATCCTCCTCCTCTTAGTGAAGCACCTATCTCCCTCCTCTTAGTGAAGCGCCTATCCTCCTCCTCTTAGTGAAGATCCTATCCTCCTCTTAGTGAAACGCCTATCCTCCTCTTAGTGAAGTGCCTACCCTCCTCTTAGTGAAGTACCTATCCTCCTCTTAGTGAAGCGCCTAGCTTCCTCCTCTTAGTGAAACTCCCGTCCTCCTCTTAGGGAAGCGCCTATCCCCCTCCTCTTAGCGAAGCTCCTATCCTCTTCTTAGTGAACCTCCTATCCTCCTCCTCTTAGTGAACATCCTATCCTCCTCCTCTTAGTGAACCTCCTATCCTCCTCCTCTTCGTGAACCTCCTATCCTCCTCCTCTTAGTGAACCTCCTATCCTCCTCCTCTTAGCGAAGCTCGTATCCCCCTCCTCTTAGCGAAGCTCGTATTCTCCTCCTCTTAGTGAACCTCCTATCCTCCTCCTCTTAGTGAACCTCCTATCCCCCTCCTCTTAGCGAAGCTCGTATTCTCCTCCTCTTAGTGAACCTCCTATCCTCCTCCTCTTAGTGAACCTCCTATCCTCCTCCTCTTAGTGAACCTCCTATCCTCCTCCTCTTAGCGAACCTCCTATCCTCCGCCTCCTCTTAGTGAACCTCCTATCCTCCTCCTCTTAGTGAAGCTCCTGTCCTCCTCTCAGTGAACCTCCTATCCTCCTCCTCTTAGTGAAGCTCCTGTCCTCCTCTTAGTGAACCTCCTATCCTCCTCCTCTTAGTGAAGCACCTATCTCCCTCCTCTTAGTGAAGCGCCTATCCTCCTCCTCTTAGTGAAGATCCTATCCTCCTCTTAGTGAAACGCCTAACCTCCTCTTAGTGAAGTGCCTACCCTCCTCTTAGTGAAGTACCTATCCTCCTCTTAGTGAAGCGCCTAGCTTCCTCCTCTTAGTGAAACTCCCGTCCTCCTCTTAGGGAAGCGCCTATCCCCCTCCTCTTAGCGAAGCTCCTATCCTCCTCCTCTTAGTGAAGCTCCAATCCTTCTCCTCTAAGTGAAACACATATCCCCCTCCTCTTAGTGAATCTCCTCTCCCCCTCCTCTTAGTGAAGCTCCTATCCTCCTCTTGATCCTATTATCCTCCTCTTAGTGAAGATCCTGTCCTACTCTTATTGAAAATCCTATCATTCTCCTCTTAGTGAAACACATATCCCCCTCCTCTTAGTGAAGCTCCTAACCCCCTCCTCTTAGCGAAGCTCCTAACCCTGTCCTCTTAGCGAAGCTCCTATCCTCCTCCTCTTAGCGAAGCTCCAATCCTCCTCCTCTTAGTGAAGCTCCTATCCGCCTCCTCTTAGTAAAGCTCCTATCCTCCTCCTCTTAGTGAAGAACCTATCCTCCTCTTAGTGAAACGTGTATCCTCCTCTTAGTGAAGTGCCTAGCCTCCTCTTAGTAAAGTACCTATCCTCCTCTTAGTGAAGCGCCTAGCCTCCTCCTCTTAGTGAATCTCCTGTCCCCCTCTTAGGGAAGCGCCTATCCCCCTCCTCTTAGTGAATCTCCTATCCCCCTCCTCTTAGCGAAGCTCCTATCCTCCTCCTCTTGATCCTATTATCCTCCTCTTAGTGAAGATCCTATCCTCCTCTTAGTGAAGCACCTTACCTCCTCTTATTGAAAATCCTATCATTCTCCTCTTAGTGAAACACATATCCCCCTCCTCTTAGTGAAGCTCCTAACCCCCTCCTCTTAGCGAAGCTCCTAACCCCCTCCTCTTAGCGAAGCTCCTATCCTCCTCCTCTTAGTGAAGCTCCAATCCTCCTCTTAGTGAAGCTCCAATCCTCCTCCTCTTAGTGAAGCTCCAATCCTCCTCCTCTTAGTGAAGCTCCAATCCTCCTCCTCTTAGTGAAGGTGAACAGAGATAAGAATGACTTTTAGTCATCCAGGTTGAAGGGCCAAGGGCGGTTAGTTTAACACTGGCCGTGTGAGAACACACTCTCCACTCCATGTGCAATGTCAAAATAGGAGGTTGGGGAGACTAAACTCATTTTTACATGTATCTCTTTTTTCCCCGCACTTCTTTTGCTCTTCCCTCTCTGTTTGATTTATGTCCAGGCCCACAGATGCAGCCTGGTGGCGGTGCTGCTTTTGAACCCCAGCCAAAGTCCAGAAGACAGTGTGTGTGTGTTCGCATGCGAGTGCTTGCATGCGTGCGTGAGATATGGTGAGAATAGATGAGAATGGATAGAGCTGACACATACATACAGGCACAGTGTTCAGTCTGTTCTGGAGAGGAGTTCATCTGGTCCACAGGTGATGCAACATGCATACACAATTGCCTCATCCACTTTGTACCATGAAGTAATAATAATAATAATAATAATAATAACAACTTTAGGGCCTCCCGAGTGGCACAGTGGTCTGAGACACTGCATCGTAGTGCTAGCTGTGCCACTAAAGAACCTGGTTCGAGTCCAGGCTCTGTCGCAGCCGGCCGCGACCGGGAGATCAAATGGGGCGATGCACAATTGGACCAGCGTCATCCGGGTTAGGGGAGGGTTTGGCCGGCAGGGATGTTCCTGTCCCATCACACACTAGCGACTCCTGTGGCTGGCCGGGCGCAACGCACGCTGCCACGTTCGCCAGGTGTACAGTGTTTCCTCTGACACATTGGTGCGTCTGGCTTCCGTGTTAAGGGGACGTTGTATCAAGAAGCAGTGTGGCTTGGCTGGGTTGTGTTTCAGAGGACGCACGGCTCTCGACCTTCGTCTCTCTTCCGAGTCCGTACGGGAGTTGCAGCGATGGGACAGGATTTTAACTACCAATTGGGGAGAAAAAGGGGTAAAATAAAATAAAAAATATTATAATTATTATTTGTATATATAACATATATAACATTTATTTGTAATGCACTTTTCATACATTGCACTTGAAGTCCTAAATGACCATTTTATAAAAAAGTTGCTAAGTTTACATGCGTGAATGATACAACAGAAGTTTTATTAAATCGAGTCCTTCGGTTACAAAAATGACAGTGTCACTAATATACACATTCCCTCCCTCACACTCTTAAACACACTTTGCAGCAGACCTGACGGGCAACTTTGAATAGTGAAAGGTGTTCCATTGCGTTCTCATCAGTGTTGCGATTTAGGGGAGGCGCTGGTGTTCAGTCATCGCTTGTCAGCATGGAGCGCCCTGATTGGCTGATTCAGGGTTTGTCTGTTCCCATGCCGAAGGGGCAGGTTTCACACAGATTTGGGAATGGAGAAGAGGAGAGAAGTGTTACCCCCCCTCCACCTCCCTTCATCCATTCCTCCCTCTCCTCTCCTTATGCTTTCCAAGCCCATTGATCCTGTTATCACTGTGCCCCATATGGATCCTCTACAATGAGAAAAGGGCTGTGAGGATGGCAAGCCCATCAAAGGGGGGCGGATGTTGGAAACATGCACTCGTACACAGATGCGCTCTTTTACAGTCCCTTAATATACAGCGTACTCGCTGAGACGTACACACACATACACAAACGCTTTTGCTCCATATGCAAACATGCTAGAGGTCATGCACAAAGCTCAGTGATGTACAATGCAATATATACTTTCACAAGCAAGCAGATACGCACACACACACACACACACACACACACACACACACACACACACACACACACACACACACACACACACACACACACACACACACACACACACACACACACACACACACACACACACACACACACACACACACACCACCCGTCTTTGCTCATACACTTGTATACCGCAACTATATGTACATAAGGAAACACACACAAACACACTCCATTTTGTCATTTATCTCTGTATTGTATGGGTGCCATCCACTCTCCCTGGCTGATTGTAGCTGGGTTAATTAGATGTGAGTGATATTAAGGTCCTGGTGAAGGTGCTCCAGCAGCCAAATGCATTAATAAAGATCTATAGTATTCAGCATGGGCCTAACCACTGACTCCAGATCAGCCAGGGGGAGGGGTCTACATACATTGGCATAGGACTCCATCTGGCACAAACTGACTCCAGTACTGGGATACAATGAGGGCACACCGTTGGGGGTTTTAATGTCCCAAATTACCTATTTAAATCCATTCCCTCTGTAATGGAGCAGCAAAAGTGGGAGGGAGAGGCAGAGAGGGAGAGGCAGAGAGGGAGAGGGAGAGAAAGAGAGATATATAGGGAAGCTGGGGAGGGGTTCAAAACAATGACTCACCCATTCTTTTCACACTGCTATCGCTGGCGCACTCCGGCTGTCAAACAGTCCGATTAGGAAGAGAGAGAGAGAGAGAGAGACAGAGACGAAGAAAGAAAAAGTGTGAGTAGAAATGACAAATCCCTCTTTATCTCCACTGTGTGTCCGAACAGGAGCTGAACTAGTAAGGACCCGGCTCAAAAGGGCGTGGCCTCTGCCCCTGGTTGTATACACACACGCATGAGATAGCATTGAGTGGTGGTTATAAATATATATATATATATATGTTAGAATTGGGTCCCCGACTGGGCCACATTCTATCAGTTCTCCCTCACGACACTGATGATATGCAAAAACCTGTTTTATTACAGTACTGTAGAGTAAATCGTTTGGGATGATTCGTTGGGAAGATCTTGATTTATGCGAGACTGTGGACGTCCTGGAAACACAGCTGGATTTGTGTATTCGTTTCTTAAGGTATACAGGATATTTTCATTTGTATACTGGAATTAAGTGACCCACAGGGCAATGGGATATAAATAAACAGGTTCCTGTCACAATAGCGTACGCTCTTATTTGTTTTGGTTTTTTTTAGATACAATTTGAAATTATAGACTAAAATTGAAGCAATTTAATATTTGTCTTCCATTCTAATTACATACCAGTACTTGTTGTTTGTCTTTTGACGCAAATTTAAAAAAAAAAATACATCAAATGATTATATTCAAAGATCTCATTTGGTTTGTTTTACTTATTGGTACCAAGAAAATACCGTCTCCGTGTTCATTTGTATAAATCATAAAAGGAAACGTATAAAGAAATCGGTAAATAAACAACAACAGAACCTTAAAATACTTTTAAGTGCCCTCTTATCTATAAATTGTCGTTAACGACGCAGGGATCATCTTTGTACTCCAAGCATACTTGAACTTTCCGACCCCAGGAATTTGATGGCATTTTCCCCTTGCGTGTTTCCATTCCCACAGTGGTGCTGACAGCAGTGAATGAGAGCTAAGGTAGAGACGACCACATTTAGGCCGTTTTCACAAATCGGGTGAACAATCTCCATCAGGAGAGGTCAATACAAAATATCATCGAAATATATGTATTTCTTACATGAACACAGTGAAAGTGATTGGTTGTTTTTCCAGTATGCACTGTACAACTCAATAAAGTACTGCAGCAATTGTCATGTTCTCCATTGGTTATTAGCAAAGCATTGTGAAAAACGAATCATGTAAAGTGATGAAAAACGATTATTTGGTTAAAAACATATATATGGATCATTATGTATTGTATAATTTGTGCAAACATTTATTATGGTATTATTTTCTTTGCAAAATACATGGAAAGAACACAGAGAAAAAACACAATTGCATGAAAAATACTTTTCAATGGAATCTATTCATGTTAAACGATCTGTCATGTTTTAACTATTCAGGTATCAAATATTTAATTTACAGCTCAAATGTACATTTTAATTGATGACCGCAATTTAAAAAATATGAAGTTATTATTTGGCTTAACATTCTTATTATAATAAAACATATAATAGAAAATAATAGACCACTGTGATTAGTTTTATTTAATTAAATCCAGTAGTCAATATGTACCTCAAGCTACATACTGTAGATCACATTTAAAATGGATTTATTAGCTAATAAAATCTACTTTAGAGAATTTAGTCCATTACTTCAGTAAGTACAATTAACTACTAAGCAAATTCTAGTCATGGAAATGAAGTGCTGTCATAATTTAGTAGTACAAATCTATTGAAAACAAATGTAATGAGAATATTTTGTAAAACTATACACATTTGTATGCATGCAAATATGTGTGTTCCCGAGGTCAGTTTGGACCAGGAGCACACAGTGGTTGCCAGGACAACCAAACAGTTGAAGAAAGCCAAAATAGTTATAATGACCTTGGAAATACAATGTATATATATATATTTTTTTAAATCTGTTCAACAATTCTCAAGTTAAATAAATAAAATACAGGATGGTTGTGCTGTATCTCTAACACATGACATGCATTGCCCAGGTGATAGGGATTATTTGTTCATGGTAAAGGCACAACTGACAAAGTATACTGCATGAATCTGTATGGCAATAAATCTGTACTGTACGTATGCAACTGCATGCATTTCACTTGCTAATGAGAACAGGAGCACAGTCATGAAAGCTGTACAAGGTTACACATGTGCAGCATGTACACGTTCGTGTACGAGTGTGCTTTGTACGTTTATGGACATAAGTCACTCGTGAGTATAGGCACAGGCTCATGAGCTGGCCGAGAAAACAAATGTATCCCTCCACCTCCCCCGCACTGCATTCATGCTCACCCTGTGATACCGTGACCAGCCCTTTACCTCCATGGCCCCTTCCACATTCTTTCTCCCTCTCTCCTTTACTCTCTTCTATCTTTCTACCTCCGTCTCTTTCCCCTCATCAACTCCTCCTCTCAGTCAGCATCTCCATCTTCCTCTCTCCTCATGTCGCCCATCTCTCTCTCTCTCTCTCTCTCTCTCTCTCTCTCTCTCTCTCTCTCTCTCTCTCTCTCTCTCTCTCTCTCTCATGTGATGCAGAGCACATCTGTGGGAGCCATGTTTGAATAAGAAGGGCATAGGCAGGGCATGACCGGGTCAGAGGAGAAAGAACCATCCCTCACTCTCAGCTCTTAAACCTGAACCTGGGCGGGTAGGCACAGCACCAGACCAGTGTGGTGGGATTGGGATTGACGGAGAGGCAACGGAAAACGGGAGAAACACACACACATACATTACATCTGGTACACCCATGCAAAAATACACACACACGCACACAGACACGTAGATGTCTGTGTCTCTTCTCTGTATCCCCCATTGTCCCGCCTGCTCTTGTGTGCGTGGCTCTCTCTCTCTAAGCCACTTCCTGCTGTTTGCGAGCCGGGACAGGAAGTCAATTTTTCACCAGGTTGACAGTCTGAAGCCATCCCCATTGTTAGTGAGAGAGGGGGGGAGATCCCATACCTCCAACACCCTCCCTAACCCCCACCCCAACCACCTCCCTCCCAGCCCTCCGCCCTAACTTCCCCCTCTTTGTGAACTTCCCTGTTGGGCTGAGACACGACAGGCTACACACGTATCCTGATTCTAGCATCCTGGCCGTTCAGAGGCAACATTATGTATAGAACAGGCAATATATTTGAAGTTTGACCATGGTGAACAATGACTCAACATCCAGATTGATGCAGACAACAGTACACTGTGTACTGTAGGATTTTGATTCACTTTACTGTACAGAATGGATGTTAGACTTCAAGTACATATTTTTATTTTATTTGAATAGGCAAGTCAGTTAAGAGCAAATTCTTATTTTTCAATGATGGCCTAGGAACAGTGAGTTAACTGCCTTGTTCAGGGGCAGAACGACATGTTTTTTCCTTGCCAGCTCGGGGATTCGATCTTGCAACTTTTCAGTTACTAGTCCAGCGCTCTAACCACTAGGCCACCTGCCGCCCCCACCTATGAATGCCTGTTGCTTGAAACAGGATATGATTGATTCCTTTGCTTTCTTTTCTTTCACCTTTTTCTTTATTATCCTCCCCTCGGCTCTCCTCCCTGCCCCTCTCTCCCTCTCTTCTCAGAGCAGACGTGTAAGCCGTGTACCTCTCACATTTTTATACTCCAATAATAGGTTCGTAAAATAGTAATTGCTGTAATAAAGTGCAGCCCCAAATGGGCAGCAAACCACACAAAGGGACGAGTACAGTAACTTTAGCACCTGTGTGTGTGTGTGTGTGTGTGTGTGTGTGTGTGTGTGTGTGTGTGTGTGTGTGTGTGTGTGTGTGTGTGTGTGTGTGTGTGTGTGTGCCCAGAAAACCGGGAACATTCCCAGAACATTAGCTAAGATTCCCATTAAGTTCTACTTGTGGTTTAATCTAAAAGTAGGATGATAACATCCCAAAAGCTTTCAAATAATGTTTTTGATAACAAAATATTTTTCTTTAAAGTGTTTTTTTATTTGATTAAATACCATTGGAATGTTCTCCTAACATTCCCCAACATCTGTAACAACCACTACAGAACATTCCCCCGAAAGTTCTCATTAGGATTCCAGATAATATAGTAACACAATGTACCAGTAATGTTTACCAAGCAAACCAAAATTGGTTCTGTGAGTGTTCTCAGGACATTCGTTAGGTTGCGGCAAATGTTATCATAATACACGAATGCTTCATTCGGATGTGGGGACAGTCTGGTGGGAACATTTTTGAAAAATATATATATATATTTTTTTCACCTTCATTTAACCCGGTAGGCCAGTTGAGAACAAGTTCTCATTTACAACTACGACCTGGCCAAGATAAGGCAAAGCAGTGCGACACAAACAACAACACTGCGTTACACATGGAATAAACAAACGTACAGTCAATAACACAATAGAAAAGTCTATATACAGTTTGTGCAAATGGCGTAAGGAAGTAAAGGCAACAAACAGGCCACATGTCACGACTCCGACTGAAGGTGGCTCCCCTTCCCGTTCGGGTGGCGCTCGGCGATCGTCGTCGCCGGCCTACTAGCTGCCACTGATTCTTTTCTCCCCCTCCTTATGTGTTTATTGAGTACACCTGTTTTGAGTTGGTTATAATTAGTGAGGCTTTATTAGTCAGCCGGCCCGCCTGGTTCTTTGTGTGGGATTGATTGTTGTAACCCTGGTGTTTGCATTAGATGTACATGTTTGTGTATTTAGTGCGAGACTGTTTTTGTTTCCCTGTGTCTGGGGCATTTGGTTTAAGCACCCGTAAGTGGGGTGACCATAGTTCACCGTGTGTGCATTAAAAAAAAACTTTATTGAACTCTGCTTTCCTGCGCCTGATTTCACCCTCACGACACCCAGGACCTTACACCACAGTAGCAAATAATTATAATTTAGCAAATGAACACTGGAGTGATAGATGTGGAGATGATGATGAGCAAGTAGACATGCTGGTGTGCAAAAGAGCAAAAAAGTAAATAAAAACAATATGGGGATGAGGTAGGTAGATTGAATGGGTTATTTACAGATGGGCTGTGTACAGCTGCAGCGATCGGTAAGCTGCTCAGATCGCTGATGCTTAAAGTTAGTGAAGGAGATATAAGTCTCCAACTTCAGCAATTTTTGGAATTAGTTCCAGTCATTGGCAGCAGAGAACTGGAAGGAAAGGAACCCAAAGGAGATGTTGGCTTTGGGGATGACCAGTGAGATATACCTGCTGGAGCGCGTACTACGGGTGGGTGTTGTTATGGTGACCAGCGAGCTGAGATAAGGTGGAGCTTTACCTAGCAAAGGCCAGCCGACGACAGCATACAGGTTGCAGTGGTGGGTGGTATATGAGGCTTTGGTGACAAAACAGATGGCACTGTGATAGACTACAACCAGCTTGCTGAGTAGAGTGTTGGAGGCTATTTTGTAAATGACATCGCCGAAGTAGAGGATCGGTAGGATAGTCAGTTTTACGAGGGTATGTTTGGCAGCGTGAGTGACGGAGGCTTTGTTGCGAAATAGGAAGCCGATTCTAGATTTACTTTTGGATTGGAGATGTTTAATATGAGTCCGGAAGGAGAGTTTACAGTCTAGCCAGACACCTAGGTATTTGTAGTTGTCCTCATATTCTAAGTCAGAACTGTCCAGAGTAGTGATGCTAGTTGGGCGGGCAGGTGCAGGCAGCGATCGGTTGAAGAGCATGCATTTAGTTTTAGTAGTGTTTAAAAGCAGTTGGTGGCAACGGAAGGAGTGTTGTATGGCATTGACGCTTGTTTGGAGGTTTGTTAACACAGTGTCCAAAGAAGGGCCAGATGTATACAGAATGGTGGCATGTGCGTAGAGGTGGATCAGGGAATCACCTGCAGCAAGAGCAACATCGTTGATATATACAGAGAAAAGAGTGGGCCTGAGAATTTAACCCTGTGGTACCCCCATAGAGACTGCCAGAAGTCCAGACAACAGGCCATCTGATTTGACACAATGAACTGTATCTGAGAAGTAGTTGGTGAACCAGGTGAGGCAGTCATTTGAGAAACCAAGACTGTCGAGTCTGCCAATAAGAAGGCGGTGATTGACAGAGTCGAAAGCCTTGGCCAGGTCGATGAAGACGGGTGCACAGTACTGTCTTTTATTGATGGCGGTTATGATATCGTTTAGTACCTTGAGCGTGGCTGAGGTGCACCCGTGACCAGTTCGGAAACCGGATTGCACAGCGGAGAAGGTACGGTGTGATTCGAAATGGTCAGTGATCTGTTTGTTAACTTGGCTTTTGAAGACTTTAGAAAGGCAGGGCAGGATGGATATAGGTCTGTAACAGTTTGGGTCTAGAGTGTCACCCCCTTTGAAGAGGGGGATGACCGCTGCAGCTTTCCCTTCTTTAGGGATCTCAGGCCATACGAAACAGAGGTTGACTGGTAATAGGGGTTGCAACAATGACGGCAGATAATTTTAGAAAGAGAGGGTCCAGATTGTCTAACCCAGCTGATTTGTACGGGTCCATGTTTTGCAGCTCTTTCCGAACATTTGCTATCTGGACATTTGCTATCTTGGGTGAAGGAGAAACTGGGGAGGCTTGGGAAAGTAGCTGCGGGGGGTGCTGAGCTGTTTGCCGGGGTTGGGGTAGCCAGGAGGAAAGCATGGCCAGCAGTAGAGAAATGCTTATCGAAATTCTCGATTATCGTGGATTTATCGTGGTGACAGTGTTTCCTAGCCTCAGTGCAGTGGGCAGCTGGGAGGAGGTGTTCTTATTTTCCATGGACTTTACAGTGTCCCAGAACTTTTTGGAGTTTGTGGTACAGGATGCAATTTTCTGTTTGAAAAAGCTATCCTTTGCTTTCCTAACTGCTTGTGTGTATTGGTTCCTGACTTCCCTGAAGAGTTGCATATTGCAGGGACTATTCGATGCTAGTGAAGTCCGCTACGGAATATTGTTGTGCTGGTTGAGGGCAGACAGGTCTGGAGTGAACCAAGGGCTATATCTGTTCTTAGTTCTACATTTTTTGAAAGGGTCATGCTTATTTAAGATGGTGAGGAAATGGCTTTTAAAGAACGACCAGATATCCTCTACTGACGGGATGAGGTCAATATCCTTCCAGGATACCCGGGCCAGGTTAATTAGAAAGGCCTGCTCGCAGAAGTGTTTTAGGGAGCATTTGACAGTGATGGGGGGGGGGGGTCGTTTGACCGCACACCAATAGCGGATGTAGGCAATGAGGCAGTGATCGCTGAGATCCTGATTGAAAACAGCAGAGGTGTATTTGGAGGGCAACTTGGTCAGGATAATATCTATGAGGGTGCCCATGTTTACAGATTTAGGGTTATACCTGGTGGGTTCCTTGATAATTTGTGTGAGATTGAGGGCATCTAGTGTTAAGCATTTCCCAATTTAGGCCAGCGAACAACAAACTCTGATAGATGGGATAGATGGGGGACAATCAATTCACATATGGTGTCCAGGATACAGCTGGGAGCTGAGGGGGGTCTATAACAGGCGGCAACAGTGATAGACTTATTTCTGGAGAGATTAATTAAACAAATTAGAAGCACAAACTGTTTGGGCATAGACCTGGAAAGTAAGCCTGCAAAGTTCTGTCAATCTCTGCAGTAGATTGCAACTCGTCCTATCTTGACGGAAAATGTTGTAGTTGGGGTTGGAAATCTCCAAATTTTTGGTGGCCCTCCTAAGTCACGATTCAGACACGGCAAGGACTGGCAGAGTGTGCTAAAGCAGTGAGTAAAACAAACTTAGAGAGGAGGCTTCTGATGTTAACATGCATGAAACCAAGGCTTTTATGGTTACAGAAGTCAACAAATGAGAGCGCCTGGGGACACGCAGGGCCTGTGTTAACCTCCACATCACCCAAGGAACAGAGGAGGAGTAGGATGAGGGTACGTCTAAAGGCTATCAACTGGTGGTCTAGTGCGTTGGGGACAGAGAATAAAAGGAGCAGATTTCTGGGCATGCTAGGATAGATTCAGGGCATAATGCACAAACAGGGGTATTTTAGGGTGCGAGTACAGTGGAGGTAAACATAGGCATTGAGTGATAAGAGAGGTTCCATCTCTGGACGCACTAGTTATGCTGGGTGAGGTCACCGCATGTGTAGAAGGTGGGACAACAGAAGTATCTGAGGCATGTTGAGTGGGACTAGGGGCTCCGCTGTGAACTAAAACAATGATAACTATCCTAAACAACAGTATACAAGGCATATTTACATTAGAGAGAGACATAAAGCGAGGCCTAAAGCAATCACAGATGTTAATTGGGAGAGGTAGCTAAGTCAACAATGGGTAAGAAACCTACAGCTAATCAGCTAAGACAACAACAACAGGTAAAATGGCGATGAATGGGCAGAGGGTCAGTTAACTACACACAGGGCCTGAGTTCGAGGCTGGGGCCAACAGATAAACAAAATAAACAAAATGGAGTACTGTGATTAATGAACATTGTGGGGACATCATAAAAGACATGTTCCCAAAACATAAAAAACTGTTCAGTTGTACGGATGTTTATACAATGTTCATACAATGTGGTGTGGTCTGCACAACCCATCACCGGGGGCAAACTACCTGCCCGCCAGGACTCCTGCAGCACCCGATATCACAGTACAGCCAAAAAGATCATCAGGGACAACAACCACGAGAGCCACCGCCTGTTCACCCCTCTACCATCCAGAAGGCGAGGTCAGTACAGGTGCATTAAAGCTGGGACCGAGAGACTGAAAAACAGCATCTATCTCAAGACCATCAGACTGTTAGACAGCCACCACTAACACAGAGAGGCTGCTGCCTACATACAGACTTGAAATCATTGGCCACTTTAATATATGGATCACAAGTCACTTTAATAATGCCACTTTAATGATGTTTACATATCTTGCATTACTCATCTCATATGTATACACTGTATTTTATACCATCTATTGCATCTGGCCTCTGCCAGTGCACATCCATATATTTATATGTACATATTCTTATTCCATTCCTTTACTTAGATGTACGTGTATTAGGTAGTTGTTGTGGAATTGTTCGATTACATGTTAGATAATTGCTGCACTGTTGGAACTAGAAGCACAACCATTTCGCTACACTCGCAATAACATCTGCTAGCCATGCGTATGTGACCAATACAATTTGATTTGATTTTGTTTCTTTTTGGGTGCAAAAAGAAATCATCTGATGTTACAAGAAAATTCCCCGAACACATTTTGTCTGTTATTTAAACCTTCGCAGAATGTTTCTTTAGGTTTTGGGAACATTGTTGACAAGAGATAAAGTAGGTTCCCTAAACACTAAAACTGTCCAGCTGTGCTGACATTCAGATAATGGTTGTATCAGGGTGCAAATCATTTGTTCTAGGAACCCATTTTGGTTCGCTGGTTGTGTGTCTGTCTGTATTTGCATTTCAGAGGGTCCTACTAATTCCTATTTAACCAATTGGGGCTCGGATAAAATAAAGTTCAATTTTTTTTTAAAGCCAATATAACAGGAACACAATATTATTATTTGCGCATTTTTGCTCACGGTTTTCCACTACAAAAAGACAGCAAAACGAAATACAAAGACATTTCATGTCCAATAAAACAGACATTTATTTCCCTCTTTCTGTCCCCTGTCTTTACTCCCTCATGTTAAACTGCCAATGGCAATGTATCCCTTGAGGACTTGAGTAGTGCAGCCCTGGTGTACAGTATGACCAAACTGATTAGAGAATGTGAGCTATCTGTACTGTTCTTTATTAGCAGAACTGATGGTACTTTAATACAGTACCCGGGAGATGACTGTGTGTTTCTGACATGCGCTGTACACTTCTTGTAGCTCTACAGTATATGAACACACATGTGAATGATCACAAGTGTGACTGTTTCTTTTGTATGTGCGTGTGTGTGTGTGTGTGTGTGTGTGTGTGTGTGTGTGTGTGTGTGTGTGTGTGTGTGTGTGTGTGTGTGTGTGTGTGTGTGTGTGTGTGTGTGTGTGTGTGTGTGTGTGTGCCTGCCTACCAGCCTGGGTGGGGTTATTAGATCAGCGCGGGATAGAGGCCACTTCCAGAGATACTGTAAATCATTTATAATTAAGAAAAATCCCATTGATTCTGCCATCCCCACCCCTTTTTACACAGACACACACATAATACACACACACTTTACACACACCAGTGCACTCAAACTGGAGGAGAAGGGAGGAAAACGAATAAGGGAAAAAGAATCAATGCGGTTACAGTCCCTTTTCTCAGGCAGGGCCGAGATGTATACACCTTCCCTGGCTGTCTGTGCGCAGGCTGTCATGCCTATGGAAGCACCATTTATTCCCCCAGCAAAGCAGCAGGGGCACCTGGCCGAGCATCGACATTTCATAAATCTCAAATGGGGAGAAAAATCTCATTCTCATTTGCAAAGGGAGGCGGGAGGGAGGGAGGAGGACTGGTGTGTTTGTGTGTGCGTGGGGGACGGACGGTTGAACTCTGTGTGTGTGTGTGTGTGTGTGTGTGTGTGTGTGTGTGTGTGTGTGTGTGTGTGTGTGTGTGTGTGTGTGTGTGTGTGTGTGTGTGTGTGTGTGTGTGTGTGTGTGTGTGTGTGTGTGTGTGTGCGTGCATATACTGAGAGCAGGAGATACCTGGGAAGGACGACCTCCTGGTGAACCGGCCTCCGTACACTGTTTCTCCATCCATCTGAGGAGCAGACAGCCAGCAGCCAGATTGGAAACCGCTGGGCTGATATTTTTTACCCTGCCTTCACACACTGCAGATGGAGCTTTCGGTGTGTGTGTGTGTGTGTGTGTGTGTGTGTGTGTGTGTGTGTGTGTGTGTGTGTGTGTGTGTGTGTGTGTGTGTGTGTGTGTGTGTGTGTGTGTGTGTGTGTGTGTGTGTGTGTGTGTGCGTGTCTGGACTCTCTCTCTCCCTTTTTCTATTTTTTCCATTTGTTCCCTTTCCCCCTCCCTGAACAGAGGGGCTTTCAAAAGCCACGGAATGACAAGGTTTCTTCTGCTCTTTCACAAAGTCCAGAAGGCTGTATGCATGTTAAGTGTTTTTCCTCCTTCTGTTCAGGCAGAAAAGACAGCTAACTAGGACCTGGCATGTCTGCTCATTATCTACCCAGAGGGAGAATTCAAACAAACTTTATTAATTACACACCTGCTAAAACTAAACTAACTAGCTAAAACTAACAAACACGTAGTAGGTCAGGCTCTTCCCTCCGTACTCGAAGTGGATGCCACTTTGATAAATGTTGTATAGAATAAGAATAGTGAGGTTAAGATTATTTTACCTTTAGGTATGCATCTCATACTGTCAGTTGATGGAATCCACAGCATGTTTCACCCCTAGGTATATTTTTGCTTTTCCTTGGTCCTCAAGCAATACTCATGAACACATATTCTTATGCCGTTATCATTGAAATATAGAAATACAACTGAACAGAAATAGAAACGCAACATGCAACAATTTCATTGATTTTACTGATAATATGAGGAAATCTGTGAATTTAAATACATTCATTAGGCCTTAATCTATGGATTTCACATGACTGGGAATACGGATATGTATCTGGTGGCTTCAGGATCTCTTCATGGTATTTCTGTGCATTCAAATTGCCATCGATAAAATGCAATTGTGTTTGTTGTCCGTAGCTTATGCCTTCTCATATTATAACCCCACCATCACCATGGGGAACTCCGTTCACAACGTTGACATCAGCAAACCGCTCACCCACACAATTCCATATGCGTGGTCTGCGGTTGTGAGGCCGGTTGGACGTACTGCCAAATTCTCTAAAATGACGTTGGAGGTGGCTTATGGTAGAGAAATTAACATTCAAGTATCTGGCAATTATGCCAATTGTACGCTCCCTCATAACGTGAGACATCTGTGGCATTGTGTTGTGTGACAATACTACACAATTTAGCGTGGCCTTTTGTTGTCCCCAGCACAAGGTATACCTGTGTAATGACCTTGCTGTTTAATCAGCTTCTTGATATGCCACACCTGTCAGGTGGATGGATTATCTTGGCAAAGGAGAAATGCTCACTAACAGGGATTTGAGATAAATATGCTTTTTGCGCATATGGAACATTTTCGGGATATTTTATTGCAGAAACATGGGACCAACACTTTACATGTTGCGTTTATATTTCTGTTCAGTAAATTTTATAGAAATATATGCAGGGTAAGCTACAATATAGGAGCTTTCATAATCATTAAGCAAAATCAATAAGCATCAATAAGCAAATCTAATCTAGAATGAATCTATTTTCAAATTCCAGTTGCAAACAAAATGGCTGATCGTAGTATTTCATTTTGTTTCCACTCACTACAGTGTAGGTGAAACCCCTACACAGAGGTTTGGCATATGTGAGAAACGGACCAAATTCTGTATTGATTCGGTAAGCATGTTTCATCGAGGCATGTAGCTAAAAACCCTTGTTCCTGAAGCTTGCTTAACATCAACAGTGGATAAATAATAACCCATGCAGCCCTGTGTAATTCCTCCACTCTGTCACGCCGGAGTAAAAAAGCACACACACTCACACCTTTCTGGCTACTGCTCTGGGGTCAAGGGGTTCTACTTAGAACCCGATAGGATCCTACTGAATTGAAACTGAACAGAAAAGAAGGACATCTCCTGTCTTGGAGGGCAGCTGTGGAGGATTTTGCTACAGCCCAGCTTTGATACACCTGCTTCAAGTTCAACCATGGGCAGATTGGCCGTCTGGAAATTCGGGCAAATGCCAGAAGGGCCGAACCATCTTTTATTAGGGTGGGCGGGTCAAAATTGCGAAAACATTTTTGGGCCCATGTCCCTGTTTTTTAATGACTTAATGATTTCTCTCTTGTTATAATTGTCAATATTAAGCATTTGGCTGACCAGTGGGCAACGGCCGGCCCCCTTTCCAAGAAAGGCTGGCACGGTTTTCTGATGCTCATCGTCAAAGGGAGTCAGACCCACTCTGACTCCGTCAGTCACTCAGTCAAAACAGAAAAATGGAAGGGTGGTTCCGAAAAAGTTAGAGACCAAAAAAGGGCTTGAAGCCGACGTTGCTAAATGTGTGAAATGAACCAACTTATTTGCTAAAAGTTCTGGTTCTGCTGGTCCGAGTGCTGTGTATGTGTCTGTGAGAAATGACAGATCAGCTGATGTGTTGCTGTCGAGGTAGGAAGAAAACAGAGAAAGACACACTAACCAAGCTCATGTAGCAAAACTGCTGCCAGTTCGGCCTAATATTTTGGCTGTATATTGTCTGGAATATATTTCATACCTACTATAGTAGGCTAATTAGGGAAGGGGGAGTCAGGGGGACCATTTAGACACTAGACAACTTAGAATATAAACTAACAAATTGTTAGATTGGCTTTTATAACACATAGGTAAGGCAATAGTCATCTACTAGAAATGTATACAGTGCCTTTTACTTATCGAAAGTCATCATGTATTACAATAAAAGTTAAATGCGAGGACTGTCTGTGTATTTGAAATTGTTTTATCAATGTTTATTCGCTTCTGAATCTCAGTCTCTTCAGCCCAGCGAGTGAGTTTATAAACTGTAGTAACACGTGACTCTGGTGTCGGATTACGTTACAAAGCCACCTGCACTGAAGGCTGAAAAGTCCCGCCTTTCTCCCGCTTTTTTCATTCGCTGAAAGGCCTGTCACTTCTTGGCCAAAAGATACGTGTATGAGCGCGGCACTCTCAAACGAAGCACAGCGCTAGAAATAAACTAGTCCCGGCATCGTTCTTTGACAGACACAGAAGCTTGCATATTGAATTCAGTATTCAGAATTCAGAGAGAGAGAGAGAGAGGTAGGGCGAGAGAGAGACCGCCATTGGCTACAGCCAAAACATTAAGAAACTGGCAGTCGCTCTGTCTCCTTTTCTCTACGTTTCCTTCAATCAAATTAGCGTAACATTTAAACACTAAAGTGGGCAGGGAGCAACACTTGAAATACACTAATTTGAAATACGTCGTTGGGCTGCTATAACGTATTACATAAGCAGATGGTCATCTATAAGAGTCCGTGATAAACCATTTATAAGGCATGATGTGGGCTGGTGTGGCTGAAATGCCAGGGCTGAAATGCCAAGGCAGAAATTCTGTCCCAGTCCGCCCCTGAGTTCAACCAATCTTTATTTGAATCATGATACTATTTGGTGCTTGGTCAGAGTAAAAGCCTGCATATATACAGTCTTCCATCTTAGACTAAGTAGGATGCTGCTTAACTGGAAAAGGCCTTATCACAATGACTATACTAATCCATTCTGAAACAACCAGAGACCATAGCAGTGAGAGAAAGCATTATCGGGGCTACGTGGCTGTGGGGTGGGTCTGCATTTGTGGGCTGAAGGAACTTGGGTGACTTTGTGGTCAGGGCTTTGTGAAGGCCACTCCAATACTTTGACTTTATTGTCCTTAAGCCATTTTGCCACAACTTTGGAAATATGATTGGTGTCATTGTCCATTTGGAAGACACATTTACGACCAAGCTTTAACTAACTGATGTCTTGAGATGGTGCTTCAATATATCCACACAATTTTCCTTGCCATCTATTTTGTGAAGTGAACCAGACCCTCCTGCAGCAAAGCACCCCCACAGCATGACACTGCCACCCCTGTGCTTCATGGTGTTCTTTGGCTTGCAAGCCTCCCCCTTTTTCCTCCAAACATAACGATGGTCATTATGGCCAAACAGTTGTATTAATGTTTCCTCAGACCAGAGGACATTTCTCCAAAAAGTACGATCTTTGTCCCCATGGGTAGTTGCAAACCGTAATCTGGCTTTTTTATGGCGGTTTTGGAGCCGTGGTGTCTTCCTTGCTGAGCGGACTTTCAGGTTATGTCGATATAGGACGCGTTTTACTGTGGATATAGATACTTTTGTACCCTTTTTCCTCCAGCATCTTCACAAGTTCATTTGCTGTTGTTCTGGGACTGATTTGCACTTTTCGCAAACAAAGTACGTTCATCTCTAGGAGACAGAACACGTCTCCTTCCTGAGTGGTAGGACGGCTGCGTGGTCCCATGGTGTTTATACCTACTATTGTTTGTACAGATGAACGTGGTACCTTTAGGCCTTTGGAAATTGCTCCCAAGGATGAACCAGACTTTTGGAGGTCTACAGTTTCTTTCTGAGGTCTTGGCTGATTTCTTTTGATTTTCTCATATATATATATATATATATATATATAGTATATAGTATATATATATATACTTAAAAAGATGAGAGAGGCCTGTAATTTTCATCATAGGTACACTTCAACTATGACAGACAAAATGAGGGGAAAATATCCAGAAAATCACATTGTAGGATTTTGAATGAATTTATTTGCAAATGATGGTGGAAAATAAGTATTTGGTCAATAACAAAAGTTTATCTCAATACTTTGTTATATACCCTTTGTTGGCAATGACAGAGGTCAAACGTTTTCTGTAAGTCTTCACACATTGTTGCTGGTATTTTGGACCATTCCTCCATGCAGATCTCCTCTAGAGCAGTGATGTTTTGGGGATGTTGCTGGGCAACATGGACTTTCAACTCCCTCCAAAGATTTTCTATGGGGTTGAAATCTGGAGACTGGCTAGGCCACTCCAGGACCTTCAAATGCTTCTTACGAAGCCACTCCGTCGTTGCCCGGGCGGTGTGTTTGGGATCATTGTCATGCTGAAAGACCCAGCCACGTTTCATCTTCAATTCCCTTGCTGATGGACGGTACATACTCACGATACATGGCCCCATTCATTCTTTCCTTTACACGGATCAGTCGTCCTGGTCCCTTTGCAGAAAAACAGCCCCAAAGCATGATGTTCCCACGCCCATGCTTCACAGTAGGTATGGTGTTCTTTGGATGCAACTCAGCATTCTTTGTCCTCCAAACACGACGAGTTGAGTTTTTACCAAAAAGTTATATTTTGGTTTCATCTGACCATATGACATTCTCCCAATCTTCTTCTGGATCATCCAAATGCTCTCTAAGCAAACTTCAGACGGGCCTGGACATGTACTGGCTTAAGCAGGGAGACACGTCTGGCACTGCAAGATTTGAGTCCCTGGCGGCGTAGTGTGTTACTGATGGTAGGCTTTGTTACTTTGGTCCCATCTCTCTGCAGATCATTCACTAGGTCCGCCTGTGTGGTTCTTGGATTTTTGCTCACCGTTCTTGTGATAATTTGGACCCCACGGGGTGAGATCTTGCGTGGAGGTCCAGATCGAGGGAGATTATCAGTGGTCTTGTATGTCTTCCATTTCCTAATAATTGATCCCACAGTTGATTTCTTCAAACCAAGCTGCTTACCGATTGCAGATTCAGTCTTCCCAGCCTGGTGCAGGTCTACAATTTTGTTTCTGGTGTCCTTTGACAGCTCTTTGGTCTTGGCCATAGAGGAGTTTGGAGTGTGACTGTTTGAGTTGTGGACAGGTGTCTTTTATACTGATAACAAGTTCAAACAGATGCCATTAATACAGGTAACGAGTGGAGGACAGAGGAGCCTCTTAAAGAAGAAGTTACAGGTCTGTGAGAGACAGACATCTTGCTTGTTTGTAGGTGACCATATACTTATTTTCCACCATAATTTGCAAATAAATTCATTAAAAATCCTACAATGTGATTTTCTGGATTTTTTTTCTCATTTTGTCTGTCATAGTTGAAGTGTACCTATGATGAAAATTACAGGCCTCTCTCATCTTTTTAAGTGGGAGAACTTGGTGGCTGACTAAATACTTTTTTGCCCCACTGTATACAGTGGCCCACTACATCTCCAACAGACAGACCACACAGGATACTGTAGTCCCTGAGTGAATACACTATTAACAATCGTGCCCCGGCAAGCCTGAACTGTGACTGCATGGGCCTCATAGACTGGGCCTATGTATGCGGAATGAAGAGGGTTTGAGAGTGCCCAGCTAAGGGATTGGCAGAAAGGCAAAGAGGGGAACCAAAAAGCCACATAACGTATCCAGACTATCTATCTAGCTATCAGGGCTAATCTGAAGATCCAGCCATGCAACCCACTCATGGATTTAACCTGACTGGAAATCAGGCCATTGAATAGAGCACATAAGCATACGTAAGTACCATAAGTAAGGGTGCACTTGAACACTAAGTAGTGGCTTAGACTTTCTGGATCCAGCCAGAGAGTCTGTGATCGTAGGCTATATTCAGTAGAGTTCCACCCGGAACCTCGAGAAGAGGCTAGCCCAAACAAAGACTTTGTAGGGAGAGACTGGTGAGCTCTGGAGAGCTGGTGGAGGGCCGATGTAGCTTGAAGCGGCATGAGGAGAGAGGGAGTTGGACAACATTTGTTTGAAGGTGTGCAAAGGTTGGTGTGTGAATGCATGTGTCCTATTGGTGTGTGTGCATGCGGGGGTGTGCAATCATGTGTCTTAACGACTTTTGTGAGTACGTCTGTGTTTATGAGTTCGGGTTTCAAAACGTCTGCTGTGGAGGGTGTGTGTGTGTGTGTGTGTGTGTGTGTGTGTGTGTGTGTGTGTGTGTGTGTGTGTGTGTGTGTGTGTGTGTGTGTGTGTGTGTGTGTGTGTGTGTGTGTGTGTGTGTGTGTGTGTGTGTGTGTGTGCGCGCGCGCGCGCGCGCGTGCGTGCGTGCGTGTGTGAGACTCTCCACAAACAGAGTGGAGCTTAGAGAAATGGAGGTGTCAGTAACAGCAGCGGCTGTCGAGGCTCCCCTGCCTGCGGGGAATAGGGCTGAACTTTTGAACCTGCTCCCGGGCGGAGTGGGGCCGCGCTGCACGAGTCCCTTCTCCCTCTCTAATAAGGGCTCTTTTTCAATTCATTAAGACTGGAGGGCGGGGGGGCGGAGGGAGGGAGAAGGAGGTGGGGGGCGTCGTCATCAAAGCACAAGCCATTTACCACTCTCTGTGCACCCCGCAAATGGATCATACCTACGGATGCTTATTGGATCTATGCACGAACGCTCCCCTGGAATATTAATCTTGGGCGCCCCGCTATCCACTGATAGGGCCCTGCCTGTACGCAGAGCCAGGAGTTAAACAAATACAGGAATGCATCATTGAGGGAATGAATAAATAAACCAACGAAGACCGGGAGAGACGTGATATATAAGAGAAGTCAGAGGAATCTGAAAGTCAGAGAGATGGTTGACCATTTCTTTAGGGGTTATTTCATTTATGGTTTTGGACTGCTGCAGATAATGTGGTTGTGTTCAGTACAGAACAGGATAATATGCATCCTAAACACATGACACAATGCTCTGCCACCATCTGCCCACATAACTGGGTATATACCATTGAACAGGCCATCTTCGTACGTATCTCAAAAAACAAGAGTAGACAATGGTTATTATTTCCTCTAAAGTTGAATAACTTGACAAACATACAGTACATAGAAATGTACCAAAAATGATTATTGCTAAATAAGGGGAGATGTGTAACTAGCATTGTCAAATTAAATTAATTATCTTCTCCTCAACAAACAGCTGGCTTGTCTACAATTATCCGTCGTGATTGATGTCGGCTTGGACACATTTCTTGAAACATATCATCTTAGACTTCAATTTCCTTTTTGTCCCGTGAAGCCGTAAGCAGTAAATTACAGTCCTACAGATGGTCTCTGAGGTTTTCTACATTTTGGTTTCCTTAATTACGGAAGGGCCGTGTCCCGCACACAATGGAAATGACTAGCTCATTAATTTAAGGAGAAAGATGTTTTTTTAAACCCGTGGCGCACAAGAAGGACTTTCCAAGCTTCGCCTATTGCACTGCAACCAAGTTTGGTGTCGATTCGAGTGTGTAGCCGAGCTAACGTCTTAGGTCTTTTTTCAGTCGTCCGTTGCCACACGTGGTTTTGCTTAATTCTTCAAAGCAATGGACGTGTTGGGTTGTGGGCTGTCTGGGGGCCAGAGGTTCTGTGTGTCTGTCTGTCTGGGGGGTGTTGGTGACACCTTAGCTCTGGGCCAGCCAGACACTAACTGAGACAGATAGACAGAGACAAACAGACAGGGATATAATGCAGGTGTCGGCAGAAGCATTTTAACTTCCTGTTCAACTGATCCCTCTTCCCACTACACAGTAAATCAAGGAGAGTTCAAAAATCTGTGTTATAAAATGTGGGGTTAAATTGACACTATTGCGAGTTATCTTAACCCTCAAAAGAGTGATACGCTCCCTGGAGTTAGTGTTGATAACTGGAGTTCATTGGGACTGGGTCATTTTAACTCTGGTAAGAGTAAGTAGAGACAGGGAGTTAAATCTATGGAGTTATCCACAGATGTGAGAGGGGCCTCATTGTCATATTTCCCAGCAGTCTCTGTTGCAGGTTGATTTTTAAAATCGTTTGTTTCAATATCTGTGTTTTCACATGTGCATTGATTGTTTTTGATGTTATGCTACACAAAGATAAGAAACACACTTTTTTTTTAAACAAATCCAATGTGTAAGTGGTTTGGTTTATAGCAACAGCTAGTGAGATAGTTATTCAGGTGTACTGCACATGGCGTATGCAGTCTCCATTGACTGTCTCGCTGTGCTGTCAGGCATTCTAAATGCAAGTTGTGGGTGATACAAAAGTGCTGGATATCTTCCTGCAAGTTGGATTCCAATAGAGATGAGATATCACATTGCAAACCACCATAATGTGACACATAAGAAATAGTCAAATAAGGTGCGACACGTCATAACTCAAAGGAAGGAAACTGAAAGAGAAATGTACTGCGCTGGAATTGATGGTTAATCCAAAACAATGCAGGAAAGTGTAAAATGGCAAGGGTGTTGATTAAAAAAACGACACTGAAAAGAGTAAAAAGTTCAATTAAAGCAACTCTCTGAGAGTTGGATATTTACTCTATTTCGTGCCATTTTAATTATTAAAAAAGGTCAACGCCATGACCATAAGTAGTTTTAACACAAAATGGGGGTCGGACTATATAAACCCCAAAATAGTGTTACATTTGATTCCATAGGAGTTGGATTAATTCTTTACTGTGTATTATGTCACACAAAGCTTTTTGATTTCACTTAGTATTGTGATCGTGGAACCAAGTATTGTGGCTACATTACTGGTCTTCCTGACTCCTTTAAATGGATATGAACCCTGCATGGACAGCAGCTCACATCACAACAATCAATTCCTGATAAATGTATATGATCTGTTGTATGTACAGTACATTAGGATTTAAAGCACACTCGACATTAATATATCTTCCATCATATTATGCACAGTCAAATATGATTTAAGCACACTGGACGTAGATGTATGTAGAGTTAATGCAGTGCCTTCGGAAAGTATTCAGACCCCTTGACTTTTCCCCCATTTTGAACCCTCAGTAAAAGGCACATGACAGCCCGCTTGGAGTTTCCCAAAAGGCACCTAAAGACACTCAGACCATGAGAAACAAGATTCCCTGGTCTGATGAAACCAAGATTGAACTCTTTGGCCTGAATGCCAAAGAGTCTGGAGGAGACCTGGCACCATCCCTACGGTGAAGCATGGTGGTGGCAGCATTATGCTGTGGGGATGTTTTTCAGCGGCACGGACTGGGAGACTAGTCAGGATAGAGGCAAAGATGAGAGATCCTTGATGAAAACCTGATCCAGGGCGCTCAGGGCCTTAGACTGGGGTGAAGGTTCAGCTTCCAACAGGACAGAGACCCTTAGCACACAGTCAAAACAATGCAGGAGTGGCTCTGGGACAAGTCTCTGAATGTCCTTGAGTGGCCCATCCAGAGCCCGGACTTGAACCTGATCGAACATCTCTGGAGAGACCTGAAAATATCTGTGCAGCAACACTTCCCATCCAACCTACCAGAGCTTGAGAGGATTTGCAGTGATGAATGGGAGAAACTCCCCAAATATAGGTGTGCCAAGCTTGTAGCGGCAGGGTAGCCTAGTGGTTAGAGAGTTGGACTTGCAACTGAAAGGTTGCAAGTTCAAATCCCTGAGCTGACAAGGTACAAATCTGTCGTTCTGCCCCTGAACAGGCAGTTAACCCACTGTTCCTAGGCTGTCATTGAAAATAAGAATTTGTTATTAACTGACTTGCCTAGATAAAAAAAAAAGGTTAAAAAAAAAATTCAAGACTTCAGACTTCAACAAAGTACTGAGTAAAGGCTCTGAATACTTATGTTACTGTGATATTTCAGTTTTGTTTTTTAAATAAATTAGCAAAAATGTATTAAAAAAACGTTTTTGCTTTGTCATAATGGGCTATTGTGTGTAGATTGATGAGGAGGAAAAAACTATGTAATCTATTTTCGAATAAGGTTGTAACGTAACAAAATGTGGAAAAGCCAAGGGGTCTGAAACTTTCAGACTTTTAGATGTAGGATCTTAATTTGATCACCCCGTTGCAGGAGAACTTTCCTGCAATGCAGGAAATGTCAAACTTGTGGTGTATATGAGGTTTTAAAAGACTTCTGAAGTTGTCATGTCTACTTTGAAATGTCAGACTTGATTTTCCCTTATGGAAAATGTATAAACCCCTACAAAAATTAAATGAATTATAATCCACATAATTATTCACATTCTCACATAATTTTTCCAAATGAAGATCCTGTTGCGTGCTATTTAAAACTTGTTTATTAATTTAACCAGGAATAATTATTCTTTACAATGGCAGCCTACACTGGCCAAACCCGGAAGACGCTGGGCCAATCGTGCGCCACCCTATGGGTCTCAATCACGGCTGGTTATGATACAGCTTGGATTCAAACCAGGGTGTCTGTAGTGACGCCTCTAGCACTCAGACACAGTGCCTTAGACCGCTGTGCCACTCAGGAGCCTGTTATACATATATCTGCCGCCCCCCCCAATATTCAGAAGAGGTCGATGTGTTCCCCTCCTAATAATTTCTTTAACAATTTCGGAGGCCCCAAAATAAGCAGTCGCAGAATGTGTCGAATTGCAGGAAATTCACTTTAAAGCTATCAGTAGTTGAGGGACGGGTCTGGAGAAATGTAACCACTCTCAAATTCATAGACAGAGCTACAGTATGGATGCAAAGACTGACCATCCATGATATTAAAATGATAGGCTATAGTGTTTGTTTACATTTACTGTGTTTACAAACATTGCCGTAAAACAAGTTTATATTTTGGGTTCTGATGGGGTACGACAGTTGAACTAAGCTCCTGAGGCAATTGTAAGTTATATTCTTGAGGAATCGATGGGTATCATTGTAGTAACTGCAGATTTCCCCACTTTGTTCATGAAAAAATGGTCCAACTCCTCTATCTCAAAAACTGTGGTAAAAACGAGGTGTGCCTTTGGTGGTTCATCGACGTGTCCTTCTGGTCATTGCATGACGCCACCGACATAGCTAGTTCATTAGCTAAGCTAGACACTTGTAATAGCCAGTAACTCCTCAATTATGTGTTCACGTCATCACAAGGTTTGTTTTTGGATGGAAACTGAAGAGATTGGTAAGAAATGGCCCTTCTGTAGCCAAATATATTATTCATACTTTTGGTATGGTGGGGTTTAAACATTAAATGACCTGGTATGATGGTGGATTGATCAGTTACACAGTTGAAAGACCTTATTTTTGTCCAAAGTAAGTGTCCAGTGTTTCCATATTTCTATTAAAGATGACCTATAATTAATTACAATATGAGTGAAATCATTTTCCTTCCCCCCAAAAAAGTTGAGCTACAAATTTGTGGTGGGGTTTTTGAAGTGTTTCTTTCTCCAATTTATTCTTTGGCCACAAATACGATCATAGGATTTCGGTATGAATTAAGAGAGTATAGATTGTCACTGGACGGTTACTTTAAAACACCACATTTCTCTCTCTGCCACATGGCAAAACGTGTTGAAATGCAGGAAATTCACTTTAACAGTGTAGCATTCTCTTAGACTCAAGACAAGATGTGTAGAATAGCATAAAACTGCACATTCATCTCTATGGCCAATGACAAAATGTGTTGAAATGCAGGAAGTTAGCTGCAGGAAGTTAGCTGCCCCCCCCCCCTCCACTTATATTGTGTTTTCAAAAATACCCCTCAAGAGAGGCATAATTAGTCATGTCAAACTGTGTAGAATTGCAGGACAAAATCTTGTCCTCCCCCCTTTCACTCCCAATATCTACACCACAATGTTGCCCTTGGTTTGTACACACGAGTGCTTTGGACATAGGGCTGTAGGCATATGTTATAGTCATATATCAGCCCTGGCATGACTGGCATGTGAAACTATAAATCCAATCCTCCGAGGGGGTTGCGGTGTCTGGTGCTCCGAATTTGACTTGCACCACCACCAAAGAAGACTGCCGTCAGAACGTTATGAAACCCAACTAAAAACATCTGTCAGATCAGAATTTATAACAATAACACAGCCTGAGACGTAAATAAACAGATGCCCCCACGGTCTACTCTAAACACACATGCACGCACGCACCCACAGAGTCCCGAGGATAGAAAAAAACATACACACCACAAATAATGACTTGGTCTGAATGTACAATACAGACCCTGATTACTTTAGCAGAATATTGTATTACTTCATATGATAGCACATACAGTACAATATTAGACACACACACTTCATATCCATTCACACCTCAGAAGTGTGAGAAATGTCTCAAAACACACAAAGTATCCCCTAACGCCAAGTCCCTGATTCGTAGGACTTGTGTTTCCCATCGCCTAATGGCCTGTTTTGCTTAGACAAGGGACTCCAGTTACAAATGGGCACACTGGACAGCGTCCAACAGAAGCCAAATAAATAAAAGCTTGAATCCAAGAGGACACTCGAGCGCTCCATTCGAAAGCGATTCAATTGAGGATCCCCAGACATCACCATTTTTCCTCAATCAAAACCCTCTCCATCTTTCACTCTCTCTCTCTCACTCGCCATCACTTTCTCTCCGTGTCTCTCTTTCTCTCCTTCTCTCTCCCGAATCCTGGCAGTCACTGCAGTCTCCACATTGTCTGTTTGGGTGGACGCCCTGAGCAAGATGAGGGGAGAAGCGTCTATTCCACTGCGGATGTGATGAAATTGAATGCCCCCCCAGAGTAAAATAACACGTTAAGTCCTTCCAATATTTACACTGGGTCCTGCATCAGTAATGGACCCTACTATTCATCACAGCATTGTTGGGAGCTCAGGGAGAGGCAGGTTGAAACCATTAAAACAATCAGACAATCAGAGCCCCATCAGTGGCCATCTGAAAATGAACAATACCATAATAATTGCACTTATTATTATGACTGTTTACTACTAGGTTGAATAGCACCGCCGACAACGCCAATAAGGTTAACAATGATGGAGGACCTGGGAGGGGCTGGTTGGAGGGTTGCGGAGTAAGGCATCTTGGATAATGGATATGTGAGGGTGTCTGCGTATTGTGTGTGGTGACTGTGGAATCAGTCGCTAGGCCAGATACTGTAAGTCAAGTTGATGTCCGTTTCTGTACGGCACTATTGCCATAGCCATGACAGAGTCCACGCAACATGGGTAGAAACAGCCTGAAATGCAAATATGGGAAAATTCTATCATAGTCATCATACCGTAAGCTGCTAAATTACATTCATTAGCAATTAGTTGGCTTTTCAGACTAGTGTGAGGAGAGAAGAGCTAGCTGTGATTGATCGCCAGGATCTTCCATTTCATTTTCCAGCCATAACACCCAGGGCCCCAGAGAGAGCGAGTTCATCAGACATCCATTTCCTTAATGAACCAGCCCTTCATTTCATTGATTCGGTCTGATTTTCGCAGAACCACAGTCATGTGTGCACGTGCGGGCGTGCAATAATGAAGAGTGACTGTATATAGAGAGAGGAGTCTTAAACATGTCTCTTACACGTCTCTATCTCATCTGCATGAATTTCAATAAGCCTGTAAGTTCACATTTGTGTGCCTGTTTGTGTTAGTCCTCAGTCCTCAACAAATCACACACGGACAGACAGACTGACAGACATATGGAGGGTGGGCCCATATCAGATATCCCATAACCCCGCAGCGCCAAAACAACCCCCTCGACACCCTCAACACCCTCAATACTGACTCCTGTCAGACAGCGGCCATTAGCTTAAGCCTGAGCCACTGACAGAGACACTACATGTGTTTTCACCATGTCTGTGTTTCTAGCATGGCTGTTGTCACCAGTCATTGGGGGTCTCCTCCGGGGGTCAGGCCCTCTCAGGGTCCTCCCTCAGAGAGAGAGGGCAGAGAGTCTGGGTATTTCTTAAATGAGACTTGATGGGTACAAGGAGAGTCAAATGGCCTTTGATTTCAGCCGTTCTTAAGACCAGGGCCACCGAGGAGGCATTGCCATGGGAAACGGTTCGCTGAAGAGGCATTGCCAAGGAAAATGGTCGCCAGGGAGATGACAGATACTGTAGGTGATGCTGGCCTGATGCCAGTGACAGGAGATGGATGGAATACTGTTCTATGTACTGTTGTATGGACATCTAGCACTCTTTGTGTAACAGAGGAAATATTGTGTTGTATTGTCTTTACATTATAACAGTACATTACATTTCTATTTAACATTAACAACGTTATAACTACCATTTGGAAGTCAATTCTGTGATGATGCGAAAGCATGCCGAACCCTTGATATAAACATGAGATTTCTGCTATTACTTTAAAATCAACAGGACTTGTGTCAATGACTTCGGATGAGCTAGTCTGCCTGACGTTCCATTCATGATCCCCATCTCCTGGAATTCTTATCAGACTCCAAACCTCCCAGAAGAGGAAGAAAGAAAGAGAAAAAAAACAATAACACAAGACATTTTAAGCCGCCAAACTCACCCTCCTTTTCCTCTCAGTGACCCCAGCAGTCACCATGGCAGCAAGGTCACAAGGTCAGCCCTGCAGACCCGAGGCCACACCAGTCAGGGTTCAGACAGGTCACAGAGTGACCGGGTCAAAAGTTCACCGCCCAGTGTTCAACAGCCAAAAAGTCCCTTCCTCTCCGTGGGAGTGTTTTGTTGTTTGTTGCTGGCACAGAGAAAGAGAGAATACATATAGGCGAACACTTGTTCGTGATCCATTTCCATCACCTTCAAGCTCTGGTAAATGCTCTCATTATGTTGAATATAGTTTTGCCAGCGGCTACATTCTACTTAGGATAGGCAGATGTTGATGGAGAACTGATGATATGCTTTACACACACACACACACACACACACACACACACACACACACACACACACACACACACACACACACACACACACACACACACACACACACACACACACACACACACACACACACACACACACACACACACACACACACACACACACACACACACACACACACACACAGAGAGAGAGATCAGACAAGGTGCAAGTGTAGTCTCCTGTCTGTTTACTCCTCCTTTCACTTAGGGACACAACTCTCCTTCTTCTTCATCCATTTTAATCTAGGGTTTTTAAGGGATTTAGAATATCCAAATAAGTATTCATCAACCGTGTTCAACAGTTTGAGATGAGTTTTTAATGTCACAAAGACGTACGAACCGTGTGAAACATCTAATAAACACAGTACAATAAAATGTCAGGTCAATGTATTTTTTAAATGAATGTCGTAAGGCTTAACGCATCCGAAGAACTGAGTTGGACAATGAACATTGGATATGCAATGTTTCAAAGGCCAAGGCTTTAACAGTACACTCAACAGGGTCACTGGTGTCATCATTGGACAAGCAATCACAATGCGTAGGACAAACGTTCGCCGTGAATGGAACAATTATAAAGCGCCATAAGCGTCAATCTGTAGGACATATGAACCATTTGGAAAATAAATCTAGTAGTGAAAAATGGATTTGATTGTATATTTTTTTAGTTTTTTTTTTTTAACAATTTAAAGGGGATTTTTGTTTTGTGTCAGATTCAAAAACGTGACATCTAAAAAAACGCCTGCCCAAAGATTGATGTATTATTTTCGCCGACGATGCTCCAGTTCTCGTCATTCGCCATTGAACTCAAACCAACCTACAAACTCATTGCGAAAGGTTTTTGTTGTGTTGCAATTCATTCTTGCTATGTCCACTTCCACTGCAGGTATTTTTAACAGTCCCTTTTAACTTTGTTATGGTAAGCTACCTGACTGTAATTAGCGCGAATGGAGTCAAGTGCTTATACTCAATAAAACTATGAATAAATATAGGAGTGGGTAAAATAAGGGAATGGTTTCACATGAAAATAAAATATGTTCAACATTTAAAACTTTTTTTTGTTGCCATAAACACAGGTTAGCCTATTTATGTCTGTGCGCTACTAACATCAAGGTAGATAAATGAAAGCAACATTTTCTCCAAATACACTTATTTAGAAAAAAAATGTATTGCCTCTCTCTACGTGCAATACTATCTTGATCATTTTTGTATCAGCATAAGTACACGAAACAGAATTGAACAACTTTCCATTTCTTTTCAATATTTGATGTTGTTCATGGTATCTATTTTCTTTTCTTTCCCCCAACATTTTCAGATATGATCATTCTTTAATTGTAGGACTGTAGTTATCCTGCAATTAATGTGTCCTGCAATCTTATATTACAACAAAATGAACCTTCATCACCTATATTTAGACTGCAATATTCCTAAGAAATATTTCCCATCAAACACTAGTGTTGCTCCTAAAATTGGTTTAATACACCTTGAAATATCCAACTGCTATATATTGAAATACGGATATTTGCTGGCAAAAAAAAAGTTTTTTATTTTGTTTCACATTATGGCTTTTATGACTTCATGGCTGGCATCCGCACGCTAAAACACCATTGAATTGCATGTATTTACTTGAACAACTATATTTACAAAATATTTATTTTGCGCAAATGATAGTCCTATTTTTAACTGATAGTTATCAGTTAAAAATAGGACTATCATTTGCGCAAAATAAATGTAAAAGCGTTGTCAAGCGTACGTACATAATCAGAGTTCCAATTTGACTATGTGTCAGCTGTCGTCAGTGGGTGCAGAGTGGGGGGGTTGACATGGCTACAGTAGGTGATAGAAGTCCCTATTGTTACATGAATCAAAAACACTCTGCCCGATCCTGAACCACACCACCACTTCCTGTGCATCCATCCCTATGCTGTATCTCGTAATGGCAGTGGCACGACACACTCAAGAGAGCAAGAGCACCTATTTGAGCCAGAGACAAAGTAAAGTGCCCACGAGGGCAGGGTCATGCCCGGATTAAAATGCTTTTCCCTCGGGAAATGACGGGCAATTTTGTCCACAGCATTCCACTGACACTTGAGCGGCAGCTATACTGGCAAAGAGTCCTTTCAAATCACTTGAGACCGCGTTATAATATTCCCTCTTTTGTCAGCCCTGTGCAAGTTTACAATCTACAATTGCAATGACTGAGGGTACTTCAAACTTGCATCAAAGTTCACATCCAGGTAAAGGGATAATACAATTTCAACCGGTTGTGATTTATTCAAAGGGTTTGCAAAAATCACAAAACAACCAAGTAAGCCTACCCCTTCACATTATTTGACTATAATAATTAATGCATTCATTAAGCAAACAACAACAACAAAAACATTGAGCCTCTGCAGTAAGGGCTTATGTTTTCCATGTCCTCGGGCAAAGGAAGTCAGCCGTGTCAGAATAATGAGGCTCAGTGGTAATATGGAAATACATTGCACTTGTGATACAGGAGACTTTTTAACAAGCATTGATTGACCTTACCCCTGCCTCTCACTCCAATATGCCCTCTGTCCTACTCTCTCCCTCTGTTCCCCAGTGTGTGGCAGTACTGCTTTGTCACCACTGGGCGGAGAGACACACGCCGAGACCACTATTGCATGCATGTCAGGGGTTGAGGATTCCAGAAGCTTCCCACAAAAAAAACACAGGGTCAATAACGTGCCATGTTAGAGTGACCCCCGAGGGTTCTGCCAAGACTGAGCTTCTTCTTCTTCTTCTTAAAAAAAAAACTCTGAGAAAACCCCGTTCCCTTCCCCTCCAAACCATAAACCCCCACCCCTCACCTCTCTTTACCCCCTTCCGCCACTCGCAAAACAAACACCATTTCTCTCCCTTGGAGACAGATTGTAAACTTGCCCTGCCTCTGAAACTCTGGAGGAGCGATGGCCCTCCATCCAACATCTCTACTACAGCAACCCTCCCTAAGTGCACTCCCACCTTCACCCCAAAACTCAAACAACCCCCACCTCTCACCCCACTGCTCCAAATCTAACTGCCCTCATCCCTCTCTGGCGACGCCTCCCGTTCCCCCTACAGTCCTCGTGCAAGCCCCTTTTTCCTAACTCTCTGGAGGTGTGGGATGGGATATGGGAAGGAAGAGAGTCCAGGGTAGGGTAAGGGAGAGAATGTTGTCATCCAGTCTAGGTTTTGGGGGGGATGTTGTGGGGGGTAAAGTGGCATACACGGTCAGGTCACCAGTTCCGTTTGCGGGTGAAACACAGTTCACATTACCATACGGGCAGGCGGGGGGGCTGGGGGGCAATGGGAAGGGGGCTGGGGGGATAGGAGGGGTGGGGTGCCACAATGGCGGCTCCATCTGTTCCTGTCGCCGATTACAAATCTGGTGTCACCCACCTCAGTGGAGACGACAAGCCGCACCATTAGAAGAATAAAGCATGCGGGCGCCACCGTCGACCCCGCGCTGGCACCCAGGTTCGAGCCTGGCCAGAGACACAGCCAATTCCCCCCAGTTAAATCCCTGATAAGGGACAAGAGGGGGTCCAGAGTCGGGGTAGGGGGGTACTGGTGTGGGGCTTGGGGATGGTTGAAGGTATGTGCTGCTTCGTCGTCGTTGTCGCCGTGGGTCGTCACTAGGTGAACCGCGTTTGAACACCTTGAACCGAGTCTGCCCTTTCTCACTCTCAGCTAGTCTGTCATCGTCCTCTGAAAGCATGAGCTGTTTTCCATTCTTTTGCCCCGGCTACTCATTCTCTCTCGCGCTCTCTTCCTGATTCCAAACGAGTCATTTGTTGTTTTTTTGGCTCCCTTTCTTTTCTCTTTCTCCGGGAAACAAAGTGGGTTTTGGCGTGAGGATAATGGGGGAATGCAGTGACCTCCACCTGGGCATGGCTTGGTGCCAATGGATACGTTTAGGTCAATATAAGGGAAATGGGATTTACTGAGATATGGCCAATTTTAATATCTCTTATGATAGCTCCGATTGTGGAACCGCGGAACTTTCACAAATACAGACCACAGTCTAGAGAGAGTATCGGTGGATATCTAAAGAGATCTAATTCATATGTTATTTTCTGGGAGAGAAATAAACAAACAAAAAGCAGTGTGGCCGATTAGATTAATAAGAAACAGATTGATATTATTTCTATTGAAATGTGGAATTCAAATTCATACACGGTACTGGAGACATGACTATCTTTGACGTATATGTAAGGCTAAGAATTCAGTTGCCGCGTTGCAGGTCAAGACGTAATGCAGCGCAACGAAACAGCGAAAATGTCAACCGAATGTAAAACCTCGCCGCCCGCATATAGTTGCTCTGCATATAGATGCTGCATTGGCTCCCCTGTGCAGTGCTTCTGGTTCCCATCCTAACAGGATGAACATGAGCTGAACCCATGAACTGAACTTGAACCATCCTGGTTGTCAGAATCATTGTCGTAGGAAGAGGACAGGACACGCATGGGCCTTTCTCTTTACGCCCCCAGTAGACATATTTCATTTTCACAAAGGTCCCCAGCTCCGAAAGCACAAGAGGAAAGGTTGTTAACCTTGCAACCTCTGTGCCATGTTTCCAAATTGTGGGGGGGAAAGGCTGTGTGGGTGGGGGGCTAGGGAGCAGTGAAGGGGCATGGGGGGGATTTGCTACTGGTTAGTTTAGTTGCAATTGAATTGATCCATAAGGGTAACGAGGCATGGGATCACTGGTCTATTTTTCTCTCTGATTTAGGTATTTTCCCTAACTCAATTTATTTTCTTCCTCTGAAATGAAACACCTTCATTTGAGGTTAAATATAAAGGGATCTGTAATTTGGGGAGGGTGGTGAACAGGGGATGAACTCTGAACTCTATTTACCCTCTCTCAGAGGGCGGGGGGAGGGCATGGTGGCGGGGAGTGGGGTTGCTGAGGGGTGGAGGGTGTATCGTAATGACTCCATCTTCCCTGCATCTTTTACAGATGTTATTTGCTTTGATGGCTAGAGAAAAAGCATTGGACAAAAAGGGACGGAGGGCAGAGGAAAGGGAAGGAGACGGCGTCACTTCGCCGGGAGGTGGCAGTGTTTGGAAGGTTTGGTTGTTTTTCAGCAGCTAGTGAGCTTCCACGTCATCAATAAATTGGGAGGGGGTGGGGTGGGGGGGGGGGGGCGCAGAGCCTCGTTCCCGCCTCTGCAACCCACGTCAGCAGTGACGAGGGAGCGGCGGGATTGGGCAGCCGCTTGCGTCATGTGGCACATTTTTTGATGAGGGGTGGAGCCGTGCGTGATGCGCCACTGGCAGCCATGGGCAACAACTAATCCTCTTCGACTGCCCCTCCCTTCGAACTAACACACACAAACACTCGCAAACACACACAAACATACAGACAGACACACATACGCATATATGCAAACATAGCATATAGACAAACAGCGTGGTACAAAGGTGCCTTTGTGAGGGGACCGGCGAGGCAGCCACTGCTCAAACACTCCCGGGGAGCTGTGTACAGAGGTGTGTGATCCACAGGCTTTGTTGGCTGGCATGTCGGCTGCGTTAGAACAGAGAGGCTGGAAGGGCCTTCAGCTGCTCGCTGTGCGTAAGTGAGGGTAAACCTACTTGAACCGTTCATGCACCTGCTTTACAAAGCCACAACCCCAAAACTATATACCAAGTATACATAATGAGAACTGCCGTTCATCTATGAGCCATGCAGTCCACACACAACTTCAAAGCAGCTCTAAGAATGATGATGATCATAGTGCTATTTCCTTCATGGAGTTAATATAAAAGGTACATTATATTCTACGTCATAACGGTAAGAATATACGCTGCTATTGTTTTACAATATTGCCATCTCAGCCAGTAGAATGAGGTAATTTAGCAGGAAATCAATCAGGATCATTTAGTTGAAGAATGTGAATTGAGGGAGGGAGGTAAAAATAGGCGATATTCCTCATCCTCATCCAGCCCTCGTCCCTGAGAAACGTTGGGGTTGGGCCCAAGCATCTTACAATCACATTCAGTCACTCATTAGAAGTAGATCCAGCACAACTGATCACAAGGAGGTCAAAAGGTCACGACCCCAAGCCGACCTCAGCGGCCATTGATCCGCCCAGGCAGGAAACTCACTTGGGTTCATAAGACAGGCCAGCAGGTGCATCATATACAGTCAGACACAAGTGATGTCATCATTCCGAGACAGTCATCTTGCTGTATATATCCAGGTGGGGCAGCTAGCGGTAATTCTCATCTCTCTGGACCAACCACAGTAGGAGATCCATGCTGTATTCCTGTGTCCATAGTGGTCCTGCTAGCTAACAGAAGGTGTAATAAAACGGTAATGTCCCCTCCTAAACCACCAACCCCTCCTCTCCACTAACACTAAAGAGCCCTCCTGCTTCTCTCCCTGAGGGCTGGTGTCTGTCTGGACTGGACACCTGGATGTTCTCCGCTTTGAAAAGGTAGATAGGTAACCCCCCACCCCACCCCACCCCACCCCGGCCTGGAGGGGTGTCACACGACTTGTTAGAAGGTTCAAAGGGCTCCTTCAGCCACCTTCGCCCCACAGGGCCGGGTGTCAGAGGTCAAGGGAGTTCCCATGATATAATATCCCCTAATAAGGATCTTGGCTGTGTGTGTGTGTGTGTGTGTGTGTGTGTGTGTGTGTGTGTGTGTGTGTGTGTGTGTGTGTGTGTGTGTGTGTGTGTGTGTGTGTGTGTGTGTGTGTGTGTGTGTGTGTCGCAAAAACCTAATGGTCCTGTCGGTTTGTGACACTGTTTTTTAATTTATTTTTAAAGCTACCTGTAGATGTTGTGTGTGTGTGTGTGTGTGTGTGTGTGTGGTGGAGGAGGGGGTCAAGGGGAGGCAGGGCGGTGGAAGGGGAGAGGGTGGAAGTGGGGTTGAGGGTGGAAGAGTGCAGGTGCTCCTGTTAGCCTCAGCACTGCCAGCAAAGAGAGTGGCATTCACATTGGTGCCAGCGAGGGGGCAGCTGGGAGTAGAATTTATCACCGGGCAACATGCCTCCCCCACCAGCCCCCACAACTCCAGTCACTATGCCCGTGCTACAAATACCCTCTGGAGCAAGCTGTGCCAGTTTCCATTTGATGAGCTTTGGATCTGATAGATGTGTGCAACGCTCCATTCCCTCCCCCTAACTCTCCATTTTCTCTCCTCTCTTTGAACAGTCTGCCTCTCACCCTTTTGCTTTTCTGCCAACATGAATAAAACTGAATCGAATCTAATTTATTTTAAAATGCCTTTAAACACTCTCTCAATACATTACATTTAAACAATGATATGGACATAAGCAGGAAACTGCGATTACGACCGTGAGGCAGACTGACTGATGAGGGATGAGGATGAGGGATGAGGTAATCCAGCGGTTTTGGAGTCACAGGGGGGTTAGGATGTAGAGGAGAAACTGGGTTTCCTGTCTAAGGTCACAGGGAGTTCTAAAGGCCATCAGCTCTGGAGAGGAGAACCTTGAGACTGACAGGCCGATCACTGCATATTCCATCATGGTGCTCCGCCACGCCTCGGGTAACACGCCACCACAAACCTTCACAAGTACAGCAAGCATGCACACATACAGACACGCACACATACAGGCACGCACACATACAGACACGCACACATACAGGCACGCACACATACAGACACGCACACATACAGGCACGCACACATACAGACACGCACACATACAGGCACGCACACATACAGACACGCACACATACAGACACGCACACATACAGGCACGCAAACATACAGGCACGCACACATACAGACACGCACACATACAGGCACGCACACATACAGACACGCACACATACAGACACGCACACATACAGGCACGCACACATACAGACACGCACACATACAGACACGCACACATACAGGCACGCACACATACAGACACGCACACATACAGGCACGCAAACATACAGGCACGCACACATACAGACACGCACACATACAGGCACGCACACATACAGACACGCACACATACAGGCACGCACACATACAGGCACGCACACATACAGGCACGCACACATACAGGCACGCACACATACACAGGGATTGTTCTGCCATTGAAATCCTTGAGCGTGTTTTTTTTTTTTGGGGGGGTCGCCGAAGTCCAACCTGTGTATGAGAATTTGTTAACTTAATTTTCAGGATTGCTTTCAGTGTAGAGTTAAACGACTTAAATCAGATGCAAAGTATGAAAGATAATGGAACTATATATATTTTTAACAATCGCCTAAATAAGAGCTCGACAGACAGGGAGAATTGAATTGAACATTCCAAAAACAATGATTTTGATATCGTTTGATCAAAAGAACACAGCATTAGCTGTACTAAGTATTCTGTCAGCTCCATGCAGAATATGTAGAGCTGCAGGAAATTTGATTTAAAACTGCAATACTTTCTCTCAGATGCATGGCAAAAATGTGTATAATTTCAGGGAATTAGCTTTAAAACGGCAAAAATGTCTCTACACCTCCAAGATGTGTGCCTCTACAATGTTCTATAAAATTTGGCCACTCTGAGGGGCTGACCACACCCCCGCTACACCCCCTGCCACCCCCACCACCTAACCCCCTTTTTGAAGAAAAAAAACTGGGGGAAAAACCTGCATAAACAAATACACACAACTTTTTAGGCCAAAACTGATTTGCTACTGAAATAATATTAGAGCTCATATGTGTGACACGTGGTAGGCCCATCCATCAGTGGCTTAGTGGACTGGAGGGCACAGTGTCGGTATGTGTCCTGGCCGTTAGGTGCATCACGCATCGCAAAGGATTGAGGGGTAAAAGCTTGAAGGGAATGTATGTCTTATTCTGAACATTTCGTAATTGCTTGCTTTTCTAAAGTCTATCAACCTTTCCAGCAGGCATGCCGGCTAAGACAGTTAGATAAGCTAGTCACTCTAATGTCGTTGATAGCCTGTTGGCAGCTAGTTTGGCAGCTAGTTATGAGGTTGGGAGATTGGGAATGTATCTGGGCTAGTTAAAGCCAACTTCATAAAATTGCTAGGTGGCTAGAATAATACATACATTTTTAAACAGGACAAATCTAAGGGGACACGTGCCCCTGTACCCCTTATGGGCATGACGCCTCTGCCATGTCACTGGACCCGGCGCAGACATGGAGAGGGAGTCAAGGCTTCGGAGTCGTGGGACACACACACACACACAAACACACATACTCACACACACACACCTGCCTTTATATATCAGGTAGTCAGGTGTGAGACAGCGGCGCTATACTCAAAGCTGATTTATGACCGAGGGCCCCCCCTCCCTCTTCTCTTCTCCACTCAACGCCACTCTCTGACAAGGACAAGTACCTCTCACGTGAGGGACAGACAGGAGGGATGTGGATGGGATGGGGGTGGGGTGGGTGCGTAGAAGAGGGGCAGAAACCCTTCAGCTAGTACTGGTTAAGAAATACTTCAAGCACCTGCATATAGTCCATTCACTGAATTTGTGTTTATGTAATTGAGAGTTAGAGCACAGAGTTTGTCATTTTGTAGGTTTGCTTTCTGTGTCAGGAAATGTGTCTACATGCTACTCGTTGGCATGCTGTGTGAGGTCTGTATGTCTCTGTGTGTACAGCAGAAGCAGTGTTTCAGGTTGCAGTGAGCTGTGCGTCTCTGTGTGTACAGCAGAAGCAGTGTTTCAGGTTGCAGTGAGCTGTGCGTCTCTGTGTGTACAGCAGAAGCAGTGTTTCAGGTTGCAGTGAGCTTTGCGTCTCTGTGTGTACAGCAGAAGCAGTGTTTCAGGTTGCAGTGAGCTGTGCGTCTCTGTGTGTACAGCAGAAGCAGTGTTTCAGGTTGCAGTGAGCTGTGCGTCTCTGTGTGTACAGCAGAAGCAGTGTTTCAGGTTGCAGTGAGCTTTGCGTCTCTGTGTGTACAGCAGAAGCAGTGTTTCAGGTTGCAGTGAGCTGTGCGTCTCTGTGTGTACAGCAGAAGCAGTGTTTCAGGTTGCAGTGAGCTGTGCGTCTCTGTGTGTACAGCAGAAGCAGTGTTTCAGGTTGCAGTGAGCTGTGCGTCTCTGTGTGTACAGCAGAAGCAGTGTTTCAGGTTGCAGTGAGCTGTGCGTCTCGTCTCCTCAGTGTAACCATGCGTGTTTAAAGCCTGACTGTAATGAAGTAGAGGGAGAAGCCCCTTAGGACATGGTTACATTGGAAACACTCGTCTTGTCTTTCTTCCCTTCTAGTGCCCCTCTGCCTCTCTGGGTCCACATGATTCATCACAGAGAGAGGGACAGAGGGGAAACCGGCTCAGGCCCTTACATTTGCCTTAGCATTAACGTCAGAGTGATGTTTGCATTAGAGCTAACAGGCAGATTGGACCATGTAAAAGATGGGCCAACGCTGTTGACTGGTTCAGGTCTGGTAGCCATCTTGGATGAGTGCCATAGGACTGAAGAGAGTGAAGAGAGCCTAGGTGGGGAGAGAGGGATGAGGTGCAGATAAGTGGGCTGTCACTGGGATAGTGAGGGCTGTAGAGGTTGATGGAGTGAGAGATACTTCTTGTCTCCTACACCACTCCTTTTCTAATGTCTCCTGGATGTGTATGTTTGATTATATAATTAAAGACTGCAGACCAACATGCAGTACCGCTGTTTGCTCTTTTAATAAAGCCAACAGACGAGAACTAAGACACATAAATATTTTGTTGATTCCCGTTGGAGAAAATCCAATTCACATTTCAAATGGGGAAATTCTAATTTCTCATACCTGTGCAGTCTTTTCAGATTCCTGAGAGAGAGAGAGTCAACAAGAGCCTGGGGGTGTGTTCAAAGAAAGGAGGAACCCAAACCCTGCTCTTGATAGTATCAGTTATTTAGTTCAAGCTTGACAAAATAAGTCATACTAACAAGAGCAGTGGGTGCTGTTTTCTATTTTCTTAGAAGTTATCACATTGTTCCCATGCACATACAACAGGATAACTCAGATGTGTGAGTGCCTTTATTTTATTTTGAAGAGTATAGGGAAGGGATGGGCAACTGGCGGACCACAGATCAAATCCTCCCCAACAACAAAATGACAAACAGTACCAGTCAAAAGTTCAGACACCTACTCATTCAAGGTTTTTTCTTTATTTTTACTATTTTCTGCATTGGAGAATAATAGTGAAGATATCAAAACTATGAAATAACATATGGAATCATGTAGTAACCAAAAAAGTGTTAAACAACTACAAATATATTTTTGATTTTAGATTCTTCAAAGTAGCCACCCTTTGCCTTAATGCCATGAGTGTGCAAAGCTGTCATCATCTCAACCAGCTTCACCTGGAATGCTTTTCCAACAGTCTTGAAGGAGTTCCCACATATGCTGATCACTTCTTGGCTGATTTTCCTTCACTCTGCAGTCAAACTCATCCCAAACCATGGGGTAAGGGTCAGGTGGGTTGGGGTCAGGTGATTGTGGAGGCCAGGTCAACTGAAGCAGTACTCCATCACTCTCCTTTTTGGTCAAACAGCCATTACACAGCCTGGAGGTGTGTTGGGTTATTGGCCTGTTGAAAAACAAATGATAGTCCAACTAAGCCAAAACCAGATGGGATGGCGTATCACTGCAGAATACTGTGGTAGTCATGCTGGTTAGGTTTGCCTTGAATTCTAAAAAAAAATCACAGGAAAATCACAGACAGCGTCACCGGCAATGCACCCACACACCATCATACCTCCTCCTCCATGCTTCACGGTGGGAACCACACATGTGGAGATCATGTGTTCACCTACTCTGCGTCTCACAAAGACACAGAGTTTAGATTTCCACCAGTCTAATGTCCATTGCTCGTGTTTCTTGGCCCAAGCAAATCTCTTCTTATTGGTGTCCTTTAGTAGTGGCTTCTTTGCAGCAATTCAACCATGAAGGCCTGATTCACACAGTCTCCTCTGAACAGTTGATGTTGAGATGTGTCTGTAACTCTGTGAAGCATTTATTTGGGCTGCAATTTCTGAGACTGGTACCGTAACTCTAATGAACTTATCCTCTGCAGCAGAGGTAACTCTGGGTCTCATCATAGCCCTTGATTGTTTTTGTGACTGCACTTAAAAAAACTTTCAAAGTTCTTGAAATGTTCCAGATTTACTGACCTTCATGTCTTAAAGTAATGATGGACTGTCATTTCTCTTTGCTCATTTGAGATGTTCTTGCCATAATATGGACTTGGTCTTTTACCAAATAGGGCTACCATGTCACAACATAACTAATTGGCACAAACACATTTAAAAGGAAAGAAATTCCACAAATGAACTTTTAAACAAACGTGTTAACACCTGTTAATTAAAATGCTTTCCAGGTGACTACCGCATTAAGCTGGTTGAGAGAATGCCAAGAGTGTACAAAACTGTCATTAAGGTAACGAACTTTGAAGAATCTCAAATATAAAATATATTTTGGTTTGTTTAACTTATTCGATATAGGGGGGGTTCTTTTAATTTTTGGATGAAAAACGTTCCCGTTTTAAACAAGATATTTTGTCACGAAAAGATGCTCGACTATGCATATAATTGGCAGCTTTGGAAAGAAAACACTGACGTTTCTTAAACTGCAAAGATATTGTCTGTGAGTGCCACAGAACTGATGTTACAGAAAAAAACAGATAAAAATACAATCAGGAAGTGCCACATTTTTTTAAACCGCCTCATGGCAATGACTCCTTATATGGCTGTGGAGGAGCTAGGAGTCAGCTTACCTTTTCCACGTTTTCCCCAAGGTGTCTGCAGCATTGTGACGTATTTGTAGGCATATCCCCATCTAGCTTCAGAGTTTGTTCTGTTAGGTGACCTAAACTGGGATATGCTTAACACCCCGGCAGTCCTACAATCTAAGCTAGATGTCCTCAATCTCACTCAAATCATCAAGGAACCCACCAGGTACAACCCTAACTCTGTAAACAAGGGCACCCTCATAGACGTCATCCTGACCAACTGGCCCTCCAAATATACCTCCGCTGTCTTCAACCAGGATCTCAGCGATCACTGCCTCATCGCCTGTAACGGAGCCGCAGTCAAACGACCACCCCTCATCACTGTCAAACGCTCCCTAAAACACTTCTGTGAGCAGGCCTTTCTAATCGACCTGGCCCGTGTATCCTGGAAGGACATTGACCTCATCCCGTCAGTTGAGGATGCCTGGTCATTCTTTAAAAGTAACTTCCTCACCATTTTAGATAAGCATGCTCCGTTCAAAAATGCAGAACCAAGAACAGATACAGCCCTTGGTTCACTCCAGACCTGACTGCCCTCGACCAGCACAAAAACATCCTGTGGCGGACTGCAATAGCATCGAATAGCCCCGTGATATGCAACTGTTCAGGGAAGTCAGGAACCAATACACGCAGTCAGTCAGGAAAGCTAAGGCCAGCTTCTTCAGGCAGAAGTTTGCATCCTGTAGCTCCAACTCCAAAAAGTTCTGGGACACTGTGAAGTCCATGGAGAACAAGAGCACCTCCTCCCAGCTGCCCACTGCACTGAAGAAACACGGTCTCCACCGATAAATCCATGATTATCGAAAACTTCAATAAGCACTTCTCAACGGCTGGCCATGCCTTCCGCCTGGCTACTCCAACCTCGGCCAACAGCTCCCCCCCCGTAGTTCCTCACCCAAGCCTCTCCAGGTTCTCCTTTACCCAGATCCAGATAGCAGATGTTCTGAAAGAGCTGCAAAACCTGGACCCGTACAAATCAGCTGGGCTTGACAATCTGGACCCGCTATTTCTGAAACTATCTGCCACCATTGTCGCAACCCCTATTACCAGCCTGTTCAACCTCTCTTTCATATCGTCTGAGATCCCCAAGGATTGGAAAGCTGCCGCAGTCATCCCCTCTTCAAAGGGGGAGACACCCTGGACCCAAACTGCTATAGACCTATATCCATCCTGCCCTGCCTATCTAAGGTCTTCGAAAGCCAAGTCAACAAACAGGTCACTGACCATCTCGAATCCCACCGTACCTTCTCCGCTGTGCAATCTGGTTTCCGAGCCGGTCACGGGTGCACCTCAGCCACACTCAAGGTACTAAATGATATCATAACCGCCATCGATAAAAGACAGTACTGTGCAGCCGTCTTCATCGACCTCGCCAAGGCTTTCGACTCTGTCAATCACCAAATTCTTATCGGCAGACTTCGGTTTTTCGGATGACTGCCTTGCCTGGTTCACCAATTACTTTGCAGACAGAGTTCAGTGTGTCAAATCAGAGGGCATGCTGTCCGGTCCTCTGGCAGTCTCTATGGGGGTGCCACAGGGTTCAATTCTCGGGCCGACTCTTTTCTCTGTATATATCAATGATGTTGCTCTTGCTGCGGGCGATTCCCTGATCCACCTCTACGCAGACGACACCATTCTATATACTTTCGGCCCGTCATTGGACACTGTGCTATCCAACCTCCAAACGAGCTTCAATGCCATACAGCACTCCTTCCGTGGCCTCCAACTGCTCTTAAACGCGAGTAAAACCAAATGCATGCTTTTCAACCGATCGCTGCCCGCACCCGCATGCCCGACTAGCATCACCACCCTGGATGGTTCCAACCTTGAATATGTGGACATCTATAAGTACCTAGGTGTCTGGCTAGACTGCAAACTCTCCTTCCAGACTCACATCAAACATCTCCAATCAAAAATCAAATCCAGAGTCGGCTTTCTATTCAACAAAGTTCCTTCACTCACGCTGCCAAGCTTACCTAGTAAAACTGACTATCCTACCGATCCTCGACTTCGGCGATGTCATCTACAAAATGGCTTCCAACACTCTACTCAGCAAACTGGATGCAGTCTACCACAGTGCCATCCGTTTTGTCACTAAAGCACCTTATACCACCCACCACTGCGACTTGTATGCTCTAGTCGGCTGGCCCTCACTACATATTCGTCGCCAGACCCACTGGCTCCAGGTCATCTACAAGTCCATGCTAGGTAAAGCTCCGCCTTATCTCAGTTCACTGGTCACGATGGCAACACCCATCCGTAGCACGCGCTCCAGCAGGTGTATCTCACTGATCATCCCTAAAGCCAACACCTCATTTGGCCGCCTTTCGTTCCAGTACTCTGCTGCCTGTGACTGGAATTGCAAAAATCGCTGAAGTTGGAGACTTTTATCTCCCTCTCAACTTCAAACATCAGCTATCCGAGCAGCTAACCGATCGCTGCAGCTGTACATAGTCTATAGGTAAATAGCTCACCCTTTTTCACCTACCTCATTCCCATACTGTTATACTGTTTTTATTTATTTACTTTTCTGCTCTTTTGCACACCAATATCTCTACCTGTACATGCCCATCTGATCATTTATCACTCCAGTGTTAATCTGCAAAATTGTATTATTCGCCTACCTCCTCATGCCTTTTGCACACATTGTATATAGACTGCCCATTTTTTTCTACTGTGTTATTGACTTGCTAATTGTTTACTCCATGTGTAACTCTGTGTTGTCTGTTCACACTGCTATGCTTTATCTTGGCCAGGTCGCAGTTGCAAATGAGAACTTGTTCTCAACTAGCCTACCTGGTTAAATAAAGGTGAAATAAATAAAAAAATAAAATAAATATCATTGGAAGATTGACCCTAAGAGACTACATTTACCAGGTGGTCGCTTGGTGTCCTCCGTTGCAATTATTGCGTAATCTCCAGCTGCAAGTACTTTTCCATTTGCTACTGAGGAGAAACCCAACTGCCACGAAGGATTTATCATCGAATAGATATGTGAAAAACACATTGAGGATGATTCTAAACGACGTTTGCCATGTTTCTGTCGATATTATGGAGTTAATTTCGAAAAAAATTTGGCGTTGTAGTGAATGAATTTTCGTTTTTTTTTCTTAGCCAAAAGTGATGAACAAAACGGAGCGATTTCTCCTACACAAATAATATTTTTGTAAAAAATGAACATTTGCTATCTAACTGAGAGTCTCCTCATTGAAAACATCTGAAGTTCTTCAAAGGTAAATTATTTTATTTGAATGCTTTTCTTGTTTTTGTGAAAATGTTGCCTGCTGAATGCTAGGCTTAATGCTATGCTAGGCTATCAATAATCTTACACAAATGCTTGTGTAGCTTTGGTTGAAAAGCATATTTGGAAAATCTGAGATGACAGTGTTGTTAACAAAAGGCTAAGCTTGTGTTTCAATATATTTATTTCATTTCATTTGCGATTTTCATGAATAGAAAAACTTGCGTTATGCTAATGCGTTATAGTTTAAGTATTTTTCTGTCGATTTCTCAGCCAAGCAGGATGAAAAACTTGACGTTTTTCGCCTACAAAAATATTATTTTTGGAAAAAAGGAACATTTGCTATCTAACTGGGAGTCTCCTGAGTAAAAGCATCTGAAGTTCTTCAAAGGTAAATGATTTAATTTGGTTGCTTTTCTTGTTTTTGTGAAAATGTTGTCTGCTGCCAGCACAGCCTAGCATAGCATTATGCCATGATAAACTTACACAAATGCTTGTCTAGCGTTGGCTGTAACGCATATTTTGAACATCTGAGATGACAGTGTTGTTAACAAAAGGCTAAGCTTGTGTTTGAATATATTTATTTCATTTCATTTGCGATTTTCATGAATAGGAAACGTTGCGTTATGGTAATGTACTTGAGGCTATGATTACGCTCCGGGATACGGGAGGTTTAACACATTTTTGGTTACTACATGATTCCATGTGTGTTATTTCATAGTTGTAATATCTTCGAAATTATTCTACAATGTAGAAAATAGTCAAATTCAAGAAAACTCTGGAATGAGGTGTGTCAAAAAAAAAGAAGCTAGGGACGACTTTGACTGTGTGTGTGGGTATGGATTCTGGTACGCAGACCCACAGCCACGGCTGCCCCTTCGATTTTTTGTGGCCCCCATCCCCATGAAAAGGTGCCCTTCTCCAGTCTAGGGACAAAAGGTTTGGAATTGGGCCACACAAACTATCCTTAATGAGTCATTTTTCCCCCAGTTCTCATGATTAATTTGACCACAAGAGCTACAATACTATATGAAACATACTACTGATTGATAGCACACAGCAATGGTAGGCTGTATGAGTTTTCGGGAGGATCCTAATCGACATGTACATGAGCTATACAACATGTCCCTCACATACTGCAATGGCATAATGTCAAATAATACATGTAAACTTCAATGAGGCGAAGCAAGAAACATATCCTCCCAAAAGTGACAGATCCTATATTACTCATAACACTATGTTTGAATTGAACTACAGTACATATTTTATATGGGGCCCTGTAAAGAGGCATGTCATCTACCTAAGCAAATGCATGAATAATTACCGCTAGGGGTGTGAGAGAGAACCCTCTCTCTGTGCCACTCCCTTTCCCAGCATGCCATGTAGTCAGCAGGTATTTGGCTCTGATTTGACACAGAGCCATCCCCGATCAGATCAGATTTGACCAGACCGCAATTAGGCCTAATCGTCAGCTCGGATGGCGTCAGGGTTTTGTGACGCCGTGTGCTAAGACACCTGAT